>NW_005187403.1:4747506-4754499 GCF_000239375.1 Pundamilia nyererei | reverse complement strand
TGGTGGGTATGCAAGTGAAGAGAGAGACTACATCAAAGGACACCATGGTTTCATCTGGATCCAGGGTAAGTTTCTGGACCTTGTCAGTGAAGTCATGGAGTTCTTGATGTGGTGTGGGGTGTTCCCCACGAGAGGGAGGAGCAAGGATGGTAGCAAGGTGTTTAGCAATGTTATAAGTGGCTGAGTTTATGCTACTGACTATGGGTCTGAGTGGGACAGCTTCCTTGTGGATTTTAGGAAGTCCGTAAATGCAGGGTATGGCATCCCCTGGGTAAAGGCGGTGATATGTAAGGCGGTCAATAATTTTGTCCTTTTCAAAGTCTTGAAGGCAAGCTATAACTTTCTTTTTGTAGCTGCCTGTGGGGTCTCGCTTTAAGGCTTCGTAGGTATTGTTGTCACTTAGGAGAGTAGTGATCTTTGTATGGTAATCTGTAGTGTTTAGGACCACCATGCATCTTCCTTTATCAGCTGGTAAGGGAAACTCGGGCTGATTGGGACCTACACCCAGTTTCACACCTTGTCTCAGGCGATTAGAGGATCATCAGGGGGTCCTTTTGTCCCCCTGTGGGGGGATACTCCCACTAGGTTTATATCTGGGACTCTCCACCATTTGACCTTAGAACTGAAGAAGCTTCTCGGATGAGAGGTGAAACGTCTTCAAGTAACTTAAAGAAGTCCAGACGCCTTTCTTTGCAAGCTCCTTTGACTACGATGACCTGGATGACTGAGAACCTTCACAGACAACCAAACAATATAGATCTAAACTCAAGCTCAAATGTAACCCTTTGTAACCCAAAAAGCCCACTGCTGGCTGCTTTGCATTTCACCATAATGGCCACAGATGGCTAGCATGTTCCGTAAACGCTATATTTTAGCATGCTTTAATAATATCAACAATTAGCGATGTTTGACTCAGGTCAGTTAAATTAAGTTGATTCATCATTAATTAATCCAATTCAAGTACATTAAGTTGGAATAACAAAATTGCATCAGTGCTAAAGCAATTTAATGATGTGGAAATCCTTTCCATATTTTTTTAATGTTCATTTAAATAGTTCTTTTTTAAAAAAATTTGCGTAGCTAAAAATCTGTGCAAGGTATGGGAAAAATATTCGCCATGGGGTGCTGCATGCAAATAAACATTTAAGTAATGAGTCCCAGTGCACTCTTTATATCCAAGAAAACATTTGTCACTGAGTATTATGTATTTTGACTGCAAAGTGTGGATGAGGCTAATTTCTAAAATGCCTATGTACTTTGGGTCAATTCTCTGCCTTTTGATCTGAGAGTTTGATGTTTTTTCATTCTCTTTGTTGCATCAGTCATACGCTAATGAAAAAATAAATAACTTGGGACAGTGGGACAGCAGGTTCCTCTTCCTCCCGTGTTATTCCTTCCATTGACTGAGCGCTCTATTTTTGTTCATAACCTACTGGAATTGTAGTTCAGTTTTCCCCCACCATCCTTTATACATGTATGCATCGACTCGTCTTTCAGACCTGCTTTAAAGTCTTTTGTTGTTTTCCAAATCCTGTGGTAACAGTGGAGCCAGAATAATTCATATGGCAGCTGGGATGCATTTGGGTGTAACACCTCAGGCCGTTTATAATTCACTATTCTGCCATTGTGTTCTAAAGATTTTCCTGAGCTTCCAGATAGAGAATGAGAAAGCATCCAGCTCGCTACCTAATGTCCTTTTCTTGTGCTTCCCCTTTGGTTTGTCTGTGGTGCTCCAATTCCTGATCACATCATCTTGTTACTCACCCCCTCCCCCAAAAAGCTCTCCATTTATTACTTAAGAGCTGAGAGACATCAAGCAGTAGTTTGTCTTGAAATGTGCAAATTAGCCCAGGATCAATAACTAGTTTTAAACTGGCCTCATTGTGGTTACCTCAAGACACCATGGCAGTGTGTTCATACTTGATTTGGCTCAGTGTACTCTAGCTGTAGCCGCTCCAATCACACATTCGCATTAAATCAGAAAAGCCAATATGAATAGAAGTCCCTTGTTATTAGACCATAAATTAAAGACACGATTCCTGAGATTTCACAGAGGACCTTGTATTTGATGAATCATGCATGTGACACAACCAGTAAATCAGTTTATAATGTGGAGGTCTTTTGCGTGATGGACAGATGGAGCTAATTTATTCATATGGATTCTTGTCTATACATATAACACAACATACAAGAGGACATACATTCACATTACATTTCTTTTTGAAATCCTTATTAATCTCAAAATAGCTTTTTTTAATGTGTTTTGTGTACTCATGAATAATAGAAAAGTTTTTTTTTTCATTATATTTTGGATCTTTGAAACTCATTAACATGTAACTGGTGAGAAGCACTGAAATTGTTTCTTCCAACTGTGGACCTTAGTCCTCTGTTTTACTTTAATAATGTATCACAGTCAAACAGGAGCCACAGGGTTCATATAACTAAATAAAGCGTCTCAGGAATGAAAATTTATGTGCCTAGGCAATTTTATCTGTGCTGCTATTATATCACGATGTGGGCAGCAAGTGCTGTCATATGGAACAATTAGATAGGACTTGTACAATTTACTGGTCAACTGACATCTGTTCCCGAGCTTTGATTTTCCTTGGCGTATCATTCCATTTAATAAGGGTTTCCTCTTTCTTCACTATTTTGACATAACATGTCTCTGAAAGGTCACATATGCAAAGAGGAAAAAGGTCCATTGAAAATCGTCTTGCATGCACTGTGTGATAGTGAAGCACTGAGAATTAGGATCTTTCTTGTAAAAGGACGACAGATCTCTCGTGTTTTAGTTCTAAGCAGGTTTGAATTGGACTGCAATCATACTGTCTATTGAAGGTAAACTAAAGGTCTGGTTGTATTAGGAAGTATTAATAAAATGTTAACATTTTGTCCTTGCAAATTAAGTAGCATTAGATGATTGGTCACAAGCTGATGACTAACAAGCTTAGCAAGGCAGAAAATGCTTGCTTTAGTCTTTCAGCACAACCCCAGCTCAGAAGTACTCTGATGATTCTGCATTGGATATAAAGTGATGGGCAAGAGGATGAGTACAGAGCAGTAGTGCAGTCTGAGAGCAATCCTCCTGAATGTGAAGAAAACCAGGCAGATGGTGACCAATTTCAGAATGAAGATGACAATTACATGACCTGTGTCTATCATGGGATGCGATGTTCATCTGGTTCACCTGGGTATCCTCATAAGCAACATGCAGGAAGATCAACACAGCAGTTAGCAGTTATATGCAAGAAGGGGATGAGCATGCTCTAAAGAAGCTGAGACCCTTCAACATGAACAGCAAAATGTTGGAGATCCGTGTGTTGTGGCAAGTGCAGTGTATTTGGTCTGCTGGGGAAACAGCACTAGAGCTGGTAACACCAACAGAATAGATAAACTGATCAGGAACACTGGTTTTGTGGCAAACTGGACAATTGAAGCTGTGGTGGAGAGGAGGTCATTGAACAAAGTGCTATTCATCATGGGTAATCCTGCTCAGGAAGTGGAGCACCTTCTCTAATAGACTGATTCAGCTCCACTGCCACAAGGACAGACCCAGGAAATCTTTTATACCACATGCAATAGCTCTTTATAATGCATCTTTGTTCAGGGAAGACACACCTGACTATACTATGACTCACCTGTCATATTTTAGTTTTCACAGTTGGTCATCGTGTTTCCATCTTTTTTTTTTTACAAGCCTTCTGACTGAAACACTTTCACAAAATTTTCTTATCTCAATATTCCTTGCAAGAGTGATTAATCTTGGATGATAGTCTTAAATCCCCTCTTTGACTGTCAGCGTTGTTTTTGAGTGAGTCGATATTGAAATAAATGAGGCGCTGATGTTCTGCTTTGTTTTCTGAAGAAAAATATTATGATTAATGCGTGATTCACCTGAACATGTAGGCCTGCTGATTTTGGCCAGCTGCAGTGCATCCAAGTTGTTTTTTAATTTGATAAATAGCACTTTAATTTATAAAACACATACCTTTGCTTAAAAAATAGCATTAACCACTTAATATCATCCATCCATCTATCTTCTTCCGCTTTATCTGGGGCCGGGTCGCGGGGGCAGCAGCCTAAGCAGAGAGGCCCAGACCTCCCTCTCCCCAGCCACCTCCTGTAGCTCATCCGGGGGAACACCCAGGCGTTCCCAGGCCAGCCGAGAGACATAATCTCTCCAGCGTGTCCTGGGTCTGTGAGGTCTGAGAGGTCAGCCACCCTTCAGAGGAAGCTCATTTCCGCCGCTTGTATCCGCGATCTCGTTCTTTCGGTCACTACCCACGGCTCATGGCCATAGGTGAGGGTAGGGCTTTTACACTCTCTTCACCACAACGGACCGGTGCAGCGTCCACATCACTGCAGCTGCAGCACCAATCCGTCTGTCGATCTCCGGCTCCCTTCTCCCATGACTCGCGAACAAGACCCCGAGATACTTGAACTCCTCCACTTAGGGCAGGAACTCATCCCCGGCACTCCACCCTTTTCTGGCTGAGAACCATGGCCTCAGAACTGGAGGTGCTGATCCTCGTTCCCGCTGCTTCAACCTCGGCTGCAAACCGTTCCAGTGTGAGCTGGAGACCATCACCTGATGAAGCCAACAGAACGTGTCAGTGGGATTAAGGAGGTTCTCGAAGTATTCCTTCCACCGCCTGACAATTTTCTCAGTCGACGTCAGCAGCGCTCCGCCAGCACAATACACAGTGCAGGTAGAGCACCGCTTTCCCCTCCTGAGACGCCTGACGGTTTGCCAGAATCTCTTCGAGGCAGTCCGAAAGTCTTTTTCAATGGCCTCTCCGAACTTCTCCCACACCCGAGTTTTTGCTTCAGCCACTGCCCGAGCCGCATTCTGCTTGGCCTGTCGGTACCTGTCAGCTGCCTCCGGAGTCCCACAGGCTAACCAAGCCCGATAAGACTCCTTCTTAAGCCTGGTGGCTCCCTTCACCTCTGGTGTCCACCATTTGGTTCGGGGATTACCACCACGACAGGCACCAACCACTTTGCGGCCGCAGCTCAATGCAGCAGCTTCAGCAATGGAGATGCTGAACATGGTCCATTCGGTCCCCAGTCTCCATCGGAATGCTGTTGAAGCTGTGCTGGAGGTGTGCGTTGAAGATCTCGCGGACCGGGGCCTCTGCTAGGCGTTCCCAGCACACCCTCACTACGCGTTTAGGTGCACCAGGTCTGTCCAGCGTCCTCCTGATCCAACTCACCACCAGGTGGTGATCAGTTGACAGCTCAGCCCCTCTCTTTACCCGAGTGTCCAGAACATATGGTCACAGGTCTGGTGATACGATTACAAAATCAATCATCGACCTCCGGCCTAGAGCGTCCTGGCCGCAGTATCACTTAAAATCATGAACCGTTTA
The DNA here is from genome assembly GCF_000239375.1 of Pundamilia nyererei. Taxonomy (NCBI): domain Eukaryota; kingdom Metazoa; phylum Chordata; class Actinopteri; order Cichliformes; family Cichlidae; genus Pundamilia; species Pundamilia nyererei. The sequence continues at coordinate 4,749,127 of NW_005187403.1, read as the reverse complement.
ATTTCTTAATTATAAAAGGCGGTCCAGACTTGTTTTAAAGGCCTACTCTGTTATATCACTGTTCTTAGATTCAAATCTTTTTCCCTTCTAAAATAGAAAAACATCCACACAAAATATTCATCATCATCTTCATCTATCTTCCAACAGGACTAACACGCACAATATTATTTATATGTTTTAGCGAAGAAAAACAGCCAAATGTGTTTTTAGTTTGCAGTAGGCGGTATTAAAACGCCTTCCTGTGCCAGGCTCTTTGTAGGAGAGGCTGTGCAATTATTGTATGCTCCAAAGCAAAGCACTGGCTATTGGCCGCCCCTCTCCGTGTTGCCCTGGCAGTGCTGCACTGTTATTGATAAAGTTGATAAAGAAATGCTTCGGCATGCACCTGACAGATTAGACCTGAAATCCCTGGGGTGCAGAACAGCTGCAGCCAGACAGCATACACTAAGTCCCCAGACAATCAGCAGCTCACAGAAAATGTCTGGCTCAAGTGTGGGAACTGGGAGGAATGTAATTTTCGGTAGATTTGTTTGCTTTGGTTTGTCTTGTTGCTTTGAGACAAGTTTAAGGTGGATCCAGAAGCTGTCAGCTGAAAAATTAAAGCTTTTTTTTTAAACAGCTAAAACAGGACTGATAGGACATAAACAAGTGTCATTCAAGAAACTGGCTAGTTCCCAACACTCCGAAAAAAAGTGAAGACTAAACAAAATTCCCATCACATTCCAGTCTATGATGAAGGCTCTCACATGCAAATAGATTAAAGCCATTTGATTAGTCCTGTAAGTACACATATCTACACACCTGTGCGGGATCTGTTGAAGCTTTGCTTTAAGCTCCACAGTTAGTGGATTGATCCTGCTCTGTCAGCGTATGTTCAGGGAAAAAAGTTGGCAAAAAGTTGGAATTCTGAGTTCATGTGCAGATCATAAATACAAAGTAAATATGAACATTATCATCAAAATATAAACTGCAGCAGTCTAGTAAACAGTGGCACAGATTATAAGGTCATTACAAATTTTTGTATTTCACATCCCATTAGGATTTACGTCAATGTGTTGTAATGGCGTAAAACTGCAGTTCGTGCATTTAACACATTTTACAGTCCACACAACAAGTTAAAAACAGTCTGTGTTGAAAAGCAGCTGCCTTCAGATGTTCGTGTGTTAAATCTATTTAACTTCACAAACTTGAACCTCTACAGAGCATCAAGTAAAAATGATTCAATTTCACTTGTGGGTAGAAATCCAATTAATCTACACCGGTCTATATATTTGATAGCTATTTCACCTCATCCAAAGTGTCAGTTTAATGGCATGGTTATGTAACTATTGTAATGCCCTCACCAACCAGTCTGATTAAGCTACAGTATACTGGGCCAAAGTACAGGCTCAAGAGACAGATGCTAAAATGCGCAAGATTAGTGAATAGCTGGAAGGTTGCGACACAAAGTTAAAGAAAACACAAATGAACAGCTTAAAAGATTCCATTTACCAAACACTGAAATAAAATAAAATCAAATATTGCCATTCTGCCGTAGCGCTCTTACACTGGCATATGTGTTAAATCTGAAAAATGAACAATGCAACAAAATGGCCACAATTTCATAAGAATAATAAAATTT
>NW_005187403.1:4729973-4747228 GCF_000239375.1 Pundamilia nyererei | reverse complement strand
TTCTGCCGTAGCGCTCTTACACTGGCATATGTGTTAAATCTGAAAAATGAACAATGCAACAAAATGGCCACAATTTCATAAGAATAATAAAATTTAATAACACTAAAATTCTCTTTCTTAATTTCATTAAATTCTGTACAAGTCAGTAATTATATACTCTGGCAAATATTAGTTATTACTGCATCACTGCCTGTTTCTCCAGATAGAAAAGTATTTAGTCAGGTGTTAAGTGAGTTTGCTCTCTGTGGGTGTACCCAGTAATAACAGTCATCAATAGAATGTGGGATCTGTTAATCTTACCACATCCAAGTGTTTCACCAGGGGGAAAGATGGAATGGGTGTGTTCCTTCTCCAGTGAATGGAATGATCAGACCGTTGGGCAGTTCGCCACGTCCTTCAGAAGGTATCAAAGAAAACCCACGACAATAAAATACTAGTAATTGCATTGGTTCATTTATTTTTAATTACATCAGGCCAATTAACCTTTTCATCTAATAAGGACTGTTTTAGTGATTTTACCTTAGTTATGAACTATCCCATAGAGTGTTTACAACAATAGCTTTTTTTTGTTTTTTAGCACTTTTCAAACCATGAATTATGATTTAATGACCATGAAATCCACTTGTTTTTGTATGTTAAATCATCTACTGAAATTTATTTCAATATAACAAACTCCCTTTCTCTCCCCAGATATCTTACTTAATACATTTTGTGGGCTTTCTGTGCACATTTTTACCTCTAACAAAAAAACTGAACATATTTTTAAGAAATACATTTTATAGAACACATTTGGTACTACAATAGCCTTTTATGTACAACAAAACAGAGCTTTAGCTAGTTTTCAAGATGAAATTCTCCTATAGACCCAAAAAAATATATCCTCCATGCTGTACATGCTGTACACATGTATACAGCACAGTAGTGATTCAGCATCTTCAATTTGCACAACACAAGAAAAATATACCCACTTAGATATTAGATAAACATGCCAACGCCATAACGTAGCGGTAAATTCACTCTGACAGACAGCTTCCCCACCTCTCAGTCACTTATACTGTTACCCCAGAACACTTCAAGAAAAAGAGGACTTATTTTCACTCAGATTATTTTTCTTAGTTACTTCTCTGCTTCTTTTTGTTCCGTGTGCTGCAGTGCATCTCTGCTTCTGGCTGCCCTGGCTCCTGCTACATGCTAGGAGAGAGGATGCAGCCTTCACTCCAGTAGGATTTACCAAGAGGTTAACGTGGGCCAGCATGGTGTTCTGACATATTCAATTAATGAGCAATTAAATATGATAGGCAGGTTAATACACAATGTCAAAGACGTTACTTGTAATTTTTCATGTACTTCCAGCAGACAACACCCATACACTCGCTCAGTAATAAGGACATAATGACACCACATGACTTTTAATGTATGGATTTTTCCTCCTCATGCTCAAGGTGCAGATATAACATTGCCAGCATGGCACTTCAGCTTCTAGGCAGCCCTACAGCAGAGGGGTGAGTGAAATGGAGTAACGATTTTTAATTGGCAGAGAGAAAAAAAACATACATTTGTGGCACAGGGATATGGACAAACATATAAGAAAGACACAGCAGGAGAGGAAGATGAGACATTGTTGTCAAAGGTAGGGATTGCTGAGCAAATGACATTTTATAAACTGGAAATTAAAATCTTACTCATCACATCCTAATCATCATTTTTCTATATTATATAAGGTTTTTTGTGAAACATCTCATTATAATTATGTGCTATTCAAAAATTGCATAAAATGATGTACCAGGCGGTTTACTGCAAGCTAAACTGTACTCACACGAATGTTTAGGGTCAGGACAAAAATGTAAGTTACAAAACAAACAACGGCCCAAAAAAGTCAGGGGCTAATATATTTGGGTTCTTTATTTCATGGAAAACTAATTCCCAATGACATAATGAGAAATTCATGTAAAGTTCCTGTGCTCCATTTAGCATTCAGAGTTATCCAGGAGCTATTTATTAAGAAAGTACCTGCAGGTTCACAGTTCATGTAGAAACTCTGCTGAGACAGCTGGTACACTTTTTCAGATTCAGTATGATTCAGTATCCCGCAGTCTGCTCTTAGTTTTCTCAGCTTTCTTAAGGATTTACGTGTTAGCTATTTGTTCCCACCTACCACTGAGCTTTTTCATATGGTTTGAACACCAGAGGAGGTAAAATATAACAAATAGGACACACCAATCCATCATACTTAGCTAATGAAAGATGAAAAATTATTTCTTTTAATGCAACCCTCCACTGGTTACAACGTGGCTCATGAATACAATGCACTCGCTTTGTGTTTGCAGTATGTGTTTGACCTATAAGTGAGCAGTGATATCCACAGTCCCAAAAATCAAGCAGTGTAAGACGCTCAATGCTGGGTTCCCGATAGTGTTAGGGCATGTGGCCCAAGAATCCAGGTGAAGGTTGGGCTTTTATGGCCAAGCAATTAGGTGGCAGGTGTTGTGTGGTCTGGCAGGAGGAGCCTGGGCTGTGTGCCTGTGGGCACTGATTGACAGATGGGTAAAAGAGTGAACCCTGTCTGGAGAATCTCCTGCCGTTTGATGGATGGGGATGTGACTGAGGAGCACCAGCGCATATTTGGATGCAGCCTATTAAGACAAGAGGCGAAACTTGTGCCATACAAATAGCATTTATGCACAACCACTTTTTAACCTTGTACATGCAGTATGTTTCATCTGTGATCCCCTTCTATCACTGAGCTAATACAGAACAAGAAGATTTCTTCTTCCAATCCTCTTAATGTGTAAAACTGGTGCTAGAATTAGGTTGGGTGGTTAATCTACTGTAAACTGGGCTTCAGACTTGTAGCCTTGTTTGAACTAGGATTTACTAGTCTGGGGAAAGATTTTACCCGAGAAACACTTCTGGCAACATCGTGTTTTCTGTCAACCATAAGAGACTTTCTCTCATCCATTCATCCAGATGTTCAATCATATTCGTCATAATAATGCGTGTACAAAAACACTCAAGTGCACTACATTTGGGTCACCTAAGGGTTACTGCCTGATAAAACAGAAAAGTCAACATTTTCTGCAGCAGTGGAGTGGAGCTGCTACTTGGACAGCTATGAGACGGAGCAATGTCTCCAGGGATGGGATAAGTATTCCTCAGCACTGACACTGCCATTTAGCTATAATAAATAGTTCTTTGAAGTAACATGGTGTTGTTTACACATTTGAGGGGTTACCTGTATTACTTTCAGCCTGATATTTAAAAAATGTAATTATGTAAGTCCTCCAACCGAAACAACCATACAGGAAGTTTGTCACTACCTTTTAATAAAGACCCATAAGAGATGGAAGCAGCACATGATAGCTGCCACTGCTGAACATGACTGTCCCTTTATAATATTCTGATGTATGTTACATGCAGCTTAGGTTTAGGCAGAAAAACAACTTGTAAATAAATGTGTGTTACACTTTTTTGTCCTTGTGGCTGATTTGACAAAGACACTCATCACAACAATTACACAGTTGTGATCTTGTCAGTCCCAGACAGAAGGTCTCTCAGCAGGTTTCCAGCAGTTCACCTGTCTCCTGACTTGAGTAGCGGCACCTTGATCAGGAAACCCAACAGATGGGGATTCCCCAGGTGCACCTGAAAGGATATAGAGCAGATGAGTCATTATTATTAATTTACCCTTACTTCATGACCATTTGTCATGAAGTAAGGGTAAACCATTTGAAAGCACTATTTCATTGCACTTCCTTATATGCTACCACACAGAGCGCCCAGCTGAAATAAGTCTAACCTGTACTCTTGATGAAGTGGCTAGTAAGCACAGTGGCTATTTTACCTTTCCTAGCATTCTGGGGTCCCTGTGCAGGACATTTTCTGCAAAATCTCCACATTTTTTAAAATAGAAAAATCACAATTTTCCTCCATCTTCTCCTATCTGAATTGTGGGCTCAGCTGACTGAAACGTGTGTTTTCCCCATCCAATCCCAAAATTTTTTTTTAGATCAACTGTGTTAATACAGTATGTCAAAATGAAAACATAACTGTAAATTCAGACACGTGAGGTTGTGCTGAAAACAATGATACTAAACAAGGCAAAGTAAATAACACACAGAGTCGACTATGAAATCTGAGCAGGGCAGATAGTAAACCACACACACTGCCTCTATTAATACTAATAATAGTAATTCATTCATTACACAGATTAAATTAAAGTGAATTAAATAAAATTAACATTAAACAAATGGACTCACATATGGATGCATTTTAAGGAATCCATATGTCATTTAACATGTCATTTTATCTTCTTCTATGAAGTCTTAATTTGGGTGTGTAGGCAAACGGTTATCTAAGGAGTAAATGCCAGACTTGGATTCAAACCACTGGTTAAAATTGTGTGATTGTAAAAATTTCCATTTCACTTTGAGAATAGTTTCTTGTTTTCCTGTATTGAAATATTTAAAGGGAATTGTGATACCAAATTAAGTCACGTTCAAGCAAGAGGCAGCAAGAGGGCATGCTTGCCACCTGTGTTCATGTCTTTTACAGGTCAATACTGTTAAGACACAGTGAAAATACAGACACATAGAAAGACATCATCTACAGTAATCAAACATATTAATAGATTTATAGTGTATAATGTGGAAGCTATTAAAAAAAAGCACAAAAAACATGTTTTTTAATTGCGCTTTATAGACTAACCTAAAGAACTAACTCACTGTTTCACTCAATTCAGCAGTCACGAGTTTCTGCCACATTTGGCTGTAATACTGTTTCATAAATCTAATTAAAAAATGTTGTTCATTGGGGGCAAAGCTTGTTTAATTATTAGATGCTGCACAACCCTCTTTGGATAAAAGTCAGGACACTACATAAAATATATATAAAAACAAAAAGCAATCAATTTGAAACTCATTAAAACCCTATATCTTCTACGTAGACAACAAAACACGCATCGAAAGTGAGAACCTTTTGTTTAATTGTATATATTAATTTAAAAAGGTGATGCTGAATTTGATGCCAGCCAATTTAAAAAAAAAGTTGAATCTGTGGTGATAAAAGACCAGAAAAGTTGTGTGCTAGGAAAACATCAAATGAAAGAACATTGCAGAAGCTTATCATGCTACAGATAAGGAAGAGTTTACCCTCTTGCTTCCCTTCTCTGGGCTAAGAGATCAATAACTTATTGGTTAATAACAAGTTATGGACAAGGTTAAAAACCTAAATTAAACTATGGCTACTGGGCCATCAGGCAGCAGAGTTATTTTGTAGAAGAAATCCACTTGCACTTGCTCAGGATCACTTCTGAAAAAAGGGAAAGGGAAGGTCTCGCTAACAATACAAAACCAAATTGTGTGCATATTAGAAGAGCATGACTCTGTAGGACAAGAAATGACTGCAGTGAAAAATAGGGCAAGGGGAACGACAAACAGTTGAAATTTTATAGCCAACAATAATAGAAAAAGGTTTGCTATAGATTTGACTGTAGCAAACCTTCTGCTGTGACTAGAACAAAAGTTTCTCACCTACTTTTTGTTTTGGGTTGGATTTTAGCCGGACAGTATGAGCAGTTACAGCCGATTCCAGTGTCCAATCACATTAATCCATGACTCATTTGTGTATTATGGCTCGTATCAGTGTGAGCAGAATCAAAATCTTTTGACCTAGAACTCACTGGATTAATGCTGTAAAAGCAGATGACTGTATATCCACCACAATTAAAATTGATGAGCCCACTGTCTGAATAGGGCTTGCTGACTTTTTATTGATTTCTGCACCACTCACTCATTTCCTATATGCAGTGCAAGCCACTGATTCTTGTTAGTATTCCCCTCAACATCCCCTTTTAATGCCTTCTCCACAAGAAAACATGCAAGCAGCTCAACAGCCTAAAGAGAAATATTCATATTTTATCATTGCTGGTGAAGGTCACTCCTGTCTATGAATCCACTATTAGCCGTGTCATTGGATATCAGTCTAGATTGAGACCATATTTGCAGACTGCCAATTATAAAGGCTAATATTTTTATTTGCATTTGCATAAAGCTGGGTTCATTATTCTCATTGAAATGTCAAGTTAGCTGACAGACATGCACACACTTATAATTTTATAGCTGCTGCATAGTAGGGTACACCATAATAATACTACTATGAATAAAAGTCATTTATGTGCTTTAGAGAAAGAACATTTCAAAATTTCAAGATATGGTTAAAATCGTGTCTTGAGCCACTCCTCCCCCTCCTTTTTTTGAAGTTGTCTTAAGCAATAGTTCTCCAGGCTTTCTGAAAGTATTACAAAGCTTTTCTTTGGACATTCCCTGCGTTATCACTCATTTTTAGGAAAGGGAAACAAGGAGAAGAGGCTGGCAAATTACACAAGAACTGTGGAGGGCTGAGTCCAAATTTGAGATTTTTGGTTCAAATCATGAAGGAGGTCAGGAGAGAGGCACAGCAGTGAATTTCTACAGCCATCTGTACATTGCAGCGGAGGCTCTGTCGTGATTTGTGGCCAGATGTTCAGCCAGTTAAACGCAATCCTAGTTAAAATGTATCTATTTTTCATAGGAAAGCATAAAGAAATGTGGGATGGCTCAAGACTTTTGCATTGTAGTGTCCACCAAGCTGATCAGATGCAATATGGGTATCCAATGTTTTTTATAAAATCAACACCTGTTGAGAGAAAAAAAAGATAAAGGATTCATTCTCAATGACAAAAACAAAATCAAGACAATCGTAAAGTATGCTAAAATAGCTCCACACACAAAACACGTTTTTTTTCTGTAGTGGTTCCCAAAGTCATCTTTGTAGAGGATTCTTTCTGAAAAGACTACTAGAAAAATTTATATAATACTGTTCTCTACCAAAACAAAAAATAAATAGACGTTCTACTTTTGGAAGAGGTGAGAGCAAGCTGATATTTAAGAGTGTTTTTTCAGTAAAAACAGAGGTGTCACTGGTGCTGCACAGCTGTTTGTTTATATTCTCTCTCTCGGTTAGAAGCATTGGAAAAAAAAATGTTTTCATCAGCACCCCAGAAGGGATAGTAAGCAAGTGCTATCTCACACAGACACATTCCCTTCATCAGGCATAAATTTAACTATGGTACAAAAACGATTTCTGGTGTGTAAATGAATACCTCCCGTACCTTAGACGCATCTTCGACAGGCGTAACAATTGCTATCAAGCCCCAGAATCACCCTAAAAGACTCTAAATTAACCGAGAACACATTGCTCATTGCTTCATCTCCACATTAAAGGCATCTGCAGCATTTGCAGTAATTTTGTGTGATGAGGTTTTTTTTTGTGTTTGTGTGTGTGCGCGTGGTCTGATTGCTCTCCGGATTAGTTGCGCTGTCTCTGTTTCTAGCTGTTTGTCCCTTCATCGTCATCTGTTTCCTCGAACAGATCAGTGCAGATTGGGTCCAGCCTTAATCTGAGAGGTCCACATTGCTAAGGCAGCTGCTGGCCGACCAAGAGGTTGGCACTGCTGCCACCTTGTAATGACCACGACAGCTGGCGTGGCACAGGCTCGCATCGCAGTGGTCGAAGACAGAAGTGTGCCTCTGCCATCTCATAGCAATGAGTATTACTCTTAGTGCCAAAACTTTTAGTTATACCAGATTTGCTAGGAACGCATTTGCCATTGTGTTGCGCATAAATCTCAACTATATGGTTAACTATTATCATACTTAAAGTACTATTACAGGTACAAATGATACATTTCCTCATTCCCAACTTTCTTTATTTCTCTTGCTTTCATACGGCTCCTCTTCTCTCTTCTTCTCTAGCACAGATTCTCTCTTGGAGTGTGCTGCAGCAGATGCTCACAGGGCTAAAATCTGGATGGATTACAGGGTCTAACAGATGCTTCTACTGTTTCCAATAGCTCCCCCAAATCAAGCAGAACGCAAATATGCATATGTGCACATTCTGGCCGGTATTTATGTTACTAGGGAGTAGTCACTCGAAAGCTGCAAATAGTGGAAACGTCTGTGGCGCTAATGCAATAGTAAAGCCATTTATTGGGGGGAAATTGTTTTACATACAGACTATCAAGTGGTCATGAAACTCCTTATTTCTTTCTCTTTTTTTCCACTGAAGCTTAAAGTCTCATGCGGTGGAAGCTGCTGAATGTGGCGAAAACACAATTGCAAAACTCAGGGCTGATCTTAATACTTTCATCTGGAGCCCCCTTCACCCAGCTCTCTGACAAGTCGGTCCGGCCAAACAATTTGTGAGAATCCTCAGTAATTCTCTGCTCTTCCTCCCTCCCCATCCCTTTCAACTTCTTTTTTCTCCCTCTGACAAAGAGTCACACTGAGGTTTCTACACAGCAAAACGGTTTGTTCGGCTTCTTTTAAAACTCATCTAGACTTCTTTTTTTTTCCTCAGGGAGGATACGCGCTCACAAAACGGCCATTTACTTAAAAAAATACTAATCAGAAACACATAATAGCGATTGCACTTCCATGCATAATTTAAAGATTTGAGGGCACAGGAAATGGCTGAGCATTTTTAAAAAAAGAACACACCAAAACAGAATATCTTATTATACAATGTTTATGTCCTCGTTACAGCCCACTGATAGAGCCACTAAAACAGCAGTTAACAGCTTCTGTTCTCTCAAGGGTATGCAAAACTCGGACTCAATCAGTGATGTACAATAACAATACATAGAAGGCACAGGGTTGGAGCTTCGATTGATTGCATTTTTATGGTAGAAAAACTTTGTGGTTTTGTGTGCAGTGGGGTGCAAATATATGATGATGCTGTGATATTTTGCAATTGTCTCGTATAACCCCCACTTTTGCCATGTTAAAACGCAAAAGAGCACAGAAATCCAACCATCCATCCAGAAATGTCAATACAAAATGATGAAACTTGGAAATGAGAGATAATGTTTACATTGCGTTCTTAAATAAATACTGCACATGTCATGAGCTCGTGCCAAAAAAAAGCGAAGCAAAACAAAACAAAACAAAAAAACTTAACCATTGTTTTGGGAAGCAATTTGTAACAGATGGCTGGATGTAATTATTTTAGACAGAAGGAATGAGGGAGGCAAAATACAAACATACACAAGGAAATGAAAATATTGCTTGATGCTGAGATAGAATAGATAGGCCCTTTTTTCCATGTCAACAATATTTATGTATATGAAGATTAAATTAATTGAAATAGAAAATAGTCTAAGGCTGAAACAATATAAAAGTAAAGGTGCCATGGTTAGATGGAAGTCATTATATTTTGGCTCTGGCTAAGCCAGGTTGATTTACAACATGCAATCACATCTGATTTTCTTTTTGTTTACCAAATGTGGCCAGTTTATTACTCTGTTTTGGCATATTGCACCTGTATTTTTTCACAATATTTCATGAGGCTTGCATTTTGTGTGATCATTTGTGTTCCAATCAGGGTTATAACCAAATGAGTAAAGTTCAGAACTTTTTTCTCTTATTGTGTCATGTTTAAGGTGTAGCACCTGTGCTCAGGTGACCCGCACCAAAGTCTACACTTTTATAGAGACAAAGTCCTATAACTCCGTTACAGTCAACACAACAAATTTTGTGTTGTGTACAAAATTGACTTTATTTTGTATTGCTTTATGTCTTTGGTTGAAGAAACTGTGTATGTATGGAAGATAAGCGTTGTATGAACAACAAAAAATTAATAAATCAAAAGATTTTCCCTTCACTTGACATTAAAATAGCACAAAGGAAAAAGTTACACGCCCAGTGACTCTGGTCCTACTCTCATTCGTTCCTCATGCCAAAACCAGACAATACAACCAAATCATAACGATCATAACATAATTGAATCCCCATGTCTTTTCAAAGTAAAAGCCTACACAAAAATGACCATGGCCCACACCTGTGTGACTGCACAGCTGGTTACAGCCATGGTTCAAGTTACACTTTTAAGACAGTTCTGATAATGGCAGCGGTTTCAAACATGTAGACATTGTAGAATACTGAACCTAGAATTCAATGTGAAAACCTTCACTTTTTAAGTGGTGAGTGAGGAATGAAATCAAACTGTGCTTTAAAAGTACACTGGATATAAGTCCATTTATTTAAAAAGACATAAATAAAAGGACGTGTGGTGAAATGAAACGTTTTTGGATTGTGGGCAGCATATTGTGCATTCCAGCATGTTGCTAAAATGCCTGAGGGTTCATGTAATGAACTGTCATAATGTGCGTGCCTGCTCGTTTCCTGTTTTTCTTGTCAAACACATATGAGGTATATTGGAACAAAATCTGTATCTGCAGACAAATCGGTATAATATACATAGCTAGACAGACAGAGTAAGCATCTTATACTGGGTGACATAATGGACTGCTTAAATGAGGGCAATAAGTGATATGGGAAATGCACCTTGATATTTGGTGAAGAAGAAAATGAGGAAAAAATAGTATGAAGTTAGTGAGGATCTCAGGAAAGAGAAACACCTGTTAAGTTTATATGAACAGCTGGTCCAGTGGCAACCTTGGGGAGCGTTGAAGGATACAGGCTTTGTGGGACTGTGTGCAGTTCTCTTGTAAACATCTACAATGTATTCATTAGCGAGTCTCAAAGCACAGAATACAGCCAATAAAAGACATGCATTTGCAGATATTAAAGGTTTTAAGCAGCACACATCCTAGAGTCGTATGCACAGATCTTCCTTTGGCCTCGTTCTCACATCTTCATGTGTGATTTCAATCACAGTCACTGTCTTAAAGCTGGTTATTTGAAAACTCTAAGGAGCTCTTTTATCGCAATTTTATGCCTTCTGTGGAATATGAGTCATTGAACACTAAGTTATGGAGAGGGTCAATTCAATCTTAAGGAAACTGCTAACAGTCAAATCATTTTTTTTCTCTAAAAATATATTTGAAATTATGACCTTTTAGACACTTTAAAGCACATGCTTTGAGGGAGGGCACAAGCACGGTGCATATTTGGAAAGCTAATCAGGTTGTCCTCCTGCCTAAGCTTAAACTCAGACCTATGGTTTGCAGGTTAACAGATCTTGATGTTTTAATCCTGTACATCTAAGGTGCAGCGCTCACCATCTGCTTACCATACCACCCCTCAAACCTTGTAGGCATATTAATTTCCTTGTAAATAATTTAATTTGCGCCTTCAAGAAACAGCGACCTTCTATTCATAGTCATGTATCTACATTTTATGCTAGAATAATTTAATTCATTTAATTAAATTTTAATGACGACAGCGATTTTAATCAATGCCTCTGGAACCCGACTGTTGTTTTCTTTGTTTTATTTTTCTTACATGTTTTTTTGGTTTGCTTATTTTATTTTATGTGCTTTGTAGTAATATAACTACTGGCATCTTTGCAAATTCTGTGACTCATCTGTACTAATTGCACATAGGCACTGTAATCCTTAAGCATTCTTAACAAACTTCCCCATTGCTATTTGTGTTGCTTTTCTTTCTTCTTTCTTTTTCAGTTTCCGGTGGCATTTCTGTTCATTTTAGTGTTTGCATTTCACGGTGAGTTATTTAAGTCAATTCCGAAGGCTGTAAGTGCTTGTATGTGCATAATGAAACCCTATATTTATAGTATCCCCGCTGCATACAAATATGTATCACAACATGTAGATCTAAAGCAAACAGGCAGAGTAAGTCTGCTATAAAGGCTGCTCTTCATTCCCCTGTGGAGGTTCAATCAGGTGTGACTCACGGTGAATAGGCTTGGAGGACAAATGGAATTCATAGTGAGCCGTCATGCTGACAAGCTTGTCATCTTCCTCCCCTATAATTGTCTTTCCGTGTCTCAGCAGGTCAGCAGAGATACGGCTGAAATCTGTAGTGCTGCATTTATGTCTCCCTGTCAAGTCCAAGGAAGGCTCTAAATAAGGGATTTTTATCATGTCTTTAGATCCTTTTTTGTCTTCAGATGCAAAAATTGATTGTGATTGTCAAGATTCACGGGTTCATGAGGATCACTGCTTGGTGCCAAACTTTACTCTTGTTAAAATGCATTCCTACCCCCTGTTGTTTTATTTTGAAACTTGAATTAATGGCTGTCTTGGCCATTTGGGATCAGCAAAACTGGGATGTAAACAGCGTTGACATATTACCCCCACATTTGTTATTAAATACTTGCCTTTCTTTTTGATATGTGTCAAAGGAGGTCCCATAGTTCTTCCAATATCCAAAGTAATAGCAGCATTTATCCTCCTTTCTTTTTCTGTTTATCTCCAGATCTCTGGCTGCTAAATACTCCACCATGTTCTCCGGTATGCCACTAACAGTGCTAGAAGTCAAAACATGGGATGTAATAAAAAAACAAGACCTGAAGTAGTAGAGCTTGTGTTTGCAACTGTTATTTGAGCCACTAAATATGTTTAAAATTTATTAGGGTAGATGAAAGAATAAAAATTTCTTGGCAACGCTTGAGTAGCATTCTTTTCTCCAGTTGGTAACCTTATGAAAAGTTAATCCGAAAGCATGTGCTCAAGATCTTTTTATGTGTGAACTTGGCCAGGGTGAATTTGTATCAAAAGGGCTGGAACTGGCTGCCAAATTCAAGTGAAGGCTAAAAGCATGAAGACCTTTCAAAGCTGAGCGGAGCCACCCCTGTGTAAGACCTTGTCTGTGAGCAGCATTGTGAATTGTGCTAAAAGCTTCTGTTGCAAAACAGAGTCAACTGGTTTTTCTTTTGTTTTGGGTTTTTTTTTCCTGTATGTAATAATCAATAACAAGCTTCCCTTCCCTTGTGTCTATTCTTGACAGAATTATTAAAGAAATAATAATATGATGTAATATGAATTATAAATATGTTTTAACTTATAAATATGTATGCACACACACATGCATTAATAAATCCTGCTTCACCAACATCTGATGTGATCTAATTATTAAGCTCAGCGACATCTGAGCCTGTATGGTGTTTGCTATGTGTTACCTGTTCTGACATAGACTTGGGTAGCATTGGCTGGGAACCCTTACTGGACATGTGTCCTTACAAGGGCTTGAACCAATAATCTAGTGTTTCGAAGACAGTAACGTGGCCACTACTACAGCAGGTGTGTCCACTAGTGCCTAGAAAAGGCTGGCACAAAGGCTTTGATCATGGCAACACAAGAAAAAATAATAATAATAACACATTTTATTTGAGGGCGCCTTTCAGAAACCCAAGGTCACCTTACACTTGCAGGCTGTGCAATTCCTGTTCTATCAATTGCAGTAGACTCCTACCTTTATGGATTTGGGTCTTTATTATTATTATTATTATTATTAAAAGTAGAGTTTTACATAATATGTGTAAAATCTGAATGCATTCCTGCCCTCTTCATCTGCTTTGTTCTTAACACATTTTTTGTGTCACTTATGAAATTTGGTGGTGCATCAGAGCTGGACTGTAACACAACTGTTGCATTTCATCGTGTCTGTTTGTAAACATAAAAGCTCAAAAGGTTTTAAATGAATGATGCAAAGGTGTACAGTGGAGTCGTGTTAACAAAACATTAAAATTTGGCTTACATGCACCAAGATCTTCAAGGTCAACTTTATTTATCAAAAATTGACAAAAAGAAAAAGGCTCAGAACTTGAAATGATTCTCATAAGTGTGGTGTGTAATGTGAACATACAGAATGTAAGATATAACGATTTTAAACTTCGTATATGCTTTGTATGAAGCTTGTATGACCTCTGATATCCTTCGAGGTCAACGGATATGAAGGCCAGACTTATAATAATGCTGTATAGAGTTATTTAAAACGATGTTACTTACTGCCATTGTTTGTATTGACAACATATAGACATATAAGGAATGAGATTTTGAGATTTTTACACATTACTTTGAACCTCTGAACTTTGAACCTACTTTCAAAGTTAAAAAAGGTCATACTTCCATTAAAAGTATTCAGTCTTTAAAACTATCCTTAAAAATTCTACTGCCTTTGTGTGTATTGGCAACAGTTTGGAAATGATACAGATGTGGGGATTCTAAATATCAAATTGTAGTTTGAATCCAAAACACATTTGATCTCTGATCTAACGTTTTCATTTCACATCTGCATTTCTTTCAAGTTTACCCTAAAACATGTTATTTTTACTGCACTACAAACATCTTAAAATTAATTTGAAAAGAAGAAAGAACAAATGTATATATACAAATTACAATACTATTCCCTTAAAAGTAAATACTGCACAGAGAGGGAGCTGCCTTAGCGAAGGTTTGCACTATCTGAGTGCTACTTGAAAGTGAACTATGCAGTACAGAATAGAAAACACCTTACACAAGATGATTCATACACCAGTTGAAAACAGAAAATCCTAGTGGGTAAGTGTAAGTATAAGCACCACAGGGGTGCATCGATAACCAGGTTAAATAAATAAGCGGAATATTTTTTTCTCCTTTTACGGAAAATAAAAGAGTGTTCTGGTGCTGTTGTACTGACCTTTATTTAATTCAACTTGGATCTTCTTTTTTCTGTTCATAAACTTTTTTCTGAAATAGGGCATGTTAGAAAAAAGTTTGAGAACCATGCACTGGGGAGTTTCTGGAAAGGAAACAGAGATGTTGTCTAATTAAGAGTACAAGATATTAGTGTGAGTGAGAGAACCTTTGTATCCATCCAGAAAGGACTGAGAGATTTGCCAGCATGACTGACAGCTGTTGATGGTCCTGATTTGAGGATGACTAAGTAGGGTAGTTCAGAGTGATAGTTCAGATTGTAAGTGTTAACTTACAATGAGATTTAAGTCGTAATAGGTCAAACCCTAACTGTAACCCAAAGGCGTCTGTTTTTTATGTTCACAAGCATGTTCACACAAGTAATAATAATAATGATAGTAATAATGATAATAATGATAATAATAATATTATTATTAATAATAATAATGAGTCCTGTGGTAGTCCGGCGAGCAGGTGGAACAGACAGAAGGGAAGCTGAAGAAGAGCGAAGTGTACGAGGAGGTGTGTATGTATGGAGAAGATCAGATAAATATGCAGGAGCAAGATTATGAAGCACTTTAAAAGTAAGAAGCAGGATTTTGAAATTGACATGGAGGTGAATTGGAAGCAAGTGGGCTTTTTAAGAACAGGTGTTATATGTTCAGTGGATCTAGTTCTGGATATAATACGTGCAGCTATATTTTGAACTAATTGCAATTTATGAAGGGATTTATGAGGTAGACCATAGAGAAGAGAATGACAGTAATCTAAACAGGATGTGACAAGAGCATTGACAAGTATGGTGGTACTGTTTGGAGCGAGTGAAGGACAAAGGCAGTTAATATTACGAAGATGAAAATAGGAAGACTGAGTGATATTATTTATATGTGCTATCGAGGATGACACCAAGACTCTTAACCTGAGGGGAGGGCATGACAACAGAGTTATCAATGGATAGTGAAAAACGTCTAGTTGGAACTTTAGTCAGTTTTGATTTGGTGCCTATTAAAATAATTTTTGTTTTATTGCCATTAATTGCGATTTATTATTAAGAAAGTGAGTAAACCAGACCTTGATTTCACTTAAACAGTCAGAAATGAGTGTGGGTGGGAGAGTAGCTGTGAGTTTGGAAGATAAGTAGATCTGGGTGTCTGTATAGCAGTGAAACTGGATTGGGGTAGGAGATAGATGATAAAAAGTAAAGGACCCAGGACAGAGCCTTGGGGTACACCGGAATTAACTGGAGTAGATTGTGATCTGTGAGTGAGTAACTAAACAAACGGCCAGAGAGATGCAAAGTAAGGCGAGTGCCAAACCATTGACGCCAATAGATGCTAATCTATGAGGAAGCATGCGGTGGGAGATAGTATCAGTGATAGATAGGTGATGAGTCCAGAGTCAGCTGCAAGCAGAAGATCATTTGTGATTTCTACGAGAGCTGTTTCTGTAGTATGAAATGAATGGAAGCCAGACTGAAACTGGTCGTAAATGTTATTTCCAGTGAGGTGTCTATGAACCTGTGCAGCCACTATCTTTTCCAGAATTTTGGCTTGGAAAGGCAAATTTGAAATTGGCCTGAACTTATTTAGATTGGAAGAGTCTGAAGCTTCTTTTTCAATATTGGAGTTATTATTGCAGTTTTAAGAGAAGATGGAACAGAACCAGATATAAGACAGGAGTGTATGATATTAACAACCAATGAGCCAAGAGAGGGGTGTGAAGTTTAACAAAATTAGTTGGCAGTGGATCAAGTTTACACGATGATGACTTTAACTTAGTAATTATGGAAGATAGCTGAATAATTGTAGGTAATCCAAATTTGGATGACAGTTGTGTAGGAGAAAAAAAATGCAGTTAGAACAATTGACCATATCACAAGTAGAAGGCAATTGTTTAGCATGATAAATAGCTTCTTTATAGTGCTGCATATGACTGAGATACATGTCCTTATGAATAGTAAGTCCTGTTTTCCTGAACAGACGTTCCGGGCGGCATCCAATAGCTTTAAGTTGGCGAAGTTCAAATGAATACAATGGGGCTGAACGAGAGAAGGAAAAGTAATCTTCCAAATGACATGCATCAAAAACTACTCATGTTTTTCATTATTTTTAAGTCAGGTTTGATCTCCAAATGCTACAATTAGTGTCATCACCTATGACAAGTAGGACTTAAGGGTTTAAATTACAATAAAAAAAGACCTTCTCACAATCACAAAATGTCAATGTTCTGTCAACTTTTCTCATAAGAATCAGATTTCAACACTTTTAGGAAAGTACTTGCAGGAATAAGTGACTACTGCTATTTGTGATTTATTGAATAACCACCTCATCGCCTTCCAACTTTTAAAAGCCATATATGACTGAGGTGCATAGTATTAAATTTAAACTGCTTTATTCTTTAACTGCATTACATAAAAGTTAAATACCATATATAATTCTGCCTAATATGAGTCAAATATCTCCATCTTAACAATTTGTACCTCTGGGTGTCATTGTTAGGGTCGAGTCTATTATAAACCTCACTAAAGACTTAGGTGCACAAAAGTCTTTAATCTTCTAATGAAAAGGTCGGTAACATTACACTGACCACTTCCCCACTGTCCGGCCGTGGGTGCTTTTAACCTCTCTCTCTTCTTCTCACCTCTTAGTTTTTCCTCTTTTTTTCCCCCTCTGCTTTCTGAGGTTTTTCCTCACTGCCAGTCTGCAGCTCGCTCAGATGTTACCCCCTTTGTACCTTTCTATAGAGCTGTGTTCATATGATGGCTTGTGATCTTATGATGAAATGAATCCTAAATGTCTTCACTCTACAGAAGCCTGGGATGCCTCTCTATCTGTCGCTCAGT
>NW_005187403.1:4722009-4729901 GCF_000239375.1 Pundamilia nyererei | reverse complement strand
CGTACGATCATTGCCTCTGCAATCTCTGTTAGAATAGATGCCCAACCTGACAAGTCTTGACAAGGCTTTTCTAATTTCAGCTACATATTGTTGCTGTCAGGTTTCTGAGCTGCTGCTTTACAGGCCATTTAACGTTGCATTATGTGAAGATGCTATCTTTCCCTGACTTCAAGAACATAGGTGAAATTGTGAATTATGTTCAGGCATAAATAGTATTCTAGGTATTCTCAACACATGCAAAAAACGAGAGAGAGAGATACTTAAAACAGCTTAAAACTAATGCCAACAATTGTGGTATGGGAAATATTCCTTAAATGTCTTCCAATCGAGATTAAATTACACATAACATCGATCTTACATACCATAAAACTACAAGGTAACAAGAAATTTCTTTCAGTATTTGTAAATACCATATACGCTGATACCTTTCAGGAAAAGAAAAACATAACATTAAACACAGGTTACTGTAAAACTGGCTTCTGTTGAGTCAGACCTAAAAACTTAACTCTTCTGAAAATCATTTTGCTTGATGTCCCATTGTCTCATTTAGAAAACAGTCAACACATAAAAATGGGCATAAAAATGTTTTAGTGACCACCTGGATTAGGGAAAGTTTCACGCAGGCAGACTCACGAGAATTTATGACTTCCACCAACCATTCTTCACCTTTGTGGTCTTGAAATGTTAAACATACAGAAGCTGGATTTCTACAACCAAGTGGTGCAAGGAGCAGAGGAAATCTAACAGAGGTTTTTGGGGGTTTTTTTTTATCTTGTCAAAGTCCAGGAAAGACAAGCAGCTGAATTCATGGTACATTGGTGAGCACATTTGTTTCAAAGAATTGTATTTTATAGAGACAGACCTACAGTACGGTAATAATTTTACTTTAATAAACAGTTGCATTGACATTATAAGGGAAATACTAAAAAAACAGTACATGGTGGGGCGACAGTGGCTCAGGGGGTTGGGAAGCGTATCTGTAACCAGAAGGTCGCCGGTTCAATCCCTGGGCTCTCTGTCCTGGTCGATGTGTCCTTGGGCAAGACACTTTACCCTACCGCCTACTGGTGTTGGCCAGAGGGGCCGATGGCACGAAATGGCAGCCTCGCTTCTGTCAGTCTGCCCCAGGGCAGCTGTGGCTACAACCGTAGCTTGCCTCCACCAGTGTGTGAATGCGAGAGTGAATGAATAGTGGCATTGTAAAGCACTTTGGGTGCCTTGAAAAGCGCTATATAAATCCAATCCATTATTATGGTAAAATGTTACTTTTAGGCCAAGTACTGTAATATTTTGACAAAATGTTGTTAGAGCATAAATAGCATGCACAACGAAAAGCAGTGTTCATGCTGGTAAATCTAGCTGGCACCTGTCCATATGTTTTTGGATAGTGATACTTTTGCTAGATGCACCACCACAGTCTCTTGGTTTAACTGCACTTGTATGCAAACTTTTTATGTAAATATTCTCTTTTCTCATAAAATTTACAACTAAATAGAATCAGCAGTCCAACACAAACCATGAATGTTGTGTAATATGAGAAACAAAACACTACAATGCCAAACTTTGTAATGATCTGGTTAATGGCCTTCAATGAAACCATCATGAACTACAAAGTCAAAAGTTATTTCACTGTCCTGTTTATACATACAAAATATGACTTCAATGTCTTCTGGAGGCAGAGGTTAGCACTGTAGTTACTGTAAAAGAAAACTACTGCTATAATAAATTGGTGTAAAAATACAGTAAATGTACACTTTCCCCTACAGACAGTCATTTCCTTCTGGTTGGATTCAAAGAGCGAGGTCAGACTGAGGTTATCATCATTTTTCTTACATATTGATCAGTATATGCTGCTGGGAAATTAGAGGTCAAAAGGTGTCTAAGAAAAACAAAGGTAAATACTAAACATGACAAAATGTGGAGAGAATGTTCCTCCACACCCAAAAGCCCTCCGAGGGATTAGTTAACCAGTGTAAATTACGGTAAAACTTGTGAAATGACATGGGCTCTGAGACCAATTAGGTTCAAGGCCTCCAGGCATCGGTGAATATATGGCTGCTGCACCTCCTGAGAGCATGTTTCAGGTCAGAGAAAAACAACATAGAAAACAAGCACAAACACATGACCACACAGAGGGAAGAAATGTTTTCTAACCCAATCTTTTATACATTATGCATGATTGTAATGAGGTGAAGTGATTTAGTGGCTCTCCAGTGTGTCACGTTTTTCATCCATATGTGACCATTACTTTTTTTTTTCCTTGTGTAGGTCCATGTATTATTTTACAAAGAAACTGTATTATTAATTCATCCTTAGAATCCCTCACAGCCTGTGATATTGATCATGGAATAAGAGGTCCAATTGCTTGTTCAAGCACATTTCAGTACCATCAAGGGGACTTGAGGAGATTCCTTCTTTTGAAATGTTGTATTACATTACAACATTTGTTGTCAGGAGAAATACAAATACAGGCTATAACAAATTGCATAAAAGCACATTCAAAGTATTAAAGCAAGCTGAAACATCTTTGCCCTCTACATGCAATTTCAGAATGCTGCATTCAGAACAGATGATGGTCTATTTGTTAGCAGCTACCTCACTCACTCACTTTTTAGCAACACACTTCAGAAACTGCTGTCACTCGATCGTGTTGCTGGATCGTGACTCAAAGAGTTGGCAGTTCGTCTTGTAACCGGAAGGCTGCCGGTTCGAGCCCTGGCTCGGACAGTCTCGCCCTCACCAAGACACTTCACCTACCGCCTACTGGTGATGGCCAGAGGGGCCGATGGCGCGATATGGCAGCCTCGCTTCTGTCAGTCTGCCCCAGGGCAGCTGTGGCTACAACTGTAGCTTGCCTCCACCAGTGTGTGAATGTGAGAGTGAATGACTAGTGGAATTGTAAAGCGCTTTGAGGGCCCCGAAAAGCGCTATATAAATGCAATCCATTATTATTATTATTATTACCTATTACAACTACAAGTATTGACATAAAAGTCTTTTTTTTAAGTATATATAACTGGGTCATACACAGTTATAAAATATCAGGGACGATTTTAAAGAAAATGAAATTATGTGTATAACCTACTATTAAAAGATTAATGCCTGCACTAGGAGCTACATGACTGTGAATTAAGTACACTGAGACAGGAGAGAAAAGTACTGAGAAGTAAACTGATTGGCCATTTTATGAAGATTTATTGAATAAAAAAAAAGTAACACCAGCATTTGTCTGTAAGAATAAATTAGCAATTTGCCAGAAGCAGGTGGGGGAACCTGATTTGGTGTATCAGTGCAGTGTGGAGAAAATATTTTTCTTTGTGTACAAGCTGCAAGAAGCTGTCGTGTACTGCCACTCGGAAGATGCTTCACTAGCTACATAGCTCATTTACAAGCAGAATTTGAATGAATCTAATCAAAATCACCCACTTAAATATAATAATTGATAATATTTATATATAACATTATTTGATGTCTTCTACCCTTGATGTGTACCAGTCCAGCATACTGACTCACTATAAAAATCATCACATTACTGCAAACTAATGCACTAAACTACCTGGTATTTCACAAGCTACCTTTAAGTAACACAGTATTGCTATATTTAGCTTAATTTGCAAGGTTTTTCATAGAAGCATAATTCAGAAACATGCTGTGTATAGATCCAATAACTGATAAAACATTCAAATATGAAATAAGGTATTAGATACCAGTGTTAAATTTCAGGTTTGTTAAATTTATCTCGCCTAACAGTACTTACTTTTGAAAATAATCTCTCATGTTCTTCTCCTGTCCTGTCTATCTACATCTTTCTCCATCTCTCATAGCATATATCTCTGATAGTGTCAGAGCCAATTTAACCTGTAAATAGTGTAATAATGCTCAGTGTGTGGCAAAAAAGGTTGCCCGTCTGTTGTCACTAAGGAGAACCTGCTACAATATCCTTTTCCAGGCTTGACTAAGGTCGGGATGTGAGTAAATGTAAGTTCTAGACACCGGTTGCTGTCTAATGCAGATCATCATTTCTACTGCGACTACAGGAGCCTGTGAGCACTTTGCAGTAACAAATGAGATGCCTAATGAAGAAATCATTTTGCTTTACGAGATATACTACAATCCCTGCAATCCATCCCTTCTAAAAAGCTGTCAAGCCAGAGAATTCAAAAGCTAGCTTAAGCAAATCTAACAATTTAACTTAAGAAATAAAATATTTGAAAATCCCCTACCTTTATGTAACGCAATAGCAATAACTGACTCATTATTGTAAAAAAAAAAAAGTCTGGGAAGCCATGCTAAGCCAGATATGACCACAAAGCAACTGAGGTTCAAACAAAGTTGTCTTCATTTTATATGAAATGCAAAAGAAATATAAACAAAGAATATAAATTTGACATCAGTCTGACAAAGACAGAACAGAATACTGTTAATCCCAGCTGTAAAACACCAGACTTTGAATGAATCACCACGTCACAGCTGAAGACACTGTGTGGTATAACAACGCCAGGCCACACGGGAGTCTTAGACAAGTGGCTTACATAGGTCAACTTTCATAATTGTCTCAGGGACCACTGTGACCCATTTAGTCCCACTGTGTTAATAACGTTGACCTTTATTGGTTTGACGAATCGCTTAAAGTGCACCCATTCATACAATATAAAGCTAAACTGCTGTCTAGAGTCACCAGCAACCAACAAGTACTGTATGCAGGAATGTTCCACCTGTACCACCTAATCAACAATACATTTAATTACGATATCATGAATTCCAAATCAGGACGGATAATTGTGAACAGTTCTCATTAGATGATTTTATTTTCGATGTTTTTTTTCAGTATGGTTGCAACAGAGCCCCTTTAGGCCTGCCAGGCTTAAAGAAATGTCTGCTGAACAGAACACCTGAAAGCAAGGTGGTATATACTGAACAAACTGAGCAGTGCCTTGGAACACTTTCCCTAAGACTTCAAAAATAAGCCTTGGCTTTTGACGTTCACTAAATTTGAAAAAAAAGAAGAAGAAAAAAGTGAGGTGCCAAAGACACAAACCTACATTAGCAACTACCTGCATTACCAGAGGAGGAATTATGCTCTCCAGAAGTTATATTGTTCATGGCCACGTATTAGGCACTCTAGTAAGAGCCCTGACTTCAAAGTCAGAGTGTGAAAATTACACAAAAGTGTCTTCTGAGCCACAGCATTCTGGCAGCTTTTCAGAAACAAAAAAGAAAGTGTATTTTGCCCTATTTTATCCACAAAAATTGTATAAACATAGGAATTTGATATACCTGGAAGTTGAGAGTTGGTTAGTTATTAGTATTCTGAAAGCGATTATAAGATAAGAAGCTAGTGCCTTTCAAATCATCCAGGTAGCTAATGCTTAAAATATGCTTTATAACTGATTCACACTATGTGAAAGTCTGACAACAACCTGCATTAGCCATATACCATCTTTTCAGTTGGTTTTTAAAATATATCTTGGGACACTGGACAGTGGATCATAAGTGGGCGGCTAAAACACACCTGTTTCTGTACTATTACTATATATTACTGTACTATTACAATTTAATTGAAGTGTATCACCTCTGCTAAAGGTCAAACGGCTTGTTATTCTGTGATTCATCCAACACTGCATTTATTTGGCAATGGCTTACAAAGAAAAGTATTTTCATAATTAACATACATATACAGTGCAGTAAAAAGTATTTGCCCCATTCCTGATTTCTTACTTTTTTTTACATATTTTTCACACTTCATATTTCAGACCATCAAACATATACAAAATGCAGTTTTTGAATGATGATTTCATGTATTATGAGAAAAGAATAACATACAAATCTGCTTGGTCCTGTGTGGAAAAAGGATTTGGCTTCAGGACGACTTGCTGTAAGTATTGAAACCGTGAATTCTGCTCTCTACCAGAAAATCCTGATTTGGATAGTTTTTTTTTTGTCTTTAAGAAATGAAATCCTCATTTAAAAACTGCATTTTGTACTTGGGGTATATTTTCCTTGTATTTGACACATAAAGTGTTTACACTACCAAAAATCTGGGGACAAATGCACAGACAAATGAGACATTTCAAAATCAAATGTTAACGTTATTAAAGTGGCAATAGACAACTTAACCTTACCCCTCCCCTCGTGGCACTGTTTTGAAGGCTGGATCTCTTCTGTTTTAACATACTCACTAATATAAGCACGAGGTGATAAGCAAACAATGTTTCCACTTTCTATTTTTTGTCAGAACATTTTGCTAATCTTAAACGTTTCTTGCCAACTCAGTGTGACCTTTTGTTTAGTTCAAAAACTAACTGCAGAGAGAAAATGCCCACCTGTGCTTCCTCTGTTTTCTGTTGCCGGGTATAATCCTGTGTTAACCATTTTAGCTACCTGATCTATTTATCAATGTCTAAGAAAAAGAAAGAAAGAAAGAGAAACCCTTTTTTCCACTGGTTACACAGTCAAGCTTTCATTTTTTCATATCTGTGAGAGCATTTCAAAATCATGGCAAAAACAAAAAGGAATAAAAGAAGAACAACTCATTAACCAGTATCTTTCATCTCCCAGTGGAGGATCCAACCATTGTCATTTTGTGGGAATTATGA
Organism: Pundamilia nyererei; assembly: GCF_000239375.1. NCBI lineage: Eukaryota > Metazoa > Chordata > Actinopteri > Cichliformes > Cichlidae > Pundamilia > Pundamilia nyererei. The sequence goes on along the minus strand of NW_005187403.1, from coordinate 4,723,305 downwards.
TTAGACGTGATAGGAGTCATACAATCTATCTGCTTAATCAATATGCATCATACATGACTCTGATGTCACATCATTAGAAAACAATGTCTGGTGTTCCTTTCACATGAGAAGACAAAAGGTTTTCTCATGCTTTATATTAATTTGATGCTCAAAACACAGCATTTCAGGTTTCAGACAGTATGTTTTCTCTTGATCTTATTTGTATTGTGTAATTGTCACTAAGCTCTGCATTAACATTGTGTTTTTGTGTTTGCATTTATCCTGAACTCTTTATTCACTCTCAGACAGTAGTTCTTTGAAAATGTGATTAGATGCAAGTAGAACTCATCAATCCATGAAGATAAGACAGCTGCCCTAGAGCTGTGGATTACAGCCAAATGAATCAGTCTGTGGTGGAAAACAGCACCAAGTAAGTCAACCCACTACCCATTTCTCCTTTGCCAGCTGAGAATGAGTCATATGATACTGATGCTTCTCTATCCCCAGCTAAATCTTTTTTGTACAGCCACTGGACAGAGATCCTCAAATGACTCAGTCAGAATTCAAGCAGGTATATTTGAAACCCTCTATTCTGTAATGTCTGTCTGTAAACCACACAGTGGAAGTCATGTCCATATTGGAGCACCCCACCCATTGCGATTTATAGCCAGTGTCTACTCTGAGAGCCAGCGTTGGCCTCCAGGGGGCACTAAGCAAAAACTTCTGGCATACTAAAGGGTTCCTACATGACCCATAAGCCATGTAAATTTTGCATGGCTTATGGGCCTGACAACATAGTGGTCCCACTGCACTCCTTTGTGATCAATATTAATTGTGTTATTGTAAAGTTACCAATGAGCCAGTGAGGAGTGCCACCTGTATATTGTCTGGACCCCTGTGCAAAGGTGCCCATTGATGTTCATCAAATATAGTAAACAGTTATAATTAACTCTCACAGTTGCCTGCCTCAAAGTGACCAAACGCAGCCCCAGAGATGACAAAAGACAAGGAAGACAAACAAGCTAGAATGCAAGATAACCTGATTACTTTCACCACGCTCCACACTTGTACTGTCGTTTTCTCTTTCCTTTCTTGACCAGATCTCTTGTGGGGCATTTAGGCTGTGGATTATTCCTCATGATTTTATGGACTTTTCCTGTGCTGTTCCAAGACTGTTCTGCTGTGAATTAGCTATCCCATTCAGGTATAAGCAGAGATGGACAGTAACGCGTTACTGTAATCCAATTACCTTTTTCAAGTAACAACTAAAGTAAGGGATTACTATTGCAAAAAAGTAATTAGATTACTGTTACTTTC
>NW_005187403.1:4718557-4720710 GCF_000239375.1 Pundamilia nyererei | reverse complement strand
ATATATTTCATTTTTCAGTAATTCAGTAATTTTTGTTATTGTTGGTTCTTTTCTATCCCACTAGAAACTAAATCCTGATTCTTGAGGTATGCTTAATGGTTTTTATAGTGGGATATTTATTCTACTAGTATAAGGGATAACCACTTATTTTTTATATAGTTTCAGTCTAATCGTGAGAATAATATTAGAAAGTATGAATCTCTCTCCCACCTTTTAATCCTTGTAAAGGCTGATGTAATAACTGTCACAATGTACCCAGAGAGAACAGCGATTATAAAATGCCTAATATGTAATAATTCTCAAATAACAACTTATATGATCATCTTCCTGAAACTGTTTTTAATAGAAGTCATTTTGCTTGGATAAAAAAAGTATTTCTGGCATTTTTTTTCCCATTTGCATCATTCTCTTGTATTTTTCTTTTCAGATTTTCCATAGATATGTGAATTATTTTGTTAAGGCAGCAACTTTTTGGCCATGAAAATTGTGCAGTGAAAGCCTTATTCCAAACCTGAAGGCCTGTCATTTACTCGTTTTCCATGGTCATAATAAGAAGGACCTTTTTGCAGGCTACTCAGCACATCCACGTCACTTTATGACACAATCACTGAGCATTATGTCAAAGTGCCCATTGGCTTCTTAAGCCATTTTTGGGTTCACATACACGTTCAGTTCCCAAAAGCAAGTGACCACAGAGGCACCTCTGAGCGGTATGACCAGTCCAAATTCTTCCCCAAGCATGGAAATCATGTGTAGCTCTGAGCATCCATCAAAAACCACATTTACCATATAAATATACATAGTAACATCGCAAAAACTGGACAAAACTAAGATGTAAAAAACAAATACTCATGTGCTAGTGAAGGAATGGAGTTGAATAGAACCACTTAAGGGTCAGTCAGTATGGCACAGGTACATTTGTAACTCGCTTGATCCCTATATCAAAATCCTATTTGAGGTTGACAGTGATTTTCTAAATTGTTAAAATATCACTGTTTGAAAACTTGTGGGACCATGGACTTAGGTTAGAGACATGCTACACATAAAAAGCACTGCAAAAATAGCTTAGATGAAGCTTATAGCAGGGCACACTGACACTAATAAAAATAAGGGGCAAAATGATACAGCATGTTAAAAATACGAGAGTCCAAACCAGCACAGAATCGATTCAGACACAGAATCAAAATGTTATCACTTAATGTGCAGTCTCCATAGATTGTAGTGGTTTATGTGAACTCATTAAAACTGCTGCAGTTTTACGTAAAACTGCTAACCTATCTCTTTGTGATACTGATGGCATGCAGTGTATAACAAGAGAGAAGAAAAAATGGTAAGAGGGTGACAGAAGAGAAAAAGGAGATGGAGAGATAGTGATGGGAAGAAAGCATTTGCAAAAAAGAGTTGATGCTGCTATTACCTGCAGTGACAGGTGTCATTTCATTCCCTGATAGTCCTTTTCCCTACCTGGGGGAGTTATGGGTCATAGGCTATGGCTCAATCACATAGGATCAGCTTTATATCTCCTCTCGCTCATAGTCTCTTGTCCTTATTCTCATCCATCCATCCTGATTACACCTCTAATGGTTTCTCTTCACAGCAGCCACCAACTGTAATGGAATTATGCTTGAATGAACAACTGTGTCTCTCCACTTCTCCCCTTTTCTCCCTTTCTCTACTTTTTTTGTCTTTCTTAACACACACTCAAGCCTTCCCTTTCTCATTTGTACTGAATACAACATACTGGAACCCATGGAAAAAGACAAAAGCACTGCTTTTTCATATTTAGAGTGTGTTTGTAGTTGGCTCCAGTTGGAAAGAGTCCCTCAGCGTATATATCCACTATGTGAAACACTTCATTCAGGAGTAAAGGTAGTTAATCATCTCCTGCTTTGCCCTCTATTTCCACATTAAAATGCTTTAATAATTGCTCATACTTTAGCATTATTGTTCAATCTTGTCCCTTTGCCCCTCCCCGTGTGCCTCTTCAAGTTGGTATTGTGACACTGTTGCGTTGCATCTCCCTCTCCTCAGGGAAAATCATCCTCCCATCGTCCAACCCCGCCAGCCTTATCAGTGACAGGGTAGAGATGAATAAGGGATCAAAAGGGCCTTTTCTCTCCCTTTTTTCACACTGTCAGGTTATATTTACTCTG
>NW_005187403.1:4695730-4717525 GCF_000239375.1 Pundamilia nyererei | reverse complement strand
TGTGTAAGTGTCCTTGTTTTAGTCAAATTAAATCGGTTTCAAAGTTACATCAAAATGTTGTACAATGAAATATTAATAAAGACTTTTTTAGGGGACATTCTAAGGCTTGTTAGTCAGATTAGTCATTTGTAGGACAGATTCATACATAACATGTGTCAAGGGACCTGTCTCTGTGAATGTCTTTGTAGGTCGGTTTCTCTTAAAACAGTATATAATGACTTTTATAGTTAAAACAGCAATCAGAGTAGAAAGGGTTAGTTTCATATTTTATATTTGTCTTGTCAAATGTTAAACCTAACCTGATTAAACAACTAGACTACCACTCGGACTAGGGAGAATAGGGATGTCCAACTAATCATACATCCTGGATCACATGCAACTGGTGTAGCTCACATTGATGGGTTGGATTGGTTAAATTCCCTTTTCTAAAAGTGTAAAGACATTTTAATGAAACATGTATTACATATATTAAGACATGTCTTAATATAAGAAATAGCAGTGCAGTCGTGCAATTTGTTTGTAATATATGTCTAACAATGCATTTCAGTTTTCTTCATGACAGACCTGTAAAATTACAAAAGAGATTTGTGTATCTCAGAACCCAGACTGTCCTTTATTTTTAATGTTTTTTTTGTGGTTGTTTGTTTTTATCATGGACCTACAATAAAAATAAATAAATTATTAAATACTTCTATAGCAAATATTAGAAAAACAGGAACTTTTCCATCATTTAGTTGTTTGTCTATTAGTGAACTCAGTTAAGTTAGGATAAATGCTGTGAGGGAGCTATAAAATGTATGAAAATACAATTAACAGTTTAAAATCTATGCACTCACATCCCAAAGCACTGCAGTGAAGTCTCTGCTGTCTGGTTCTTGCCCCCGGGCCTTATTTTTAACACCTCAGCATTAGACTATTAGATATTTTCAAACAAAGCTTGTCAGATTTGAACTTTCCCACTTCTCCTCTTAATTATAACTTTCATTTTTTACTTGGTCCTTGAGGTATAATTAATCCTATTAGACATCTCCTTGTCCTTTGGGTAAAATATTACAAGAGTGTTTTGTATGTATTTTTTTTTCTTTTAAAATAATAAATTTAACATGTAATATTGTAATAGGATTCTAGAGGATGAACCTGAGCCGATTGCGCCTCGTGCTTTTGCTGTACTTGTAAAAACCTCTTAACAGGATGACAGGTGATGTGTTCTTGGTACCATTCATCACTGTAAAATAATTAGGCAGTTAAAAAAGAGGCAAGAGGACACGCAAACACTGATGGAGACAGGAAGTGACATTTTCTGCATACAAACATAACAAATCTTATGGAACAATTTAATCAGATAACTTATGTAAATGTTAGTCCAAAATATACACTCATTCAGTCATTTTATGACCAACTATTGTTATAAGATGTTTTTATTTGTCACTTGCACAGACCTATTTTTTTTTAAAGAAAGAGGAAAGGCGGGTGAATTTATGCCTGTCTGGATGCCTAGATTTAATCCTGCTACAAAACAGAGTGTTGCCTCATTCAAAGCTAAACTCTAAACTGTCTTGGAAGAGGGATTTTTTTTTTATCTACAACATGTTTTTCAGTAGCTTTTTTTCTTTTTTTTGCTATACCATACCCGTTCTTGTATTTGAAGACTCCTGCTGCTCGTCCTTGAATAGTAACTTACTTTAGAAGAAGCCAAAGCATGCAGAATGCCTAGTGGCTATGGATCTCTCAGTATCACAAAAGTTATTAACCCTTAAAGCAGGGATTGAACTTGGTTGCAGACGGGAACATAAACAGCAGAAACCACAGATGAGTAGTCACTCCTGTTCTTTGAAGTCCACTAGAAATCCATCTGAAGGGTGCATGTGTAGATAGTTCATTCACAAAAAATTGGCAGCGACATACACATTCTCACTGAGCTTCAAACTCACTTAAGAGGAAATTTACACGAACCCCAGCACACGCAAGGATATGCAGACGCTATAGAGAGCAAATTTTTTGTTTTGATGTGTTTCAATATTTAATCTCGTTTTTATCTATGTATAATAGAGGTGAGCCGATGGACAGTGATGCCAGGGACGGACGATGGTGATAAGGTTAGGTAATGGTGATAGCTCATCAGTCAAGGAGATTTTTATCTAATTTCACCGTTGAGGCATTAAATTAATATTGTCATTGTGCTGAGCTTGATAATAAATCGTATCTGGAAAGCCATCGTTTCATATCACACCTCCACACATAAGCAGTGCTGCAGCACAGACGTGTCTGGGCCTGCACAGGCGTCCTCGCACAAGTTGGCATATTAACTTCTGCACGCAATGAAGTTGGTGTGTGTGGAGCAGTTGCATGGATCCATCATAATCATCATCACATGAGAGGAAAACAGGAGGAGGATATTTCTGACTGCCGGATTGATTTTTAAATCAGAGCTTAATGTGACTGCATTTGTGGAGACGCTCGTTTGTCTCGTCTCCTTAACTTTGTTCCGCCGGGCGTTTTTGTCAGCGTGTTGGTGGGAGGGGGTCAGTGAAGAGACATTTTATTCAGAAAAAAAAGATGAATCAGTAGAACTATAAATGCAAGTTAAATAAAATATAAAGAGGCTTTAAATCTCATGACCTTATAACTTTTTAGCTGCCACATTACTGTAATTACTGGCTACCAAGTATTGTCGATCAGCATTTTATGTCGACGTGCAAATATTTCTTCATCCTCGAAATGAGAAATAAACTCCCAGTGTGCATGCTTCTATTTCACCTGCGTGTGTGTGTGTTTTGTTTGGGTTTTGGGGGAGGAGGGGTTCTGCAGCTTTAGACCACAGACCACGAAGGGTGGATAGCACTAAAGTAATTGTAGGCTCCTCTGCTGCCCAGCAGAGATGCCATTGTTGTAATGGGATGCAATAGGATGATTGGACTATAAAGCAACCCTAAAGTAGAATGTAACCAGCTGTCATTTCTAGCTCTTTTGAGATTGTATCTTCTGGTACAGATTATTACTAATTTGAAGTTTGCTGTACTAGTAATTGAGACTATTACTTTTACACTGTTTATTGTCCCTAAACACTCTTTCGGTCATGGAGCGTGGAAAGTACATGGACCGGGCTCCACATCTGCGTAGTGAAGCACGTGGGAATGTGTTTTAATCTGCTTTCGTTCTAATAAACATAATGAGGTGACTTATCTAGTTGCAAAACAGAAAGTCTGACTGTAAAAAATCAGAAGACATCTTAAATTAATTGCCTTTAGATATGTGTGTGTATGTATTTCTATAAAATGTTTAACTTGGATAATTGTTGCTTCATGTATTCTCTTTGTGTTCAGTTCCAAAATGATTTGCTTCCTGAATTTGTTTTATCACACTCTTTAATTTAACCACTCCAGTTTTAAGACTGTACATTATAGCAGTTTGGCTGCATGACAGCCTTGTCAGCAGTAGACGATCATTTCCTCCTCTCCTTTACCCGAGTTCCCCACTGTTGAATGAAGCGTACACAAAGTGAGAGTTAAGCAAGATATATTTGGCATTGTTTGGCAGTGGTGTTTAGCTCAAGTCAATTTGCATACATAAGGATTAAAGTTTTCTGTTTTCAAACTTTGGAGGAAGGCAGTGCCGCATATGCAGTGTGCGGTATGCAATCCCAAACATTAAAGCAGCTTTAAAGCAGCTTTATTATAGCAATAAATCAAATGACTACATGTAATGTGAAAGCTATCTAAGGATTGCAATGACAGTGCAACTCTTACACTCCTCCGGGACACAGCAGGGAAGGACTGATCAAGAAATAGCAGCTACTATGGATATTGTGGCTTTCCGAGCTCAACTGACTTCCGATCTACTCGGGTTTATGTCTGTGAGAGATCCCATTTTGTTTTTGTTTACTCTCGTGGGGGGGAAAATGGCAGTATTTGCAAGTCAGAAAGCGAAATCGAGATGAGATAACACAATGTATGCTCACAGTCTCCCACTAAGAAAGCATTCAACAAGGGGACAGAGCCGTTTGTAATCCACCCGTGATAAACTAAGTGCTTCGAGAGACGGTTTATGAGAGCCGCTCCATCTGCTCCAGATACCCGAAATGCATCTTTTATCTTCCATGAGTATTGTAATCACTTCCACATTTAGAATGGATTTCTTTCTTCCTTTTAGTCTTCCCATGCAATTTGTTTCCAATTTGCCTTTTCTTGGTACAGCAGTTGAATACACACATCACCCGAAACGTCAGAGTGTTTCAATAAAACTTTGCACAATAAAGCAGTAAAGCATATAGTCCATGTATTTATGATCCTGAGTTTTCTTCATTAGGGCTACCTGGTGTATACAATGTAATCTTTGTTTAAGTTGCACACTGATACAATTTATTAATGGATATGTGCCTATACACAATAGGCATTGGCACATATTGTGCATCAGTGGAAATATTTGTTTTGTATTGCAATACCAGTTCAACACTGCGTCCTACTTCCTCTATGAGGATACTGCTATTATTCATTTTTGCTCTACACTAGTTTTAACCACAGTATCCACAAACACAATAATAACACTTGACTACATGGGAGACAGGGGTTTCTGCAGTCACACCACTGTGTGCCTGAACAGCTGGTAAATAGCTTTGCAGCCCCACAGGAAAAATTCCTGTCTCCTTTCATGTTCACACTGCACACTGTAGACTTCAAATGAAACCAGGGCTCATCGTGTCTTTGACAGAATGCCTCAAATGACTCTGCAGGATAGCTAAGCAGGGGTTTGAGTTCGGGGAGGAGACTGACAGCTTGATGGAGTGATGTGGTGTGAGCCATATGGACCTTATTGTGACAAAGACAAAGAAGATTGTTGATTTAGGGAGAACGACGAGCAACCGGCCGGTCAGTAGTGGGTGCGCACGTAGCATCAGCAGAAACCAATCTTGCTGAGGATGTCTCAATCTAGTGCAAGTCCAAACACAGGGGAAACAGATAAACAATCACAACTTTACTGGCAGAGGCTTTATCTAAAACTCATATGGCCAAAATGTAATGTCACAAAAGTCCATGTAGATGGACACAAATTGTTCTGTAAAGGTTACCATGTGTTTGAAAAAAAAATTAGAAGTGTGATTTATGTGAGCATATGTGAGGTAATTTAATCACACAGGCAACCCCAAAAGGGAGCTTGGAAAAATGTTAAAAATAGCATTTTTATCCAATCCACATTCTTTTAATTAGCTTTAGTTTGGTGTGGAAACTTAACTAAGCAGAGTGTTGTTGTTTTTTTCTTCATTTTACATGTTTTTTAGCCTAATCCTAACTACACAGCAAGTTAAAATGGTCACGATCCTGGGTCTTTTGACCCAGCATTTTAAATTTTAGTTTATGGTTTATGTTTAAGCCCTTCACGTTTTCTAAGTTCATTTTTATCATGCCTAGGTTGTTGTAGTTCTTTGTCATTAGATTCCCCTTGTGTCTTCCACCCCTGTTAAGTCTCCCTTGCCCTTCATGTGTTTCATGTCTGTGTCTTACGTTGTCAAGTTCAGGTTGTCATGTCTGCGTCTTATGTTTCCTGTTTTATTTTGAAGAGGTCTTGTGTTCCTGTGTTCATCGTGTTTAGTTTTACTCTTCCACTGTGACGTCCTTATGTTCATGTTGTCAGCTGTTTCCCCCATGTGTTCCCACTTCTCTCATTAGCCTCCTGTGTGTATTTAGTCTGTGCCTTCTCATTCAGTCTTTGTCGGATTGTCTGCGTTGTTCCCATGCCATGACCTGCGTTCAGGTTTTCATATATCCTCATCATCATGTGAGGATACATGTTTAGAGTTTTGTTTGTTTTTCTGTTTGCCAGGGTTTGTCACAGGTTTCCTTTCTAGTTTACCCAGTTTAGGTTATTGCTTAGTTTGCGTTGTTTTTGCCCTTTTATTTTGTACTGTTCTGTCTGCCTTAATAAACGGCTCATCATCAGTTACGTTTGAGTTTTAGGATGTCTGCACCTGGGCCCACTCTTCACACTCCACGCAGTTTGCCTCGGCAAACTGTGACAAAAACACATACACGTGGATAAAGTCACAGTTTGCTACAAAATGAAAGTTCACAAAGAAAAAAATAACAAACAATGGTCACGGACATTTTCAGAATCCCGTATTGACAACTTTCAGCTTTTTGGTATCTATATTCATTAACAGAATTCAATTCAATTTTATTTATATAGCACCAACTCACAATAACAATCACCTCATATTACTTTACTTATTGTAAGATAAAGACCTACAATAATAGAGAGAAAACCCCAACAATCAGATGTGCTCCCGTGAGTGAGCAATTGGTGACAGTGGCAATAAAAAAAACTCCCTTTCAACTGGAAGAAACCTTCAAAAGAGCCAGGCTCATGGACCATCTGCTGCGAATTACTGGGAGTGAGGGGAAAGAGATGAAAGCAGATAGACAGGACTAGTGGAAAATTATAGTAGAGAGAGCCAGGGATTAATAATTGCAATAAATTAAATATTTATAACAAAATTCCATGAGACAGTGTAGGAATTGTTAGCCCCAATGGATAGAGCTAGGGCCACTTACAGAAAATCCACTGGATTAATTAAACTGATTTCACTGCAAATCTTCTGCATTTCATGTGCTGTGATTGCAAGTTTAGAGATGTCATCAAGACTGTAGTGCATTATCAAATGTTAATGTATTTTATTCATTTCTTTTCAGTCTGTGGTATGATCCTGGGCTACTAGTAATACATGCCCACAATGGTATAATCAAATCATGTCAAGCACATATGAGCTGTAGGCTACAGATGTCTGGTATGCTCATTCTTTCTAACCTCCGTTTTTGCTTTCAATTAAAAATTTACAGCACTTGTTCCACCCCTGCTTACATTGCCAAGTGACATGACTTGAGAAAATTTATTAGACTTTGCACAGCCTCCTGTAGGACTACAAACAGTTTTTTATATTTTATTTATACACAGTTTCTCTTACATGAGAGTATCCCAAAACCTAAAGAAACCATGATGTTTAAAATTTATTACGTTTTTTTACGGTGGGGATCTTTCTTTTGTTTGTTTCTTTGATGTTCTCTGTGTGGGCTATTAAAATATTTAATCAAATTTGATTATTTGTCATGAATTTCATCAATACTTGTTTGAAGCACATTAATTGGGTGGACTCGTAATATTTTTATGGTGTTTTTCGGCTTTGGCTCATCTCGAATTATGCATTATTTGTTGCCTTTGGATAGTCTGTGGAAATAAAGTGAATACTGTGCAGATTTATTTAATATGAACATTTGCACTATGTTTAGTACGGGCGCATCAAACAGAGGATTTCTGTTCTCACTCCCAAAGTACCGAGTTAAGTATTTGAACACAATTCTTGAGGGAGTGAGCTACGTCCAAATTTAGATATTAATCACTGACTGGTGGCAGAGTATAACCACAAACAAGCAATAAGAGCATTCAGCCTTTTTAGGCAAGCATAAATTATTCAAAAACTTGATATTATTTCTTGGTATTAAATATAATACTGTCGAGATTCAAAATAGACACAACCCCAAATATATTAGGGCCAGCCAAAGCTTTTAGGAGAACAGAGCCTTTCACCTTTGGCTTGCTCCCAACATAAGTAATTTACAGTTTTTGTGTATGGATAGATATGTTTTTCTACACCAAAAGATTAAAGAGTTGGATCCTCTTTCATCCATGGCAACTCAACCCACACACCCCTCTTTAATCAAGGTGCTGTTTTACCTTTCCTTCAAGTCAGGAATGAATTCAATAGGTTGACATTCTGTCCTGACCTATCTGCAATCATCTCCAATAGCTCTGATACTTCAAGCAGCAAGACTGTGATATTATGATTATTATATATCATTTTCATTCTTCTCTTTGGTTCAGGCTCTTTGGTTTCACCTGAAAGTGCACTGACACAGGCGGAGTGAAGAATTTCATCTCTCTACCTTGATAATTCACACACATTACTGCATATCGGCACAGGAGAGACTCTCTCGCACAAACTACAGCTTTTTCATTTCCAGAGCTCTGCGGTCACATGGTGCAACACCGCAAAATTCTGGTGATGACCACAAACGTTCAATTCTGGAATACATGCCGTAGACACAACATACACATTACATTGGTCCTTAATAACGTATGCGAGAGAAGGGCACAAAAACATGGCTATTATTTAACTATAAACAGATCCGAATTTATTTTGTTGCTGCTATTGTGCTTGTTGTGGGACCTAGATAATTTTACCTGCATAACAATTTGCTCAAATGGCTAGAACATGTACAATACACATTGATACATAGAGCCCAACGGTCAGACCTGACAAATGGATCACCTTAATCAGGTTCATCTCATCCAAAAGGACAACAAAACAGCCCCCCAATAAATCAATTAAAGGTGGAATTATGCTAATGAATCCCAAGGTGAATGACTGCAATGCTATTTAACTACATTTCATGGCATTCGGCTTATGTTAGCGAGCAAACCGTTTCTGTGATGAGCTACAACATGTCGAACATCACAGCTGACAGATAAACATCTGTCCTCTGTGCTGTGTAATCAGACACGAGGCACGACTTTGATGGTCCTGCAAAGAGAGTTGGCCAGTTGTTCCCATTAGGCCAAATGACACACAGCTCCATGTGAGAACTGTCATCATTAAAAATCCCACACACATTATATAACCTATTTGATTCTTCACAGTCAAATGAGAAAAAAAGATAGAACAGAAAATTAAATTCATGTGTTCAGGAGGATGTTTATGTGTATTCATAATTAGCCTGACCCGTCAATGATGCAGGACTCTGCTGTGAAAATATTAAAAAGCCATGCGGCTAAAATCAATTTCACATTTACAGTAATAATACAATAAAATGCGATGATTGCATTCAAATTCATAAACATGACACATGACTGTGTGAACATTAATATTTTCTTCATTCACTGGTGCAGGCATAGTCCAACAATTCCACAGGAGGAGGATCCAAACACAGGCCACCCTGAGAACAGAGTTAAAGTCCAAATTCCAAATCTTTAATCCAAAAACAGGAGATGGTCACAGACAGTGAGGCAGGCAAACAGTTCAGTGAGCAAAAGTCAAAATCCAATAAACAGACCAGAAGGCAAAGTAAACAAAGAAACAAGAAAAAGACTTGAAACATGGGAAACAAGAAATGATGCCTGAACACCTTAAGCAAAGAAACAATACGATCGAGCAAATCAAAGCTGCAGGCATAAACATATACGTAGACTCATTACTGACAGGTTTGACATAAAACGACTGGAAACAGAAATGCAACTAACTGAAGTCAGAGACTTCAAAATAAAACAGGAAGCCAGTAAATATATGCTAATACAGTGACCGAAAACTCTTAGCAGTGGGCAATTACCAATGATGACAAAAGGAAATAGCTCAAGAGAAACTCACTGTCATAAATACTAACATACAAACTTGTTTCTTTCTCGCTCCTCTCACCCCAAAACAGTCGCTGTAGATGGCTGCCCCTCCCCGAGTCTGGTTCTGCCAGGGAGGTTTTCCTTCCCGCTGTCACCATAGGGGGTCGTCTGGGATTTTGTCTGTATTATTGTTGAGTCTTTACCTTAAAATATAAAGCATCTCAAGGCAACTGTTGTTGTGATTTAGTGCTATGAACTGAATTGTTTCATCAGCAGTCTATGCAGTGCACATCTGACTGTTGCAAAGCTTCAGGTTAAGTTGAAAGTGGATGCAGGATAGAAGTGCATTGTGTTATATACATAATGTTTCCATTTTAGCCTCGCAGTAAACACGACTGACACTCATTGTTATATAAGTATAGACATTTATTTAGCAGGACCTCGGTGTGTTCATGAATATAAAAAATAAAGATATTCAGGGGGGAAAAATCATGTTGTACAGGCAACTAAACCCAGAAAGCACACACTCAGTGTAGTAATGAATCAACCGTTATATAAGTTACATTAATTTGCTAAAGTTAATAAGCATAACAGGGTGTCAAAAACATTTTTACTAAATCAAGAACCAAAGCCTGACATGTTTTGAATAATACGGCACTATGAGACACTACTACTACTGAGAGACAAAACAGAAAACTACAACTCCTAGAGAATCAAGAAAACCAAAAGCCTTTGGTCAAAGAAATGACAAATTTATGACAAACATCTTGGTTGTGTATTATGTTGCATGAATAATTCACATTTCCTGATGTGTGTGGCTACACTCCCTTACAGTACTGTGCAGAAGTCTTGAGACACGTTTTGTTTCCAAGGAGTCAGACTTTCTTGTAATTTTTTTTTAAAGTGGTCGTGAGCAATAGTTCTCCAGGCCTTCTGTAAGACTTTAAAAGTTTTTCTTGGGGCACTGGCTGCTTTTTCATTCACTTTCAGTTCAGCTCTTGTACTTGACCATTTTTGGAGGAATGCTTTTGTCCTGTTAGGCTACTTTACACTGACCTATGACTCATTCAAGCACATAAATGGCACTGAAGTTAAGGGAACAAGTGTTGTGTCACAGAACAGAAAAGTTAGAAGTGAACTGATTTTTAAAATGTATCTTTATATCAACAGTAGCAAAGTTTACCAGGCTTAAAATAGTAATTCTGCACAAAAAATGTGATTCCAAAATAAATATTAACTGAAAACTTGGCATACTTCAGCAGGGCGTGCAGTGTGCCCTAAAACGTGGTGCAAACTGAGCAACCAACTCACCCACAAAGTGACTTAATAACCTCAGACTTCCAAGCCTCCTCTAGCCTTAACATCAGCACAAAAAAAAAACTGTGCACCTGGGAGCTTAACAGTGTGGGTTTCCAAGGCCGAGCAGCTCCTAGGGTAGTTTAAAAGCATGACCTCACTCAAAAATTGCAAAACAAATGGAAATGTGTTGAAGATATTCTGTACTCACAGCCCATCGTCCTAGTGTGCGGTGAGTTCATTGATCCATTTCTGCACTTAGAGAAAACTTCTCTCCCTCCTGCTTGTGTCCTACCTTTGCCTTTGCAATCTAACACTGATATTTTTGCACTTCTAGAACCGTGGCTACATTTCTCTGTGAGGGCACTGTCCGTGTATGGTTGTGATAAGATTTGTGACGTAGTTTAAAGGAGCTTATTTATCCATAGATTTGTTGTGTGGCCTGTAAATTTATATAGGTTTATTAATCATGTAATATTGACTCTTGTAGTACTATTTTAAATATACATTTACATTTTTGCTGTGTATTTTAATTTATAACCTCTGTTTTGTTGACATAGGGTGCAAGTACAGTTGCACTTATGCACCTATGTGACAATATGAGTATTTCAGTTTTCTTTTGTTTTTAATTCATAGCAAAGTGGCTTCATACAAATGGCCTGCTGACAAAGTTGGTTGCCCATCCAATTCATATGCTCTGGCACCATACGCCACACCCAGCTACTACAAAGAAACACGCAGAAACACATAGTTTCTGTGTCCTGTGATGGCAATCAGAACTGTAATCTATGATCCTGAAATGAAAGAAAATCTGAGTGTCTACCATTTGCATATACCATGAATGTAATAAGAGCAACCACCCTCAGCCATCTGTTGTTTTGGGGAGATATATCCTGATCTAGCATTATTGTAGACTTTACCAATTCACCTCACATGCAAAGTTAATTTTCACTTCAGCCACACCATGTTTTAAAATGAGATTTGGGTGGGCGGTCCACATTAAAAGAGAAGCATTTTCTTTCCAAATGTAATGACCCAGGAGTATTAAGGAAATCCTTGTGTTATTTAATGTCTCTTTCACTTTGTGCAGATTACACTCATAGGAGATTTCAGGGGCTAAAAAAAATAGTGGGGCATCCTTTCCTACCCAGGAGCTACCTACAGCTTAAGGACGTTGTAAGGTTAAATGGTAAAATGAGGTATCCGTCTGTCTTTTGGGGAAATAAATAGCCTTCATCAGGTAACTGTGAGCATGTGATGCCTGTGTGTTTAGTTCTAACACCTGTAAACACAAGGCAGAAGAAAAGCTGACACTATATTGGGAAAGGAGGCCACTGGTTTCTATTTTCTTTTTTTCCCTTTTTTTAAAAAAAGAAAAAAAAGAAAAAGCCTTAGGTAGACTTAGTCGTGTTCCACAGAGGAAAACAGCTAAACATGTGCGATTTGGGGCATCAAAGAGATTTAAGGGCATTATTAAGTCTTGAACTACTTCAGATATACAGGGTCGTCCTTGTAGGGGGTAAAGATACTCAATGGAGTTATATGGCCCTACGAGATGAACAAGTATTTTTGGATTACTTCCTTCCTACTTAATGCCCAATCCCTTAAAGAGGTACAGATTGGATTTAAACCACTCTGAGAGCTGAGTCCCACATACATTAAGAGACTTTACATATTACAGGATTCATCAGAGTCAAATACTTGTGTGTGTTTTGGTAGGTGTGCTTGTTTTTGCATATACACATCAATGAGTTGCTTAGGAAAGTAAACTGGGAAGTCAGAGGCTGAGAGGTGAGTGTGTATTAAAGCAGAAGGGTGGGTTGGTTTTTATGAATACTCCTACTTTCTACTATCTGCATCTCTCAAACTAAATGTGCAAAGTGTGTTTTCAAACATCCTGCAAAGAGCAGTAGCTTGAAGTAAAAAGGGGTTAATCAGAGTACTGCAAACTTGTAAAGGTGCCCCGAAGCATTGCCCATGGGAGGCCTGCGGATAATTACAAACCATTCAGCAAACACAACCCAGCAGCTCACCGAGACATTCTGACAGGGAGCCAAAAGGTAAACACTGTGCAAACAAGACATAGATGGCAAAACACGGAGTATATAAGTTATACAACATTAGCTCTCAGATTGAAAGCGTGGATCGAAGGGACACCTGACTCATAAATGGACCACAGCTACGCGTGGAGCATAATCAGGCTACGGATACTGTAAAACATCACACACAGAGAGCATAATCATAGTTAATAGCTTAGATACAGAAGTCTCCCACCATATTTCCAAGATCATAATCATTACAGTCTCTTTTGTGATCATCATCAGCACCACCACCACTTATGTAGTTCCAACTCCCAGATTTGTGCCTAATTAGCCTCATTAGTAAATGTCACCTCAATCTGAATTTGTACTCACTGGACCTCCAGTGCTCAAGAATGTGTGTTTGCAGTTGGCTGCGTGTGCGCTGCGTTTGATGAAATAGTTCTGCCCCACGGGGTTGATATTGCAGCTGAAAAAAGGAATAGGGCAGAGCGAAGACTGCAAAGAGTCTGATGTATCAGTAACCTCCATCTTGTCCCACACCTTTGGCTAACCTCGGGCTAAGTTAGGGAATTAACAGAGGGAGCCGGGGAGAGATGCAAGACTGCCTTTGACTTTGCACTTCAGAGGTGTGAGTGGTTTTTGCCCCTCCTCTGGAGACTTTGAGAAAGACCGGCATTATACATTAATAACACCAGAGATTTTTCACCCCGTCTGCACAGCATTTGTTTGTGCGCCTTATTGATTTTTCATGGAATTCCTTTGATGAGAGTATAGGAACTGACACCTTTGATACCACCTACCGTTAATCGTTGTGTGCCCTTTTGTGTAAGCGTGAACCTTTTTAGTATATAACCGTGCGAGCCATTGCTAATTGAATGTATTATTAAACTGTGCACATCTGTATGTGCATATATGCGTTTTACTAGGTGTTCTTTTCTTGTTTAGTAATGAGTGCTGTTCAATTATCTACATTAAACCACAGTGTCATAACGTCCCTCTTTTTTTTTTATAACCATGCAAGCCTTCACACACATCTTTTCTTTTTTCTTTTCCTTTTTTTTTTTGCATCTCTGTCACTTTACAAATTATAGACTTGGTATTTTGGGAAGGGCAGTTCACGCTGTTGGATCTTCACAGTTCTGTGCATTTGTCCCACTGCCACTCCATGCGTGAAAATAAAAAAAAGAAAGGAAGAAAGAAAGGACATCCAAGAGGAGAAAATCTCAGACAGCAACAATGAATGAAGTATGAAACATAACAAAAAGCACAATGGATGTTAGGAAACCAATGCCAATAAATGGCTGTATAGTTTGGGTTAATTTTAGAGATAAACAGCTTTTCCAGGAGATTTCTGGATGTCTTTGTAGATGTAGCTGATCAGATTTCAGTGACATTCAGAGATGAAACCAGAACTAAGCACACAGATGAATGCACATAAATGAAAGCATGCACGTTTCCAGTCAAAGACACAACTGATGGGATGACCAAGATTCTAACTTCAACCGCTCTGCTGCATTTCTGGCAGCCCTCTGTTAAGTCTCTTCCCTCGATATTAAATTCATGGCTCATTCCTTGTGAAATAAATTGCTATATTATTGCAATATTTTGTCAAAAGCCCGGAAGGATATGGGCTAAATTGAACACCCCTGCAGTTTGTAAGCAAATGTGCAATGTTTGCACATTCCTTGTTTTTCATCAAGTGGTTACCACGACCCCAGGGTGTAAAAAGACATTTGGTGTTAACTGCCTTTTGTTCCAGTAAGCACGAGTCGATACTGTATGTCTGTTTTTACATGTTATGATATATGACACACTCTCTTGAAGCTGTTTGCGAATGCCTAAAGGATATCATGTCACCTGACTTTGTGTCAAAACAGACATAATTCATGTCTGTTTGCATAAAAATACTTCACCGAAATTTGTACATTTGAAAAACATGTGATGCCCCTGCCAACATGTCATCACATGTTATCTTGAATGGTGAGCTTGATGTTTTTTTAGGAGTACTCAAAGGCTGCACAGATTGTGAGGGGGAAAAAAACACATTGGGAATGACAAAATAAAAAAATAGGAGAAACATAGAAGATTTGGCTGTAACAATGAAAAGCATATTTACTGTTAACCTGCTCATTAAATATGTAGTACCCAATCAGCCAATTGCACGGCAGCAATTCAGTATGTTTGAATGTTTGATAAACAGTCACCCATTACAGCCAAGGTGTGCAGCAGAGCATCTCTGAATACACAACACGACCATAAAACAGAAGGGCAGCAGAAGACCGCACCTGTAGCTGAAGCTACAGTTCACACATTGGACACCAGAAGATTGGAAAGATGTTGCTTGGTAATGAGTCTCTTGTGGCATTTGGATGGTACGGTGTGAATTTGGCATAATGAAAGCATCCATCCAGCCTTGTATCAACTCTTCAGGCTGTTGGTGCTGGTGGTGTAATGGTGTGGTGGATATCTCTTGGCACATTTTGGGGCCCTTAGTGCCAACTGAGCATCATTTAAGTGCCGCAGCCTTTACGCAACAAGTGTCCAGTGACTGTACATATGCTCTTTCTACTGTGCATGTTGCACTTACATGTTATTATGTTCATCCACATAGCCAATGTCATTGAGCATGCATGTATTCAAATACAATTACACAGAGATATGTGTGTTTTACAACCAGTTTTCCATGCATGACAGTTTGTGGATTTGAATTCACATATGCATATTGCATATTATTAAAAACATACATACACATGTATTTTTTAAATAGCTAAACAGATGAAAGGGAAACTAGAATTAATGTGTAACATTAAAAACTACAAGCTTTTCCCCCATTCTTTCTTTATTAATCGCCCTACGAAGCCTTAGATTGAAGGAATTCACACTACCAATCCTCCAATAATTATTAACAAAAAAGTGGCAAATATGTCTTTTCAGAAAAATGCAGGACCAAACTTGAAAAACTTTAAACCACAATTCTCCAGTGCTATTGTGGTTTTCTAATATGTCAGATAGGTTCCTGCATGAGCACAATGTGTTCTGCCAAAACGGAAAAAGTTATTTCACACGAGAGTTCAAAATTCCTTTTCCATGTTGATTTGTAGTCGTCTCGTTGGTTTAAAATGAACTGGAAAGGGTGAAGTTGCATACTGTCCTTGAAAGATTTATAACAATCTGTGTGACGGACTTAATCTTCACCACTAATTTAATGAAACCTTATCTGAATTGAAAGAGCTACAAAAAAAGAGTCAGTCTGCTGCGTATCATAGCATTATTTTCTGTCTTACAAGACATTCATGACGAACCATGCAACCTTAACCTTTACATACTTTTCCTATTTCATACCTTTATAGTATGCTATCATGTATCATGTCTTGATTTACCTAAGAAATGAGAACATGATAGCTGTAACAACTTAAATATATTTTATTGTATGTAAAAATGGCAAAACAATTCTGAAACTGTTGGAGCTTGTTACATAACTACATTATTGTATAACCGTTACAGCTGGTGTGCACTCACTGCTATATCCTCACTGCTATATCCTCACTGCTATATCACAAAAATCCTCAGAACAACCATCTGTACTGTAATCATTATTATTAATTCAACATTAAGAACCACTGAAAACACAAAACATGCTTATTTCAAATTAACATATTTAAAGCAGTGGGAGGAAACCTTACATTTATGGGATTTCTCACGTGTTTCCCACACACTCACTGAACTGGCAGCTCAGGTGCATTATAATCTTAGGACTTTCCAGCCCCTCTTGGGATCTCTCGTCTCTGTCTTTAATCTCACGAAGCTCTCAGTTTGATCTCAGCTCAGAAAAAAAGAACTCTGATTGGTTTAGTTTTAGATTATTTTATTATATTTCAGATGCTTTATTTAGCAAGAGCAAATATGTTTGCATTTATATCTAATCTCACTGACCACTTAAACCACTTTTAACTACAATTCAGACTTTAACTATACATTAATACAGCACTACATTCTGTGCAATTCAAGGACTTTATTTACCTCATACCCATGGCCGATTTAGAATCACCAATTAGCCTAACATGCATTTCTTTACTTGGGGGAGAACATGCAAAGTTTAAACAGGCTCTGCCTAGATTTGAACCAGGAACTTTCTTAGTATGAGTTGACAGTGATAGCTCGTGCACCAACATGACTGCCCTATTTCAGGTCTCATATCTGTTTCAGGGGACCTTCTGACTACTGTAGCACATCTGTTGCCTTTGTGCACTATCTATGATCACTTCTATGTTTACTGTTTAACTCTTTGGAGGTTCCCCCATGAATGCTCAAAGACCAGCAGGTCCCTATGACTGCAGGAACTTGGGCAAATGTGGTGGGAAGACTGAAAAATCGTGTGACACCTCAAATTTTGTCATCACTTTCCCATAAAAAAAACACAGACGTGTGCCACGTCAAAGTCTCAAGATTCTTTAAAACCACCATTTTCTTGAAATCCATCTCAGTTTACAGTATATAGGTCAGTTTCGACCCAGGTCAGCTAGCCCCTGCACAACAGTGTCAAACTTTCAAATACTTTTTGTGTATTTTGGGTCACTTTAAGAAAAAGTCACCAAATTTAAGGCTAAAAGGATGACATTCAAGGTATTTTTAATCCTGCTAAATGTCAGGACAGGTCCAATTTGACCCAAACAATATGTAAAGGTTAACAATACCCTCAATTAACTGGTGGGTGTCAGATCTGCTAACAATGTACATTGTTTAGCAACGACTCATTATTCCCCTCAACCCATCCTCACTCGTCTGCCAGCAACTGCATCTTTATCACAGGGTTGAGTAATGTCACTCCTGCTTTGCCCCCTGCACTAATTATCAGATCTCTAATCATCAGTTTATCACACTTTCTTAAATGAGCAGAAACAAGGCCAGTATTGAGGCCCATCTTATTGACCGCATCGACTGCGTGGAAAAGAGAAGGGTGGTGGTGGTCTGAGGTGGGAAAAATGTTGAAGAGAAAATTGATTTTTAGGAACGTTCATCAATTCATAACTGGAGTTCAAACAGTAGAGCTATTATGTTAACCAGCTGAGCTTTCTTTTAATGGTGTTTTTTTTGTTTTTTTTTTGTAAAAACTGCTTCCAAAAGAACCAAACGAGTCAAGTGCACATTTTTCCCTTATTATCATTTCCCCCCTTCATAGTGGCAATTCATATGATTTTCCTTTTATTTGGTTGCCGCTACATAGTCACTTTACTACAGGTGGGAATGAAAGGAAAAGGCTGAATGAAAGAATGGCACAACACAAAATATGCAAATGATTCCACACAGATTCATCGCATGACACAATTGGGCAATTAACAGCTAATCACGCTCTGTGTTCAGCTGACTGGTGTGTCAGTAGATACAGTGCATTTAGAACTATGGCAGACACCAGAGTCAGAAACAGAGATGGGAAAGTGCGCGTTTACAGACCTTGATACTTGTGCATTAGTGCCATATGCATGGAAAAACAGAGGATCAACTCTACCTTAGAAAATGTCAGTGGCGTGATTAAACTGCAAGCAAGACTAGTCAATAAATTCTTCAAATACAGAGAAATTTTTTTATACCGAGCTTTAAGTGGAAAAACTCAATTTTAAGATGAATGAAGTTTAGAAGTCAGCATTGTTCTGCAGAGATGCAAAGAGAAGGTGATATGGTGAGATGAGTCATCCATCACCAACTTCTCAGTGTGTGGGCGAATGCATGTCATGCACCAAGAGAATGCCCATGGACATAAAGGCTTGACCCCAGCAGCAAGAGGATCCAATGGCTCTGTGATGGTATGGGAGGAATTTTGCTGGCATCAGGAAGTGTCACTGCAAACCATTGCAAAGCTGTACCGAGTGGCCACCTTTATTCTGTGACAAAACATTTCTTCCCTCATGGGAGTAGCCTATTTGAGGATGACAGAACCCCCTTCCCTATGGCAAAAGTGTTCACTGAATGGTTTGAGTCACTGGCCGGAGCTGTGGGAGCTTTTGAACCAACAGCGCTTCTCATAACCATCATTGAAACTGTCCAAATCTCTTTGGATGAATTGAGTTCAATCTCTCAGGTCGAGTGCAGAGTCAGTACAGACGTGCATGCAAACTGTAGTGATGTCAACACCAAACTGAGACGCTGTATGTATGTTTTTCTTTTAATTTGCCACCCCTTTTTTAAAAACTGGCCTGGATTTTTATGTTTGGGATTTGATGTCCACTGAGCTTGAAACACAACACAAACTTGTGTTAATCCAGGAAAGGGCTCTAGTCGTCTGACTTCTGTGAAATAAATGAGGTAGTAGCTTCAGTTTAATATTCTGATTCATCTCCCTCTTTTTTTATATACCTCACTGAGGTTCTTCTGCCTTTAACTCCCAAAGAGCCCCCCCCCACACACACACACACACACACACACTTCTAACGGCTGTCACACCAATTAGAAATCCTAGGTAATCTTACGTCTAGTCATTAAAATCCAGTCAGACACTGGGTGCAATAATGTTCAAAGGGTGCTGTGACAATCTCTGAAATATGAAGCAACCTTTATTAGATTTCCACAAGGAGGATTCCGTCAGCAATCTGTTCTCAGGATTGTGTTTAACCGCCTACAGTCTGTGGTCTCCACATTAGAAATATATATATATATATAATCTATGATCTGCTTCTGTTTGGGTTGCAGCGGGATAGGAGGGTTTGCGCTGAGGTGGAAGTGAAGCAGTAGGCGGTGAGGCGGTGGCACATCTATCGAGGGCAGGGCGGTACTGGGGTGGAACGTTGCCCTGGAGCGCGCCGCACGTACCGAAGGGACGCGCTGATTGACAGTCGGAGGCACGGAGCGCCCCGTGCGGAGCTCGCAAGCGGAGCACGCTAATCTCACCGCAACACGTCTTGTCAACGGCATTGTGTGAAATTCCCAGATAGATCAGCCTGGCGCAGAAAAGAAAAAGAGCAAGAGTATCCGTCCAGCGGCTCCGTTATTGGAGGGTTTCTGGAGAAGTGGAAAGGACGCGGCGGCTCTGCAACTCTCTCCCCATCTTCTCTCTACCTGTTCAGTGATAAGTGGAAACAGTCTTGGCCAACCTGGCGCCTCAAAGTGTCCGGATAACGGGAGTGGGTGGACGCAAAGGTCAGAATGCACCAAGCAATCTGAGCGAACAAAGATTTTTGTCGATTTCTTTTTGTGGACTAAAAGGACTGCGCTTGGTGCTTGATCAAGATAAATTTTTGGGGGGAGAGGTTGCTCTTTTTTTTTTTTTTTAATTGTTAAATGCAAAATAATCGCGTTTGTGAATCTGTTTTTAATTTCCAGGAGATTGTAATAGAAGAAAACTCTTTCTAATTGGAATATTGGATACAGAAGCAGGAAAGTCTGGAGGAATTTAGTCTAAGTTCCCTTGGTGCGTAATGTGTGCAAGTGCCGCATAAGTACTTTTGCCTTGTCCGTTTTTCTACGTCCAGTACCCCCATTTTTCTTTCTCATGGAGTAGGCTGAATCGCAGGTAAAGACTTAAAAAGAGTGGGCTTATTCCCTGCCGCCCCGAAACACAGGCGGATTCGATGCGCCGATTCTTCGTGTGATGGTAAATGACCGATGGGGAATCATGAACAGCTCTTCTGAACTCGAAGATGGAACTCGGCATAAAAACCAGGTATGTTCCGCACATTCTCCACTCGATCTGTGGGCTTTTTTTAATTACTATTATTATTATTATTATTATTATGAGGAGTGGTGCATCTGCTTGCTGCAGTGTTACCACGCTGAATTTGGTGATGTGCCTCTCGGGCGAATCACTGCACTGTAGAGACAGAAGCTGCAGATGAGCTGTTATTCCCGACTCCCCGAGCTTTAGCACTTCTGTTCCTGTCATAATGTTTCAACCCACCCGCGGATCACACGGTCCCCACGGCTACTTTTTATTTATTTTTTTTATTTTAATGTGTCACAGCGCGCGAACGTGTTAGTTAGCCCTACTTAGAAATACATTAATTAAGGGGAATAGGTGAAAATCACTGCAGGAGATAATTGCGCATCTCGGCTGCATCCTCACCACATATTGTCAGATTACTTCGGGCTGCAAGCTGCTCGCTTGTCTGAAAATCCCGTTTGTCTTGTTGAAAATGCCGAAACTTGGCGCACAGACATCCTCCCGACAGTCTTGAGTTCAGCCTGTCTCCCGCTCGGGTGAACTGGGACAGGGTCGGACGTGTATGGTGTTGCATGCACGAAAGGCTTACTTTGGGGAATAGTCAATGTGTTTTCACAAGGTCAGTAGAGGGTTATTGACAGCCAATGAGAGAGAGAAAGAGACAGAGAGAGGAGGCGAGAGAGAGAAAGGTCTCCTCGGGAACAAGGGATCGGATTTCGGGGCACTGATACAGCTTGTGGCCTTTGCAAAACACACAGAAAGGAGAAAACACACGTTTTCCTTTCCTTGTTTCTAAAAATGTAGATGGCTTTTAATAAGAAATGTGAAAGTGCTGAAAAGTTCCTCAGAGAAATCTGAGACAGTAAGAGTAAATCTGACGTGAGCCTGCAGTTTGGCGACCTTTCCATTGCTGACGCACCTTTGATTTGTTTCAAAGGAAATCAGCTCACATAAATCGCACAATAGATTTTTTTTAAAATATACGACAACATTATTATCCCAGTGAGACTAATCAATAATATGTGTTTTTAGAATGTTTTTGTTTTGTTTTTTGTACTGTGAATTGCGAATGGTGCCATTCCAATTGTTAGAAAGACGCTCGACTTTGGCACATTTCTAATACTGCTTAGGTGTTGGATGTGTGGCTTGCTGCTCTCCTGTAGATTTCAGGGCTCAGTCAGAGTCACTTGCATGGTGGCACTGTGGGCCTGTGTTTGAGTCTTGCTGCATGAGTATGGACTGATACCGAGATGAGTTTAATGTGTTGTATGTTACAGCTGGCAGATCTTCATGTAACCTGCTTATAAGTGAAGTCGAGGCCAGCGTTTTATTGCCTACAAGCTCCCCTGTCTATTTTATAAGCACTTAAAGGTCACGTGAACACCAGATAGCCTGCCCTGGGTTTTAATGTGTTGAGTGTGTGTGTGT
>NW_005187403.1:4690574-4695665 GCF_000239375.1 Pundamilia nyererei | reverse complement strand
ATGAATGAATGAAAAGTGAAGAGTCATGTTTAGATTTAAAAAAGAAAAATCTGAATGACTCTAATATTGTGAAAAAGCCGAATGTTATCCATAACTTCAACACTGGGTGAGAGGAGATGTTGTGGGAAATAAGAATGCCTAATGCTCCAATCTGTCCCACTCCTCCCTACATCAATCTGTCTCTTTCTTCGGCACTTGTTATGTTACTATCACACACAGGCAGACATAGCCATTCTCTCTGCCACCCCCACCCCATCCCTCTTTTTCTGTCAGCCAGTCTCTCCCTGCAATCTTTAGCAGTAATACCAATCTTTTATCTCCAGTCTCGTGCTATTGACACAGTCATTTCAGACCCAGTGGGGAGGGATCAGGTAATAGAGATCTCTTGCGGTCTCTGTTTGTCTTGATATTACAAAACATCGCCTGGTATTTGTCTGGTAACTCTGCATATTTGAGTCGTTGCTGTAGGTGGGCTGTCATCTGTGCCCTTTTGTAACAGATGGGTGCCATTTAGAGTAAAGCGGAGATTCAAGTGCGACTTAAAAACCAGCTTTGAAATCTTCGCCAGATACAAAGCAACTGTGTGACTGTGGCCGCATGGTTGGATGTGCTATTAACTTGGGAGAATTTCGAGCGAGCACAATAGCGGAGCATTCATATTAGGCTTTTTTGATGAAAAAAGTCAGAGCTGAGAAAAGTCAAGGCAAAAAAAAAACCAACAGAAAAACAAAAACAAAATGTGATAAGAGCAGGTTGCTTTGGAATGAATGCACATCCCCAGAGTAAGAGCGTTTGGTCGCATGCAGTCCAAATGATGAAAGCCCAAAGGACTGGATGATGATTATAGGAAAACAGAACTTGTTTTCAGTCATTCACATAATATCAAAAAGGTATCCAAAGGACAAGGAAGTGAATTATCATGTGACTCCTGAAGCCAATGACCTGCTTAACTGTTAGGATTTAACCTCCATTTTCTCTCACGCTCCGATGAAAGCCGCTCGCCTGAATCGTTAGCCTGTTTGCTTACATGGCTGGAATGAATTGATGAAATTGTGATTCATCAACTCTCTGTTTTAAGTTATGTATCAGTTTTACATTTTTGTAATTCAACACTGGAATAAGAAAGGTTTTGTTCTGTACAGAAACCCCATTGTCCTGTAGGTCTTCTTTTGAAAGGTTAGCTATTCTATTCAATTCAATTTTATTTATACAGAGCCAAATCACAGCAACAGTCACCTCAAGGTGCTTTATATTGTAAAGTAGACCCTAAAATAATACACACAAAGAAAGACCCAACAATCATATGCACCCCCATGAGCAAGCACTTTGGCAACAGTGGGAAGGAAAAACTCCCTTTCTATATCAGATTTATAGATTTGTATATTAGTTACTGTGATGTGATTCTTATAGCAGGTTAAGGGGCATTTTCTTTTTAAATTTCATAGTGTGATATAAGTGCATACACATGTGCTAACACCTATAGTATATATAAATGTACTGCACATAGGATATGTCTGTATATTTCTCATCTTTACCACACATGATGCAGAAACGCGCACACAGTACAGCTTTAAAGGGAGATAAGCCCAGTGGGGTTGCCCACTTGGGCTGGAGATAATCAATAACATTCTCTAAACTTTCCAAAGCATTGAGGAAAAAAAACTTTTTGTTTATGACTAGAAAACCATGGAATATATCTGACAGTTTGTCAGCTCTTACACCCTAAGCTTCACTTTAGAACCACAACCAACACAAACTGATCAAAGTCAAGAAATGGAATCAATGAGTCAGCAAAGCGTGTAACAATAGTTAGGAAGTCTATCTATCTCCAAAACATCATGAAGGAAAGCTATATGAAGGAGGATGATGTGCAACACATACATGCAAAGATATGTGCACACACACACTATGTTTATCACACACAAGTATCAAAAACAGACTCAGCAGCAACCCATATCACAAATTATGTCGACACCTCTGCTGGTATTTATCAAACTGCACTAACTCACTTAATTAGATGTTGTACCCACACGCAACTGTGGCACAAGAGTCAGGCTCTGTAGGACTTCATGCACACACTGATTTACGCCTACAGCAATAGTGGAAATTTTTTTATTTCTAAGTAACTGTGTGATTATTTTATTTCCGTCCTGTACGTTAAACTGAAGTGTCCTGAAGTGAGTGCAATCACTAAGTAATCTTGCTCATGTACTAATGGAATATGTATCATATGTATTTTTTAAGCACCTTAACCTCAGTTTTTAATGGAAGGGAAACGTGCAATATCTTCTGGTCAATGGGAGGGGGTGTGCCAGTCAACAGTAGTCTCATCCTTGATATTGCTCAGTAGCATTCAAACATAATGAAGAAGTTCCAAAGTGCCTTTAGATTTCTGGATAACAGCACAACACGATTGCAGAGTGGCTACTCCATGATAATAACGACAAGCAGCTGTTAAGAGGCAACTGATGGTAATCTTGATATCTGCAATCACAAAGCACGCTTCTTTGCAGCTCTGAATCGTTCAGGTCCCGATTTATAGTGTTCATGTGACGAGTTCAAAACAGTAATGTGCGTACAACTGAGAAGCCATTTACACTCGACAAACAAACACATGAAATTACCATGATCACTGTACAAAAATGGTAATTATTCTTTTTTTCCATATAAAGAATGCGTCAAATGGCAGCAAAACCTTTCCCACATAGCGATCAATACAGAGAATTATTAATCTCCTCTTCTCTGTAGAGCCTTTTAAACCAAAAGCCATAATTAGTGAAAAAGAGTGAAAATATAGATGAGTGCAGCCTGTAAAAAGTCAGCTACTTCCCAAAGGATTTGGTAAAGACCAAAAACATGACTAAAAGAGAGTCGTGGCTGTACTTACATTCCCCGCTGCTAATTAATGATCAAATTAAAACTGCTGGCATGCCCACAGTTAGCATACTAGCTAGGATGACAGCTAGGATATGCAAAGATTTAACATTTATTAACTGTAACAGAAAGAATTTGCAGTTGTCATCATAGTTTAAACTTTTACTCGCTACGGCTTATTTGTGTTTAATAGGGCAGCATTTGCGATTGGAAAATTGCGGCCTTTCATATCGTGACTTTGATTAATTGTTCGGCCCTAATAACAACGCTACAGTGGAAGCAGACACATGTGAAGTATATGTTCTATACAGCCATGCCATGATACTTTAATCATCAGCATAACAGTATGTTGAGGGCTGAAGATTGTAAATGCGTGCCGTCTCCGTGACAGATGTGGGCTTGCTGCTTCTGTGGGTACCCTTGTCGAAATAATGAACCTGCTGAGCTGGCCAGAGGTATAGGAGGCCATGTGGACTGGAGCAAAACAGAGCAGAGAGACTTCCCTGGATCACTGGGCCTGTGATTTCCCTGTGGGGGGTCTTGCTGTGGCAGGACTACAGCTCTAACAACCTCGGCCTTGGTCTCCCCAGCCTTGCTCTGGCTTGGCATCGAGGAAGCACCTGACACCAAAGGGCTTCGTGTATTTGTCACATCACCGATACGGATACAATAATAGCTACACATTCTGCTTTCAGTCAACTTCAGCGCATCAATTACAATGATAATGTGGAAGTTGCTTTCTCTGTCTTTACATGTGGGCGCTTTTGTCTGTACTGTAAACATCTCAAATTAGGCTGTGTTAAGAACTGTACAGTACATGAAAGTACTTATAGTTTGACATTTTCATGCGAGGGTCTATGCATGTTTCTCTTGTGTGATGACTTACTTTTATCAATCCTTTCAAACTTAGTTGGGGGAGGGGGACAGAATAGATATAGTAACTCTATTTATCAAGAAGAAAACAAAAACAGTCCCTCGGTGTCACTGATTTCACTTTGCTCTTCATAGCAACATCCCCTATAAACTGGCGCGTGTACTATAATGAATTTCAAAGCCTTAATTTTTTGCTGTTTCTCATCTTCCTGTGGGTACGTCTCTTCTCACACAAATGCTTTTCTAATTGCCTCTCTCTGTTTTTATTCTTTGTATCGGTGCAATATCAGCTTCCTTCCAGCTATAAACACATCCATGCTCTATAGATGCTTTCCATTGTTTTAGTATTGTTGAATTGTGGGTTCAAAGCCTAAGTGGTTCACAGGAGTGTAGGACTATTGTTAGAATGAAGGTATGAATGTGTGAGAGGACCCTGTGTGTTGGTGGATCAAAGAGGTAATGAGCCATTACTGTCAAGTTGTTATATAAGTGAAGAGTGCTTTCTCATAGAAAGTGATTGAGTGTCGTAATGGAGCGGCATGCAGTTTTGTTTAGGTTTCCGACACAGACAGAGACATTTTGTGTAGCATCCCAGCACACTCCATGGTTACAGCAATAGAAATGGTCACTGTTCAGCTGCAAAATACTGAAGGGTCATAATGAGCAATGAGGCCAGAGGTGGCCAAAATATTGGTTACCAAATTGCTATGGAAATAAAAAGCAGATGCATGTTGTTTTTTTATATTTTTTTAATATTTCCAACTTTTTTAGTTACAAAATGGTTGTAAACAGGTAGTCTTAATATGTTGAGTTATTTTTTTTTAATTGAATAAAAAAAAATATTTATGTATGTATTTCAATGTAGAATGTTGGTGGTTCAGTCCCTGAAGAACCAGAATCCAATCCAATCTGAACCCCGAGCTGATCCTGATGCGTTCATCGGACTCTGAATGTGTGTCCGAATACTGGATAGGAAGTACTTATGCAGATGAGACATATTGTATAAAGCCACTTAAGCGCTTAAGTACTCAAATGGCACTATATAAGAACCACTCCCATATTTGGAGTTTTCAAAATCCAATACATAGGCTGTATTTTTTCAAAATATTGGTTATGTGTAGGGATGGGTATCGTTTAGGCTTTATCCGATACCGGTGCCAAACCGGTACTTTTGAAATGGTGCCGGTGCTTAAACGGTGCTCAAACCGGTGCTCAAACCGGTGCTCAAACCAGTGCTTAAAGAATGGAGAACACAAAATTGTTCCAAAAACCTCTCATGTTCAGCTGTTTTTTTGTAAAAAGATAACAATGTTACCCTTTTCTGCAGCTATAGGGGATTTATGG
>NW_005187403.1:4624740-4689926 GCF_000239375.1 Pundamilia nyererei | reverse complement strand
GTAAAATGATTGGCTAGAATCTAAAGTGTATCACAGCTCAGGAAAAAAAAGCACCTAAATAAAGCACCGAAATGTGCGCTGCTTTTCGGTCTGGTTACTACCGTTTATGTCAGAACCGGTGCCATGGACACTGGTACCCATCCCTAGTTATGTGTATTAAGTTCTTACAATAATGACATAAAGATCATCTTTCTTTGTTGTCATGACAAGTCGTATATCACTCATGTCTTATAGTCTGCTAGCATTAGCTAGTTGTTATTTTTGTGGTGTTGAAAACAGAGAAGTTGCAGAGCGCCTTCTGATGGATAACTGTGTAATTAATTTTCAATTTTCCACTGTTGTAAATGCCAGTACCAATATACTGACAAATAGATAATACACAAATACAACCCTATGGTTAAATTGTAATTTGGCTAGTTCATGGTAGGATTAAGATTATGAGTCTGTCTCATGATTGTGTTTAATGTTCTCATGTTTCCTACTCTTTTTATAAGTATTTCTGTCATCTTTTGTTCTAATACGACGTTTTTGTAAACAAACTGCTTGTTGGTAAAAAGTCCAGGAAGGGCCTCTAGGCGATATTCAAAAAGGACATAAAACAGGTCACATCTGGAATGCCTGCACCATTTTTCAAACAAGACTACAGATCCACAATATTGGTGAGCTAGTGGATGTTCAGAATAGAAATGTATGCTGGGATGCGTAGCTCTATGAAGATAGGCCTTTGCTCATCTGAAGGTTAAACATGGGAACTGCTTTCCTGTGTGCTTTTCACCCCTTATTTCTATATTTTTTTCTCACTTTCTCAGTGTATATATTTCTTATTCACATGAATGTGCAGACTTTCAGATCTCTAGTGCTGCAAGCTGGCCCTTCGGAGAAAAAAGAGCATTATCCAGGAAGGACAGGAACACAAATGAAAACAGAATTTGATGAAGAAGAATGAAAACAAGACCTAGAGTAAAGAAACAAAAGAGTAACCCAAAGTGGAGTAAAAATGACACAGGAGGGTTGGAGCGAATGAATCATAGACAGTCCCAGATCAGTGTTGCGCAGACAGCGGGCTAGCTGGGGGCACATGTACCTTTGCAAGATGACGCAGATATATTCCAGCTGCTCAAAATCCCACGTACCATCAACAAAGGGTTGTTATCAGATATACCACACATTGCTTTTGGGGAGGGAACGCAGTCTTTTTCCACACAGTCAACTCTTGGATCAGTTATAAGGCTCATTGCAGATGCCCCAAAGCATCACCAAGGGCTCACTCGCATCCAGGAAAACAGCTGTAATAGGGAATAACTGTACCTAATTGATTCATGGTTCTGGTGATTATGTTGATTTTGTGCACTACATACGCTTTGGGTCAAGTGTGTATGCCCGAAGGTGCACGTGACTCAGTGCACTTGCATGTCCTTAAATGTGTGTGGGCAAACACAACGTGTGTACATGATGATGATGATGGTGGTGGCCTGTTGTATGTTTTTGAACAGTTGTGAGAAAAAGTAAATGCGAGCATTAAGAAAGAGGCCAAGGTTACTCTCTACCAGCCAGAGCACGTATTGACAGACCTGTCAACAAGCTGACCTGATGGGTAGGGTTTTACAGTAGAAGAGCTAAGAGTCCAGGAAAAGACTTGGGGGGAGAGGAAAGCAGGCAGGGAAGGACATGAAAAGTACATCTGTTGGACCTTTGCTGGTCCTGCAGCATATGTTGCAAAAAAAGTCATGAAGATTAAAAAAGGAACACTTTAAAGGAAAGAAAATGTTTTATTTTATTCCAAGAGACTATAATATCACTAATATGCAGCTGATCATTCACCTCCCTGCTAATTCGGCATTAAAAATGTATTGGAAATCACCTGTGAGAGGCAGCAGAGCGAGGCAGGTGAGAGGTATGTGGAGATGGGAGGAAAAGAGTGGGCTAGATGTGAAACGAGCGGTGGGGTGAGGGATGAGAGCGATGCAGCGTGTGCATGTATTACAGAGTTCAGTCATCGCAGAGGACAACTAGCCGGGCTCGTTTCCCTGACAGATTGGACCCTATCTTTATATCTGCAGTGAGAAATGTCCAATTTCCTCCTGGTGATTTCAATGTAAGAGTTAAAGAGCTCTGTTCATGTCACGCTAGCGTCTTGATAAAATAGAGATGTGAGATTAGGACCCTTCTTTTACCTTCTTTACATACATCGCTCCACAACACCACATAATGGGCTTTTTTTTGTCTTGATGCTCCCTCATCATTAATCAACTATTAAATATCATCACACATGGAAGCACACAAAACAAGTCACCTACGCATTTTTCCTTTCTGATGCATCAAACTAAAAATGAAGCCTGAACAGTGAATTAATTGAGCGAATTCATTTGAAAATCTAGTAAATAATTTATGATATACAGGGAAGTTTAATCAAGAAATCCATCTGTTGGCCACTGGACCTGGAGCAGAAAAAGCATAGGAGAGCAGGGGGTAAGAGGATGATAATGCCGTCTTAACATAAACTAAGCTGAATATGGAGAATGCCTCGGAGCAAGCCACAGCTGATTTTTAAAATAGTAATGCTAAAGAGTGTCATCTGTTCCTGTGCTTGTGTACTGGGGGCCTCTTTTTACTGCCAGAGCACACGTGATCGAGATACTTTGCTCTCTCTCGTGCAGCCATCTCTCCAAAATCACATTATTGGTTCTTCTCTGAGCCAAGTAAAGGCAATTCCACAGCAAACCAGCTTCATATATTTACCTGCTGATGACTTGCTTAAGCTAACGGAGGAAACATAATAGCGTCATTATGGGCCATGTGCCATCAGATGTCTCAAGGTTAATAGCAGCATTAATTGACAACAAGGATGGAGGCTAAGAAAACCTTGTTCTAATTAGGTAGTATTCTTGACTTATGAATTGGCTTGGAAATGTAATTCCTTATCCATTCAGTTAAATGTGTCAGAAAAAACACACTCAGTGGATAGTTAATAGCCACCGACTTTTTTTTTTTTTAGTTTCAAGGACCGGCTTTTACAAGATAATAAGAAATGAGAATTAATTAGATCCTGCACCAAACCAAGCCCAATCCCTTCCTTTAAAATGTACATCACATTTTCTGCAAGGATGGCACTGACCGCAAGCAGTAAAGCATCTTTGGTATCAGTCATTAATAGTAGAAGAGTTCCCGCTAACTATATTTTAAGTCAGTTATGTTTTACGTTTGTGATTAGTAGGATATGAAGAAAACACCAAGAGAGAGGTTAGGTGAGTGATATGAGTATGCCAAAAGGTATTGGAAGTGAGAACAGTTTTAGGAGAGGAATAAAAAATAAATAAATAAAATAGATTTGATCCATGAAATCTATCCAGGACTAATCAGACACAGAGAGAGGCAGGGGGGTATGCAGAAATGTATTTATTGCAGCTATCCAATTAAACAGTTATGACAAACTCATGGCTAATGTATTAACAGACTTATCCACTAACATCCATTATTTATTCATCATCAAAAATTCAATCTGGCAGACTGTGTGCCATTATTCAGATGTGCTGGGGGAAAGTGGCACATTTGAATAAATGAGGATTGTAGGCCTCACTCCCATGGCTTGTTGTTATTCCAAAACCCTCCTTTTAAGTGATTCAAACATTAAATCTGTCAAAAAAAATGTAGGAGAATGATTGTTGTTGCGTTTTGTTTTTTTTAAAAATCCCTCCCTAGCCCACATAGCTGGATTTACTATATCTTTGGGAAGAAACATATTATTGTTCTCAGCCCATTTAAAAAAAAATCACACAGACACAGAGCTGCTGAAATGGGCTTTGTCATACATCATCTACCTTGCATTTTTTTAATCACCAAAAAGAAAACCATTATGCTTTATGTCAACTTACATCTCATTTCAGAGCAGTTTTTGAGCCCCTCGTATGGCTTCACTAGACAAGAGCATAATTATTATATGTGGTTTGTCTTGTCTCCTTTGGTGAAATTCTGCACGTCTCTGCAATACTATATCCTGAATGTGATTGGATATGGAAATGTTGAGTACTGCAGACCACTCGTTCTGCTGATGCTGTGGAATTTGGCATCAGCAGAACGACATATTCCTCAGAGAAACAAACACTCACTCATGCAGACACCTACTGTGCATGAAACCGGACACACAGACTCTTTAGTAATGCAAAACATTACAGGAAAACCAGCTACAGTAAAATGTACACATCTAAAGCTCGGTAGCTAAAGCAGCTCGTGAATGGACACAAATATCCAGGAAACAGCAGATAATAGGCATAGCATTCTACAATATTCCTAATACTCAATATCACATGCAATACATTTTGACATGGAGTCTGTAGTCCGTAATAAGCTTGTAATGTTAATGCTTAGCATGGACCAGCAAGTTCATCTTGGACTGACTCACTTTAGTTGATCTGGCTTCACTGAGCCTAGCATTAGGTGCTCTGAATAACTAATATCACAGAGCAGGCTGTGTTAGATTTAGATTTACCTATTCAGCAAAAACCATTTTCATGTGAAAGAGGTAGAAGTACATAACTGCAAACTCCATTATGATAATTATGAACAAAGCACCGGGAAAATGGTGTTATAGTTACACACAAATTATGATTTGACATTTAAAATCTGATCTGCAAATATTTCCGATGGTCTTCCTGTCAGTCCTGTGGGAATGATGACTGTAATTTAATCAGTAGTGAGCTGCTGGTCTGATCCTCTGAAGTTAACCCGGTCGAGAATAGCGCTGGGATGACCTTGGTGATCCAACCTGGTTAAAGTGAGACATCTGTGTGGCAAAGGTAAACACGAGTTAAGCTGATAGTTTGCTGATAATCTTCTCTGTGTGTAAAGTTTACCATGTTACCTTTACCTTTACCTTGGTAACACAGTAGTAAAGGAAAGTACCACTTTTATGAGCTTCCATGAGCAAATATCTGCAGACTGACTCTGCACATATTTGCTCATAACCTTGGTCATATGGGATGAACTGTTGAGATCTCACCATAAATGTTACTGTTTTTGAGAAACCATGACTTCATAAAAATTAATTAAACTCTATGATGCATAAAAACAACCAGCTGGGCAGAGGTTTTGTATTTTCTTGTTGTGTGAAAGGCAAGCAGTGTCCTTTACTGGCATTTTGTCTGACTTGGCTCTCACAGTGTGTATTGGCGTAGACTTGATAGCCACCTGTAGAATAATTGCAATCTAATACAACATCCATACAGGAAATAGTATAAATAGTTTTCAGGCTTTTAATGTTAGTGTTTTGTTTAAATTGTGCCAGAGGGGATTTTATTATTCTCTGCTGAAACTGATGTCTTAGTTTTGTTATTCTGCTGGAGTGCTTGTTATTTTATCCAAGGACTTAGAAGATGCATGGCCCAAACACTGCAGCATTCAGTCCCTGACTATCAAACAGTTCAAAACAGAATCTTAAGACTATCTTTGCATTCTCTCTGAGCATTATCTGCCCTCTATATCCCCCTATCCTTGTGTTTTTAGTATTATTTAATTTCATTCATCTATTTTTGTGTCTCATGGATGGCATGTAAAAGCACAATTTAAAATCTATACACTTGTAAAAGTTTCTTTTTACTTACATCTTGACCTTGCTTTAGTAATCTTAAATTGACATTTTCCAGACAAGCTGTCAGATTATCAGGTACAAGTGCTTCCAGTCTAGGTTTGTGTGATATTGTAAAAGCCTTTAGAAAGTCTGTCAGCACAGCAGTGTCTCAGCCATTTGTCTGCCACCTTTATTTAAAGTTTCCTTACAGAATCACTAATGAATTAAGTTTACACGCGACGGAACTGGACTGGATCTGTGACAGCCCTCTGTCTTGGTCAGGGCATGATGTGTTACGGCTGTTTGTTCATTTATGTTGTCTGGTAGGCAGAGTTAATCAGTACAACAGGAAACACCTGGCCAGTCTTCCCAGAGCATTTAAGAGCTTGGTGTCTCAGCTTTTGCTCCATCTCTCCATTCACCCAACACCATATTATTTGTTTTGTGGGCTTTGGCCTGGTTGTTTAAGGTTATCACAACATCCAAAGCCATATATATTTAACATTCAATCACCCATCCAACTAGTGTTACGATGAAAACGCTGATTAGCACACCTCATGAAGCACGATGTTTGTCTACTTTATTTGGTTAATAAAAAGGTAAATTTTGGTTTAAGTCATTTCTCTCCTATTATTTGTCATGGCACTTGACTAACTGTGACAAATTTGGGGGCTCGTCCAGGATTTGAACCTGGGACCTCTGAACTGGTGGCATCATGTTATTTGTTTGGCTGGCTTTTGGCCTGGTTGCTTTAGGTTTTACACTAAACAACACATACCTAACATTCATCCGCCAACATTTTTGGAGAGGCTTCAGGTTCAAATCCCAGATGAGCCCCCAAATTTGTCACAGTACAACTAAAGGGCCATGACAAATAATGGAAAAGACACTACTTGCACCAGAATTTAACAATGTATTAACCACATTTAATAGAAAACTATAGTACTCCATGAGGTGTGCTGATGTGTTTTATCAGTTGATAAAATGAAATGAAAGCCAAAGCAAACAAATACCATGGAGTTGGGTGAATGGAGAGAAGGAGCAGGAGCTGAGACACCCAGCTCTTAAATGCTCCAAGGAAGCCGGCTAAACTTTTCTGTCACATATCTAACAGAAAAGTGTGAAGTCTGGTGTTTTTGTAAAAGATGTAGGGTTTGGAGAAAAAGCAGCGAAAAGTAAAGAATAAAACTGAGAGTCTATTTCTTTTTTTGACAACCCTTAATTTGCAACTAGACTGTAGCATAATTGTCATATAATCACAGACAAGTCTTGAAAATTGTTCTTTAGCTAACAGTGTCTTTCTTTAATTCCCACCATACTTTGAACTTATTCTCTCTCTCGCACAGCCTCTCTCACTTGGGGAATGAAATCTGGCAGCCCCCTCACAGGCTCCTATAATGTGCTAACATAAGAAATCAATCAGACTCACACTATTTCTACAGCCACTCAGCTCACATTGATTTATTGCATGTGTTGAAGATGCAGAGAGAAACTCTTTAGCACTATGGGGCAGGGTGGTCAAGAGGAATGGATGTAGGAGAGGAGGATGAAGGAATGACAAGTTTAGGAGAAGAGATGGTGGGGGGATTTGGGGTCACTAACCTTTGTTCTGACAGACTGACTTTTAACTCCAGGGTTAAGGTACTGCCAGTCATCAGCTGAAGAGAAAGTGATGATTGTGTATTTTCTATTTTAGGTGGCTGTGGTGTTATTGCTGTGGGGATTTCTGTTACGTGGGGTATAACAGTTGCTTGTCAGCTTGTAGTGAGACGTGTCAGGGGTCACAAAGCTGCAGTGGCTTAGATATCTTCCATATATTATCAATAAATGAACCTGAGAAACTTATAGAACAATGTTCCACATTGACTTCCCCGTCTAATGGAAGAATTCTGCCCTAATAGCATTTGTTTCTAATCCACTTAACAATTTAACTTGATTCAAGTCTTGGCATCGAGTGTGTGTCATTGATGCATGAGCATCACTGGGAAAATGTGATAAAAAAATGACTCCTATCTTTGAAACAAAATTATTACTGTATTAAAATCATAATCTTTACCTAATATACTTTGCAATGGCTTTTTGACTGTTGTCACTGATCTGAGGAAAATTCAGTTTTGACATTTTTAAGCTCAAAACAAATTATTTTGCCATTACTAAAAAAATTATGACTCATGCAGGTGAAGGAGAGGGAATACCTCACCAGTAAGTTATATACACCTCCCGAGTGGAAGGCTTGTTTATCTGTTTTGTGAAAGATGACTGTCTTAGGGAGAGACAGAGTAAGTAAGAGCTTAACAGCAGCTTGGTATATTTATATCATGAGCATACACTTAGAGACACCAAAGGGAGTTGATGGAGATGACGAGTGAAGTGGATTACTGAGATAGGATGGCACTATGGGGAGAATGAAATCATATGTTTATATTAGGCTTTCATGAAACACATAAGCAGGAAAACACACGTCATTTGTGGCCATATGCAGCTCCGCTGAGTGGCTGTAGGCGTCTCTCTGCTGGGGCTGCGAGGCCGATGGAAGGGGTTAAAGAGAAGATTAAAGTGATAATGTACATCTCTAATCCGCAGCACATTAGGAGGGCAAAGAGGCAAAAACTGCCTCTGACCACGGAGCCTAACATAAAGAGCATGCATCAGTCGCCATCAGGGTCAGCTGTCACCATGGTAACAGATTATTCTGAATAATTGTGTGCCATATGCGCCTTGTCACAATTAGAAGTTGGCTGTGAGCCGGGCCATGGGTCAAATGGTGATCAGGGTATTGGGGGTGGTGGCAAACACATCCCTCTACAGTGTTTATTAAAATAAAGTTCAGCTTGCTGTTCACATCTGTCACAAGCCTCACAACCCACTCTCTGCTTCAGAGCAGATTTTCTTAGAGCTACAAGCTACAACACTTTGTTGCTGTGGCTTACTCGAAATGTCACTGCATGCTGTATGTATTGAGCTTTCAATAGTTTTTTCCCCCCTTTTATAATAGATCTTCCAAAATGAAAATCTGGAAATGAATAAAAATGGATTTATGATTTCAGTCAGACTACTAAGCCTCTCGAATCAACTTTTTAGCAGAGTAGCGAGGAAAGGAAATGACTGTGTGAAGACAGTGCTCAAATGTAAGCTGACAGAGGCTCAAGTAAAAAAAAACAAAATTGTGTGGTGTGTTCTCCCTCCATTAGGAGTCCAGACATTTTAACTCATCACTGCAGTTTTCCCACCGGGCTTATACAGAGAATGCCTCTGTTCCCATAAGCCATGTTCACACTAGTGCAGTGGGAAAAGCAGCAACAAGGTGCAAAGTGGTTTATCCATTATAGTGAATCATTTATTTTGACACTTCAGCCCATGTGTGAAAAGTCATTTAGAGTGAGATACTGTGCTTCCCTGTAAAGCATAAATCCCCAAATCACAATTAATTAAAATAGAAAAGCTGGTCATCCAAATACCATGAAGTAATGCAGCTGAGTTCCTTCTTGGTAACTTAGAGCGTCTTACGTTTGGCTCATTTTCCTATCCATCTGAAACTTAACTTTCTCAAGTGACCCGTGACGATCTCTATTCACATCGAGTTTCTACATCTGATTGTGAATTTGGCACTAAACAGGAATCTCCAGGGAAGTGCAAAATGTGACAGCGGCTTAATCAGTCTTAAAACGCTCGCAACACCTCAGGCTTGTTACTGCAAGCTGTCAGATTGCATGAGTTGCACAATGATACTGCTTTTCTCTGATCAAATTTGTCACATCATGTCAGGCTGGATCATAAGGTGCAGGCGCAGTCGACACATTTAGGAAAGAGCCTAGATGTGTTCAGACAAGTCACTTACATTTAAACACCAATTAAGCTTCGTGCACCACTTATATCTGTAGTCTATTAGATTGTCACCCATCACTATTAAGAGGTACTTGAAAGCCCTCTGGCATTCTGGGAAAATAATTACATTCTTTCTGCGTCATAATTACTGCCTTGAAAGTGGCTCTTTCAAACACTAACAAAGCAGGCTCTTACTCTTTCTCCGTCTCCCCATTTCTCTCCCCCCCAAGGTCTGCCTTTCTCGTCTGTCTGTTTTCTCCCCAGACACTAATGAAGCAGTTTAATCTCGTAACTCCAGAGAAATTGTCAGCAGAGAACTCCATTAATTAAGTTCTTGTGTGTCTTCCTTTTAAAGTTTCCTT
Source organism: Pundamilia nyererei (assembly GCF_000239375.1). Lineage (NCBI taxonomy): Eukaryota > Metazoa > Chordata > Actinopteri > Cichliformes > Cichlidae > Pundamilia > Pundamilia nyererei. Next base: position 4,680,176 of record NW_005187403.1, on the reverse strand, counting down.
ATTTTGAGAGTGGGTCAAATCTATAGGTTTGCCACCTTACTGTTGTTTTGAAATTGGAGAATTGGCATGCTGTAAGGACTGCATCATCTTGTTTAATTAGTCAAAATTAAACTAAGTTAAGTTTTTTAATTTGATCCATTTGATTTCCAGTTGCCAGTCTTAACTCAAGTCGATGTGTAATCTAGAAACTCATATTAAGATTTGTTTTTGCTAGCTAACAGTAAGCTAGTAGCATTAAGATACCATATGGTTACTGTATTTTCCTGTCACTTCTGAACCTACACTAGCCCTTGCAAGAAGTTGGTATGAAAAACCTGCCAGACATGAGGTGAGTTTGAGTTATTATATAGTTCTAGTTCAGTAAATACAGTGAAAAGCTTGTCTGCTACTTCCTGAGCATGACTGATGTCTAGCACTAGCTAACCACACTCAATTGGTCTGTTTATGCAGTCACTCTACATTTATTTAGTCCTTGCCGTATTCTGACTGTTCATTTGGAGTACTTTTTTTGACACAGCCCTAGTTCATTCACAGGAAAAGTGACAGTTGTGTGACAGTTCCTATTACAAACAGCCAGAGAGCAAGTGTGCTTCTGCTCTCATATTTGTCTGCTTCTCAGTCCCAAAGATTCAGGCTGGTGACTTTTGATCCAAGTTTTCAGAGTAATGTAAAAGGAAAAAAAGTGCTCTATTTCAAATGGTGTGGCCTGAAATTCATTTTTTCCACCTCATCACTTTTTTTTTCTTATTTGAGCACTAGCCCAAGTAAAGTAAAATATGCTAGGTTGCAATTCGGATTGCATTAACTGGCTTCAGTAACTGTTAATGCAACAGCTTAACAGTACATACAAAAAATTGTTGTATGCAGTGTTGTTCCCGGATTCAAGTGCAAATAGTTATTTCAAACCATATTGAACAAATGGGATGCTTGGATATATCTAACAGGAGTTTTGCAACAAAAACAAATCAAATTCACCACGAGGGAAAATGTTTTACCACAAATCAGAACACTAATTTAGTAAGATTGTTATTATACATGAACATAAATATGTTATATGGTTAAGAAATATATTAAAACATACCACTAAAAATGTTAAGGGAACATGTGAACAACATTAACTTATTTTAAATGCAATATTTAAAGATTTGCTGATTTTGGTTTCCACTGGCTCTTGTTATGACTTTTGGTTTTCAACAAATTATATGTCAGTAAAGATTTTTTAGTTTGATTATTTAACTCATCACAATTTGATATGTGTTTTAAACGATCCCTTAATTTTTGAGCAGTATATATTCCATACCAACCCTGGGCAAGCTATTAGGGTTTTACTTTATTTCCCATTTTTCACTAAGGTGGGTACTACTGCTTTCCTCGTGGAGTGGAAAACAGTGCTTGCAGCGCTTTTATTTTTGCTGCAGCACTGTTTTATGCATAATGCCATTGCTTTGCTTTGTTTTGACTCATTGCTAGGGTATTGCTTTACCATGCAATATGTGTTTGCTCGTAAGACTATTCCTTTTCCATTTGTTTGCCCTTTGATAGCTTTAAATCTAAAAATATGCCCTTACTGATGCTGAAACTGTGTCATTCTCAATAAGTTATACAATAACACAAACATTTTCCTGTGACCGATACTACACCTTATAAAGGCAGCGATCAAACCCCCGCACTCTACATGAAGAGGCCCCTTAACGATGCATGCATATCCCCATTCTGCAGTACGTGCTCCACTTATTGCCCATAGCTTCTGAAGGGTTATTGTGCACCGAAATTTAGAATGTTTCCATTACAGTAAAGGCCCTATTGACAAAATTGCTTTGGTATTTATGAGTAGTGCCAGCAGCAGTACTACTGTGTTTGCTTTCTGGGAAGCTTTGTAAAGGCTAACAAGACCGAAGCCAGTAATAATCTTTTCACATTCACTTTTGAGGAGGGAAAATCAGATTTAGGACTCCAGGAAATTGACCTTAATGAACAGGTGTGTTCACACATACATGATCATAGTCGAACACAAACACATACTCTTTTCTAATGCAGAACATCGAAGAAGTTTGGTTATTTGTTGTAGAGGATGTCACTTTCAAAGAAAATGTGAAAAGGTACAAATGTCAGGGAGACAATTAAACTTAATGGGTATATCTTTAACAACAAATCTGTTCTTTAGATCTTTAATAAAAAGATATTATAGCAACATATCAGAAGGTACCTTCTGTAGTCTTACAGTTATTTGTGTTATGATAAATAATACGAGTTACTGTCTACACTTGTGCTGGAAGTAACTCAGTAAGCATTTCATACTAAAACCTAACATCAATATTACAAGATGTTTAAGAAATACACTGTTATCCACTGTTAAGGATTGAAAGTGAGGTCAAGGACTCACAGATCTTAATAATGCCCTGTGCTGTGCTGTGCTTAGTCTTTCTCAGTGCAACAAGCATAGAAATGCAAGTCATTGCACTTGATTGGTTAACATAACATCCTATTCTTTAGTAATATATCATTATAAAACCTTGATAGAGTTATTAAAGAGCAATTTGGTTTCCATACACTAGCATTAGCCATTTTTTTACAGTTCTTCTGCACTTTAATGAAAAGAGTTTCTATTTTACCTCTTAGCACAGTTTTCATATATCAAGCTAAGTTGCAAAAAAGCAATAGCAGACGTGATTAGCTATAGAGTGGTGAGCATTTACTCCAATGTGTACAGTCTAGCTTTTTTATGCCTGTCTGATTTTTCTGTGATTTTCCAATGATTCAAAATCAGAATAGAAATTCCTAATTTGTAGAGCACAGATTATAAAGTTTTGAGAAAATAATATAATCTTCTCCAACTAAAAACAACAAAAATGATTATGCTACAGAGTGCTACATATAATAAGAGATTAGTTTATTTGCTGTGTCTTTATGGTAGGCCACAATGATTTGAAAGGAGCAGCTCTGTGTAAAGCTCATGATTGATGAAAATGGTGCACTTTCTTTGGATTCCCTAGCTACTGACTCGCAAAAATATTATATTACCCTTTATGAGCAGTTTATATGTATATACGCATATATTTTCTTAATGCTGCTGGTTGTTGATGCTGTATTCCTACTTAGTCGGAGACAGAACACAGGGTCAGACACATTTGGCATATGTGTTTGGCTGAAGAGCCAATGGTGTGAAGCTACCATCTGTGGGATTATGACTGAATGCCTCTAAGACAAATCCTGGCTAGAAATCACAATATTAGAGCAACGTAGAACTTTGGTTGGTCCCAGACAGCCACTCCAGACTGATTAGAAAAAAAATCCACAGGTAAAAATAAACTTAAAAAGTCATAATAAAATGCATACTATAGTACCAAGGCCTAAGGAATCGTTTTTATGATAATGTTTAAAATGTTTTATATGGTCAGAATAGTATATATAAAATATACAGTATAAGTATTTATATCTCCGTTGGGCTAAAGCAAATATGTAAATTGTGCTGTAGCGCTTTGTTTAACATACAATATCCGTATGTGAATGTTAATGGCTTATTTGAGGATCTGTGACCTTGTGTAACTGTGCGCGCTACACAAACTCTAATTTCGGAAAAGACAATATGCTGCATCAGCTAAACTGAATGCATGCAAACACTGCAAGAAATGTTCTTCACCTTCAAAATAAGACAGCATGCAGAGAAAGAAGAGGAAGGAGAGGCCAGCAGGAGAGCAGGGGGATGAGTTCAATCCTAAGAGACAAATCACCCGCTCTACCCTCCACTGCCTGTCCTTGGAGCTCACACTGCAATTGGCCACACAGAGACTGACTCTGTCACCAACTGTCCCTGAGACGTACACACTGGAATGCAAAAACATATCACTGCAGCCACGATTATAAAGCACGCAATCACCGTAAGGTCAGAACGGCTTCTTTGTAAGCATGAAGTGAAACAGCAAGATTGGAAAAGGGCTTTCAGTTTCAAAAGGCATATATTGTTACCTCTTCTCTCACAGGTTATGTGAGACTAACCAAATGGAGACAAAATATGAACTTTAAGTAAATATTTTACATCTACTTTATGTCTTGTAAGACCTATATGTCCTATGCTGTCGTTTAGTGATAAAAAAAAAAAAGTGTTGCTTGCAATTGTTAAACACATAAAGCCTATCAGTATGAGGTAGGGAAATATTACATATTGAATGAGAAATGTGTCAAAGCAGTAAGTTTCAAACATCTTAAAGAGTTTTTAATAAAAGAAAATGATTTGAAATTTCTTTAAAAATCATGTCTCTACCATATGGGTCTTTTTTGCAGACAGAAAACATCATATTTCAAAAGCTCAACCTACAATTTTTGCAATATTATGTTAATTTTCCGTGATTTCTGTGAGTTTTCTTCGACTTCTAAGACATTTCAACTCATAATTTTCACTTTTCTCTTTGATTTTTTTTGTTCCATGTCACTGACATCCCCTCGTTCTTTAAGTTTTTCATTCCTTTTTCAGAACAAAAGCAACCAGGCCTTGCTTTGGTGATATGATGACAAAGAAGACAGTGAATGTGAGATTGGGCTTCACAAATAAACCTGACTTGTCTTGACTTGAAATTAAACTTTAATGTGCAAGACGCAGGTCAAGTAAGGAGGATTTGAGCATGATTGCATAAAATGTCAAAAGCATAATGCTCATGCACATATGCACATCAAGAGGGGTGTATTCTATTGGAGGTTATACATGCACCAGTCATGCTTTGTTGACAGCAACAGCATCCTAATTGCACACACAAACACAAGAATATCTTTGGTAAAGGCACACCTTCACCATTCAATAAATTATTGTGGAGTGAAAAGGATAGATTTATAGTGCTTTTCCTGTTACTCTCGTCAGGAATAATCAAAATAATTCTCATCAAGGACTCCTCACAGCTGAACTTCACCAGCTTGCTTGTCTTTCTTCGTCCTTTCCACTCCCACTTCAATTTTTCTCTTTGAAATTGCAGGCCACTTAGAGTTGTGATTGCTGTTGCAAGAACAGTTAAGTGCACAAGCACAATCATGCAAGGACAAGAAACACACTTACCTGGGCACGCAAGTACACTCCTACCTGGATGCACAAGCACATTCACTGATACCCTTATGAACTTCATGCAGACACACACATGCGCACGCACACAAATAAGACGCATCATTAAAAAGCAAGATGAATCTCCACCCCACAGTGTTGCTACTTTAATAGCAGCGTGATAAGAAGGCAGACACTTCCTCAAATAGGCAAAAATGAAGAGCTGCGTCTCCTTAATGTATACATTTGCATATATCACTACGTGTAAACCGTACAGGCACTCATAAATAATACATGCATGTTAGGGATACTGGTGTCCTGCTTCATGGTACAGCTACCCTGCAGAATGACTAATGACTGTAGCTCAAATAGCACTACTGGGTCCCCTTACTTGTGTGTGTGTGTCCATGCATGTGTGTGTCTGCCCATCTATCTCTCTGTGTATGTCTATGTTTGCGACTGCGTTCGCACAAAGGGGGTATCCTACATCTTAAAAATTTGACCTTGGCAAGGAGATCAGATTTTGATGCTGATGGCACAAGACAAATGTAGCGTTTGCTCCTTTACTCGTGTTAGAGGATATGTGCATGCATGTGTGTGTGTGTGTGTGTGTGTGTGTGTGTGTGTGTGTGTGTGTGTGTGTGTGTGTGTGTACATGTATGGCAGTGCACGAGTAAAAGATGTGATGGTTGAGTGCTATCGGGTGGCAAGTGGTCATGTTCACTCTCTCTCTGAGGGGATGCTGTGCTGCAGTGGATATTGGTCTTCTAAGGTCAGGGGGTTAACTCAGCTCTCCGTAACAAAACTATAGTTGTGCCATCATAAAACACACAAAACCATTATTTTAAGGACACCAGCACCTAATCAATTTCACCCTGCTAGATATTTGTTAATATGATTACTTCCATACATCTTCAGTCCTGCATAAATAACAATGGGAAGGACAAGATCCATGAAAGATGGATATTGGGTGGTGGTTTACTGGGAATCAACAGATAGCTTAACATTTGGACCAGTGACTGGGTACAGTAAGTTCTACCCCCATACTGACATCTGTAAGTAGATGATGATAGCAGATCGTCTGCAGACATGATACAGTGCAGCTTTGGGGTGTCTTTTCTTTTAGTTAAAGTTGGAAGCTTCCTTTCATCTCAGGTAAGCATCTGTGAGACCATTAATCATCATTATTCTGGCAAGGCCGGCCTCAGAACTTGTTGAATTTTAAATGTAAGTCCCTGAATTAATGATTAGACAATGTTTATTTTGTTGGGTTGTGACATTTGAATCCTCAGAGAGAAAAAAAACAAAACAAACCCTCAAGAAATAAATGACCGTAAATTTAAAAAAAGAAAAGATTCGGATTAACTCCCATTTAAAACAGCCCCAAATTATCTTTAAAATCCAAGAACTTAATGAGTTCTTTGTGATTTTACATTGCCATATTTTAATGTAAAATACACTCAAAAATGATTCAATGCCCTCATAAACAGGACGCAATTGTGTGAGTAAAACACAGCTGATACAAATGTATATAAAATCAAAAGTGTATCTATTCAGATAAATAATCATTAAGGAAAAAAAGCTTCATATAGACTGAATGTATACCAATCAAGTAGATTTGTTTTGATGAGATTCTGTTAAATGTAATGTTTTACATTGTATAATATATTTACATGTAATCAAATTACTTTAAGTCATTATTTTGGGTATTAATATTTCCTTGTGGGTTTGGAAAATAACTTGTTGAAATAACTGCATGAATTGTTATTAAGGTATTAAAATGTTAGATTAAATGTATATTTTTAATACTAATCTGTCTCATTATAGATTTCAAGGTGTATTATAGTTTATCTTCTTAAGATCTGATTACAAGCTAGAGAACATCACAATTTATTTTGGAGGAATGGCACAAATTTATACACTTAGTCATTATTTTCTCACTAATAAAGTTTCCGTTTGGTTTTGAGTGTTGTTTGGTATAGCAGTGTCTACAGAGAATGCACACTTAAGTAGATAATCTCTTATATGAAACACTGCTGAACTATGTAAGGGCTTTCACCCCTACACAATATCCTTCTGCTTTTCATCCTGCTTTATATACCCCCTTTTTCTGCTTTTTTCATCATTCTGTCCCCTCATTTACCAATCTGCAAGTCCCATTAAATGATTTGTAAGCCCACAAGTGAATATATGCAAAGCCTCTTTTACTCCATCAGCTTAGTGAGCACTAGGCTAAAACACACCTTGCTAAAGTCCCTGTCACACAGTCTCACGCAAAGGTATTCTGCAAAGCGAACTAATTATCCCAAGAACAACACGTTCACACAATCCAAATATTCTTAGATAGACTGGGGATACTGGCCTAAAATATTTATATTCACACACTATCCATGCACTCATGCAAATACATAGGTACGCTTATTGAAAAAGCACACACGTACACATTCAGGCACGCCCGGGATAAGTCTGAGCCCTCTCTGTCTTATCGAGACGTGCCTCATCAGATAGGATTCTGCTTGTAAGGTCCAACCAATAAAAAGCCCAAATATTCCATTAAGTGTAAATCCTCTCCGCTGGTGGAGCTTGTGGAGTCAGTTTAGGACTAGACAAACACTGCCAAGCAGTCATGCCCAAGCTGGGACCACTGCCAACAAGAAGCTCCACAGATATTGGTGTGTCACTGTGGGGCACGTGCGTATATGTTTGTGTGCACGGGCAGCATGAAACCCCAATGTGAGCATTAGCAGGCAGGGGAATGAACAAACTAAAGCTCTGATCCATGCTGCTCAGTATAATGGAAAGGCAGAGTCTCAGGAATCTAAGTGGGTTGCAGCTGCAACACATAAGCTTTTGTTCTGTGTGTATGTGTTCACATGTGATGTTTTTATAATTTTTTTTCCCTTTTGCAACAAAACGGGAGTACACGTTGTGCCCATGTGTGTTGGTGCACACAAGCATTTACGCATTTTGTATACTCACAACACATTTGCCTGCTTTTTATTACTAAAATGAATTTGTAAGACACACAAATTCAGTAGCTTTCACTCTACTATGTAGCTGATTTGTTAGTGCGTTGGTCATATCACTGTGGAGTCTGTGTTTATTTAGTAACGCAGCTCTGTAGCTCTCTGTGTACTGCACAGACAGCTGCAATGTTTTAGGCAGAACAGACATAGATTTCTATCACTGACCCTAAGGCTGCTCATTAGAATTCTGCACACCTCTCTCAAATCTCCCGCTTCCCCCATCCACCCACCCTTAACTTTTTTCTCTCTCTCACTACCTTCCTTTCTTTCTTTCTTTCTTGCTGTCTTACACACTGGAAATGAATGCTTAGAGCAAAAAGGTGAGCTATTGGTTAGCCGAGATAACAATGACTGTGTGAGTAGCATACGCGGCAAGTCGCAGCTGACAAAACATACACAAAGGCAAGCAACGCTGCACAACTGCATACATGTAACTGCTGTTTGCATGTTTACAACATGCACTTTCACAGCTACTATATTTGAAATATTAACATTAAAAAGCTCAAGGCATCCATCATACCTGCATTAATCTGAGAGAATTATCAGCAGTCTCCCAACTTTAAGTGGATTTCAAGACTCTTTTAAGTGTGTCTTTTTCAGAAGGCCCACACAGTAACTGTGTGGCTTTGTATAGCTGCCACACTTGCCCCCCATAAGCAGCCATTTCCACATTTAGAAAGCTTAATGTTTAGAGATTTCTCATTTGAGGTCATAAGCCCATTGCTCCAGAGTTAGCCATATTGAGCGTCTTGCTGCCACCAGCTGCAAGTGTAAAATGTGTATTCTGTCATTGGTTGACAAGTAGTTGCCCGAGGTTGCCCATATGGAAAAGATATATATAAATCTTATAAAGTTTGTATCTGTCTTGTGTGAAACTTGTATGAAAAACATACAAGAGTGAAAACAGATATAAGATCCCTTAAAAAATTATATAAATGAAACTTGTATGTTTTGGATACTTACTAAAACAATATATGAAAGTAATGAGAAAGTGGCCACTTTCACGAGTAAAACCTTATATGATTCACTATAGGCCACATCTTATGCAAGTCTTTTATAAGTTTTTACTATTTCTTTTCCATATGGTTGTTGACTGACACTAGGTGAAATTGGTTGCAAACTTATCTGCAATCACTTGCAAACTGCTAGCTAAGCTACTTGAAAAAGTGGACTTTTATTTTGATGGGAAAAGTTCTCTGTCTATTTTGTGTCGCACTTTTCACAGTTTCACTACAACCTTAAAAGTAGCTGCTCAGTGTTTTTCCACGTTTGTTTTGGGGTTTTTTTGTGGACTTTGGATGACTGTGCCAATCTCCGACCAACCAAAGCAATTCCAAAGAGGCTTTTGCCACATCTTTCTTTAGTGTCAGGGAGTCATTGACTTGTCAGCAGATGTAGGTGACTGGGGCTTTTAGCAGTCGATTTCCCAGCAACTGCCATCAACCTCCAGCAACCACTCACCAGCTGGTAGGGGAATACATATTTTTCCCTGATGACCAGTGGTTTTTAGTTGGTTGTAGATGGGTCTCTAGGTTTGTGTGACTGGGGCCTTAATCACTTGGCCACATGTTCAAAAACAGAGCAAGTTAATGGTATGTCGTTAGAAGTCATGTGTCTGCAAAACCACCATATGAGTTATGAGCATCACAACAGTCAGACAAATCAAGTTAGCTTAACAATTAGCACACAAATAGTTCTAAGGCCAAACCAGAGGTAAAAAATGAGTGTGGGAGGGTGGACATGCCATGTCTGCTGAATACAAGAGTCAGTGGTTCTTTGCCAAACCAAAGCAAAACTTAACCAAACCCAACTTACTTCACCCCCTGGTTACTGAAAATTAGTACAGCTCTAAAGTAATCTTATAATACTGCTCATAACAGGTGTAAAGACATATAGTCTTAGTCATATAAATTCACTAATGAAAATCTTATGACACCAGGCTTGGATAGAAAACTCATTTTGATATATTAATTGCTAATGTTTGCTGCATCCATTCTTAAGTACTCAGCTGGGATTGGGGATGTGTGCTTTTGTGTTGGGGTTATTGTCCCTAGCTAATTGAGCAATTCCAGTGGGGGAGGAGTAGTGTTTAAGGTCATGGAATAACGTGGTCTCTGGAAGCAGTTAGAAAGCTCACACTTCCGTAATTACTCTGCTTTTATCTGTGTAGCAGCTAGAACCGCTAGACAAACACACATATAAGCAGCACTAGGCACATACTGTATCCTGAAGCATGTTCAAATTTCACACTGCACACATTTACCTGTATGAATAAGTGCTGCTTGCACACAGTGTTTTCCCCGCATGCAGTTAATTAAAAGTTACTTTTTGATATTTTCTATTTTAGAAGAAACTCTGTCCATGATTTCTGGAAATTGAACCTGTCATAAAAACTGAATTTAATGATACGTTTGAGATGTAAAGGAAACGTTTGAAAAGTCATGCTGAATATTTATACTGACATTGGATTGGGTAATGTGGAATGACAGGATGCCACATCACTTGATGGAAATGAAAATGATTAATCTACTGTACAGAAGGCTGAATTCGGACATCCCGAAAATCAAAGTGGAAAAATGATGCAGCAGACTCCATTTTGACAGACCTGAACAGTCTGAGGTGCAACCTGGCAGCGTTGGACGGCCTAAAACATAAAGTTCCAGAGGTGTTCGATTAGATTTAGGTCTGGCGAGTGTGGGGGTACAGTCATTGGTATCAATTCCTTCAATCTCCAGGAACAGCCTGCACACTCCTACCACGTGAGGCTGAGCATTGTTGGACACCAGGTGGAATCCAGGACCCACTGCACCAGGATGAGGTCTGACAGTGGGTCCAAAGATTTCATCTCGATACCTAATGCCAGTCAGGGTGCCGTTGCCCATTGGCTGTAGAGGTCTGTGCGTCCTTCCATGGTTATTCCTCCCCTGATGATCAGTGACCTACTACCAACCCAGTCATGCTGAATGACGTTACAGGCAGTATAACATTCACCATGGTTATCCAGACTCTTTCAGGTGTGCTGAGGGTGAACCTGCTGTGATCTATGAGAAGCACAGGGTGCAAGTTTTGGCACCAATTGTGGTATTCTATGGCAAATGCCAATCTGGTTTCATTGTGCTCTGCAGTGACCATGAAGCCCTTTAGAGGATGTAGGTTCCTCATAAAGTCTGTTTCTGATTGTTTTCTCAGACACATTAACACCAGTCTGTTGGAGGTCATTTTGTAGTTCTGACAGTGATCATCCTGTTCCTCCTTGCAAAAAGGAGTAGATGCTGGTCATGCTGATGGGTTAAGGACCTTCTATGGCTCTGTCCGGCTCTCTTAGAATAACTGCCTGTCTCTTGAAATCCCCTCAATTCCCTCAAGGTCCAATGTGCTAGGACCTTTGCACCCTCTGTACGGTCCAGATTTCAGCTCACAGTACCAGTAGTGACACTGGCCCTAGCCAAACAGTCAGAAGGGATGAGGAGGGAAAAAGTCAGTGGCCTCCACCTGTAAAACCATTCCTATTGTCGGTGCTCATTGTTACCCCTCTAGTGCACCTGTTTTTAATTTCATTAACACCAAACCTCTGCTGCCAGATCAATATCCTACAAGTTTAATTGACTTGATGCTAAACCCTGATTAAAAAGTATTCCTTTACTTGTTTTCAGGAGTATATATCCAAAGCCTGTGCGTCTATGCATGTATGTGTGTGTTTGTTTGCATGTGCACGCATGCTTGATTGCACATGTGACTTGAACAAACGCCAACACTGGTGGCCCTATCTGTTTGTCCCATGCAGACGTTCTGTGAATGTGTGCCCAGCTCCTCTCAACTCAAACATCGCTGGTCAGATTCAGAAACAGCCAGGGAGACCCCAGCTAAGGTAAGGCCCCGTTATCACAACATGTACGCACATGTATACTTGAGCAATTTGTCTTTTTAACTGGTTGAATTTACACAAATCAAACAAATTATTTTGGCTAGAGTTTGAATTAGATTTCTGCAGATTAATATGTAAGTTGATATGAGGACTAGCAAACACTGAAGTGGATAGAAATGGCTAAATAAAAATAATCCAAACTGATATAATGTATAATATTATAATGACACAAATTAAATCCCCTTATTTCTTCCTCTATACTACGTGCACTGCTGTATACACTACTATCCACCATCCTCCTTTTTAGTCAAATCAGGGGCAGACATTGAATAGTTACTTGCTCACCTGTGGAGGAGATTATGTTTCACCGACAATTATTTTTTTAATCACCAGCCACTATCTCACTCCTTTAGAAATGAATCGTTGTGTGTAACACATTATATTTTGCCACTGAGAAGCAGCAATTGCACAACCTCAGCTCAAATACCCAGACGCACAAGAGGAAGATGGATAAGACCCTGCAGATACTCTGAACTGAGAGGGGAGGTCATGGCTACACTGGGAAATGGAGCCTGATTGTATAGCAGATTATAATGAAGAAACTGCACTGAATGCTGTTATGAGTCAGATTCAAACCGCCAGTGAATGAAAGGAGGGTGGAAATGGTGAACATGACTTCTTTTAAAACCAGTCCGTGCATGCCAGTTTAGCTTCAAAATATTTTTGTACTTTTCTGCGTGTATTAGTTTGGCAGCTCCAACGTGAATGTCTTCTGTGTATACATCGATTTGTGTCAGCATGTGCGTGTTTGTGTTTTGAGAAGAGGGAGAGAGGACGAGAGAGTGAGGATGCTTGGAAGAGTTTTGCTAGTTTCCTGCTTATCTAATGAGCAGGCAAAACCTTTTGTCCAAGAACTGTCTGCCAGTTCTCCTGCGTGGGAGGACATCATTTCCACAGAGAGGAATTCTCTCTAATTCTCTGCCTCTTCTTTCCGATCTATCTATCAGAATTCCCCAGTTCTCCTCTCAAATCCCATGGTGTGGCTTGAGTACAGAAAGGAGAGGACGTGAAAGTCAGCCACTAATTACAGAGTGGTCTCCTGCTGTGAGATCGAGAGTCTCATTTACAAAAAAAACCTAACTGTTAAGAGGCTGCTTGCATCCTGTTCTCACTGTCATTATGCCACTACAAATCTCAACCTGAGGTGGGAGACCGCGTACTCCAATGGGGCATGAAGCAGGTTGCTGTTTCATTTCATTTTTACTGACCATCAAAACACAATGCAAAAGAAAATCTCTGGCTCCAGAAACATTTTGGTTGGTTAATAATGCATAAAAAAAGGTTAAATTAGCCACCTTTGTTTCTAAAGTGGAAAAGATGCCTGGTTAGTTAATTTCTTTTTACACTTGCTCTGTTTTCTATTTCTTTTCTGTTGTCTTATCCCTATGCCATGTTTATTACTGGGAACATTGTTTGCCACAGCACAATAAAAAAATAAAATCATAAAATTATAAGATCAACTTAACCGAATAACCACCTTGTTGTTGAGCCAGTGCGTTTCTACAGACCAAAATATTACCTGTAAACAGAAGAATGAGTACATTTCCTGTGATTATTCTTCTGTTGAAAAATAAATAAATCCTCATCCTGTACTTGTTTGAGCAAACATCCTATAATGACACATAATTATGTTATTGTTAAGTGACCTCGTCTTTTATTGATATTGTAAGTTGTAGGAAAAATTGACATCCAAAGCAGTAGAACTTCCCAGGAGAAAAAAGGCCTTAACAAAAAAAAGTCAGCAAACCTTTTAATCATTTTTTTTAAAATTTGATTTGATGGAATACGTGTGTGGTGAAGTGTGGTTTGTGCAGGGGTGGGGTGGAGCAGTGGGTAACTGCCAGGGTATCCAAAAAGAACTATAATAAAGCACTGTTGACTGTGACACACTGAGTGAGTTGTGTCCTGTCTTCACAACATGCAATTTTGATGATTTTTGGTAATGGTTCAAAAAACTTTTCAAATAAGTGTCTATGGGCATTTCGAGATGGTGCTGAGTAACACACTTCTACAAGGACTGTGTCTCTGTCAGTGAACTGAGAGGTTTTCAGCAGTATTTCAGCAAATGCTTCCCAACAATGCAGTGTCTGTGGGCAGGAGGGTGAAATCTGGATTGACAGATTAGCAAAACACAGAACTTTAACACTGAACTGCACTTTTGTTGATTCATTGTTGTATTCATAAACATGAAAAACAGATTCTGCAGTCACGTTAGGGAAAATGGTGGTTTGAGATTGCAGCAACACCAAAGTTACTGCAACCATGTGCAATGAATTTGTGGTTTTGTTGCCCTTTGAAAATGTTTCTTTGAAGACGAACGGCAGGTATGTATGAGTGATCAAAGCAACTTTGGTTCATCAAACCAGCAATAGAGCAGCAATAAGACAGACTCAATAAGACTGGATTAGATTAATAACACTTAATAAGACACAGAGTTGAATGTTAGATAGCAAGCACTTAGATGTAGAAAAAAGTTCTTATATAAATGTGTGTGAATGAGACATGTTATATGAAGTGCTCTGAGTGCTCAGAGTAGAAAAGCACTATGTAAGAACCAGCTCATTTACCATAAATAAACTGGTAAACACAAAAGTAGAGATTCCTAAAAAAAATACGATTATTGTACAACAGCAATTTCACATAGGCACGTTCTTTTATAGAAACCAGTTGGCAACTAGTTAGGTCGAGTTGGGAGTCTCTCCACATTTATATATTATATGCCAATTATAATTGGCATATAATTATATTATATTATATTATATTATATTATATTATATTATATATAATTATATTATATTAGCCTTAATTTTTCAAGACTAAATTATTATTACAGATTCGATCATTGTCTAGTTACGGTTCAACATGCATGAAACACATCTACTCCTCTGTGTTCTGAATATGTTTTAATGTATAGAGGTCTGCCTGTCAGCATAACTATGACTATCATATATCTTTTCCATTCTACGTTAATAATCAGTGTGCTAGCAATGAATATTTAGTGTAGTGCCAGTGATAGCTTTCACTGATGTCTTGGCCCGCTAGCGATAGTACTCAGGCAAACCGTTCTAATGTTACGTTGCTGTCATTCTGCAGAGCAAGGCCATTATACACATTATGTACGACACAGACACCCCTCTGCACACACATCCATAGACACAGCCAAGCCCAGTGAGTTAAAATCACTGAGCCGCACCTCATACAAACTGGAAAAAAGAGAAACACAGTTTTGATATGTAAGGAAAGATTTTACGGTAAATTCTAAGTATAGTCATAAGGCCTACATGTTGAATTAGAGCAAGCAAACGAAAAAAAAATGCTATGTGCAGTATTATTCCCCTGGAGCTCATTTCTACGATGATGTATATGGGTGAAAAAATAAAGCAATGCGCCAGTTTTTTTTATGTTCTTTCTCCCAAAAAAGCATTATGGTCAAATTATGTAGGTCTCCATGCAACTATGTGTCCATGTGCATATATGCAGTGAACATTAAGTGGCATAAATGTGTGTAGTGTATCTAGTGTCTAGTTGTACAGTATGCAGTATGTTGCAAAATATTACATATTAGGACATAATAAAAAATTATCTGGTCATCACCAGCTCTTAAATTAGATAACAACAGAAGACACATTATACTGTCTCATTACTTATTTAACTAAAAAAAAAAGTACATTTGAAAAATTAGTACACCAGAAGATTCAGAACTTTTAGCAACAGTAACTAGATGGCTTTAGTCTGTCACATCATTGTGGAGGAATTTGAGCCCATTCATTACAATATTGTCTGACTTTATTGAGGTTTGTTGGGATTCATTTATGCACAGCTCTCTTAGGGCCCTGCTATCCAGTCGTTAAGTGATGACGTGACGAATCCTACTTCCGGGCCTAAAGTAGTCTGCGTTTAATATGGCTTTTGTGTTGTTAACATGTTTAATGCTTTGTATTTTCTTCTATTTAATCTCAAAAAGCTCCCTCGGCTTTTATTACCACTAATCATTTATTTAAGCTCAGTTTTTCAAACCTTAGGATGTAACTACAGCCCAGCCCATGCAGCAGTATATGAATGACTAACCTCGTATTGTGGATGGATTATCTCAGTTGTTCTCCTGGCTGAAGTTTGGTCCTTTTACAGCATCCTGCCATGCGATTACATTTGTTCCTGACCACCGAGAACACTAACGTTAACTTTTATCGAGTGGGAAAAAAGTTAGCTTGTTTATATTACGCTAACATAGCTGAGTCGCTAGCGGTCACATAGCACATCATTATATACCAGCTAGCCAAACTTCAGTAACCCTACAAACGTCACTGCTATTTAGTTTTCTGTCTTCATTTTGTTTCCAAAACCCCGCAGTCTTGACATGCTATATTGCATTTAGATAGAAGCTAGCGAGCTAACTTCCTGCTAACTTCTAACTCCGTTAAATGTCATAAATTCTGTTTTCATTGATGCCTGGATGTTAAACTCAATTGTTACACCTGGTAGAGCAGAAGTCTGATCATTTTATTAAAGATGAAAGACTTTAGACAGTTTTTCAACTCTCAGTAATGCCATAGTGATTGTTTGATATATGGACCTGCAGCAGAGTTTAGGCCCAGACACGGCTAGTGACGTCAGACTTAACGACCGGATAGGAGTTCTGTCAAGTTTAGGTCTGGACTTTGACATCTTGGTTCTGTTCTTTTTCAGCCATTTCGCTGTAGATTTGCTGGTGTCTTGGAAATATTATTATTATTGTCCTGTTGCACAACCCACTTTTGCCCAAGTTTATTTGTCACACAGAAGCTCCCACATTTGACTCTAGAATATGTGTGAGTTCAAGGTCAACAAGTAGCTCCGCAGAGCGGATCAGCCACTAACCAGAAGGTCAGTGGTTCGATCCCAGGCTGCTCCAGTCTGCATGTCAACCCCATGTTGCTCTCCAATGCATCCATTGGAGTGTGAATGTGTATGAATGTTAGGCACTTAAGCTTAGAATTGCTTGTGTGAATGGGTGTGATTGGGTGAATGAATTAGCTGCATAAAGCGCTTTGAGTGCTCGGATAGAGTAGAAAAGCGCTATATAAGAACCAGTCCATTTACCATTTAACTAAGGGACTGCAAAGTTCTCAGGTCCTGTGGCTAAAAAAAACTAGTCCAAATCAACATGCCTCCACCACCATGCTTGACAGCTGGCTTGATGTGTTTATGCTGACATGCTGTGTTTGGTTTTTGCCAAACATATTGGTGTGCATTAAAGCCAAAAATTTCCACTTTCATCATGAAACAGCTTTGCAAATTTAACTTTTTTTTTCTATGAGCATTATAATTTATTGAGCTAACTGAGGCTTAAAAAGTCTGAGATGTAGCGCTTTGGTTTTTTGTGGTCCTTTGGAAATAGGCTCATTACCTTCCCAAACAAATGGGGAGGATATAAGACCGTAATGAAGTAGCAACTGTTTCTTAAAGATCATTGCTAATGTCTTTCTTCCTTGGCTTTGTGTTAAAACACCTGAATGCCTCAGACCCACAAAACTGCTGCTTTTACTCAAGTGCTCACACTTTTTGATGATTAGTTAATCAAGTGTATTTGATTAGCAGCACCTGATTGCTTCTTACCCTCTTAAGGCAGTAAAGGTTTGTTTTTTTTCAGTTCCTGCATTTTGGCTTATTTTTGGTTAAATAAATAATGTCATAGTGAAATATGTCACATGTTGTTCATCTGAGAGCATCTTTTTTCCCATTTCAAAATCTGCTATGGACTTTTTTATTTTGTCCCAATGTGTAAAACCTTACTATTGAAAGAGGGTGTACTTTCTTTTTACCATACCTGTACACCAGTTAACACCCTTAACCTACTAATGTTGAGATCCTCATCATTTTTACCTGTCAGGGCATGGTTGCCCATGCCCTGTAGGATGATGCCTTATAGCATGTTCTGAAGCATCCCATCCCTCTGATGCTAAATCAAATTGGGTATTAGAAAGTATGGAGGCCTGGTACCCCCTGACACTTTAGCTGTCAGTAGTTTTAACAACATTGTTTATCATTACATCTGTACAGCAACTCATTTTTAAAAAATTAACGCAGGAGAGTTTTTGCAGCGACAGTGATCACACACATGTGAATGGTATCTCAAAAACAAAAGCCACATTAAGGTGCTTTAGTAAGCAATGATTCATGAAATTTCACTAAATGTAATCAACAGATTCTACTGGAGACAGGAATTAAAAAGAAAATAATAAAATAAGCCAAGTGCGGTTGAAGTAGTCATATTGGTTGTGTGTCTTGTGTGCTTCAGGTTTACAAAATTGGCATCCCATGTACACTTGCACATATCCAGGCAGTAACAACGTTTTATGTCTTCTATCCAAAGACTGTGGGTAAACAAAGTTGATAGGAGTACTTCCTGCACAACACAATTGATTTTCCTCACATTAAAAGAACTGTAAACCTCTCTCGTAAAGCAGGCCATTAGCTGTCTATTAGTGTGCTTCGCGGTGCTTTGTACAGCCAATTTACATATTAATGTGCTCACTCTCACTTTCACATGCTAACATAAACCAAAGCCCACATACAGTCATTGAGAACAAAAAAAATACAGACTGTAGAAAATAAAAAACAAAAATCACTTAGACATCAACTGGTGATTCATTTGTTAGAAAGATATTGGGGAGCTAGGAACTATTAATCATTCATATAGGCGGGCCATAGTGCTTTCTCCTATCCATTGCTTAACCTAAGTGGGCCATCATAAAAAAACATTTTATAGCCCAATTATTGAAGACTATGTTACCAGTACAGTTCCTCCATTTTTTCTCTAAGTGGTTTCTGCTCATTTATTTGCATCCGACTGGCCGTCCACATCATCTTTGCTTTACTCTTTCTCAGTAGCTCCAACTTCTTCATGTTTTCTTGTTTTCTTCTCCATGTTAGAACTGAAAAGAAGGAGCTCTCAGGTCCCTGAGTGGTTTCCAGACATGTATGAGGCTAGTATCCTCCCCCACACTGCATCACCACTCCAATGATAAGCAGGGTCTTTGGACAGAAATTGTCTCTTTGAGTTTTAATAAGGCCGACAGTTGATGGGATCTTTTTTTTTTTTTTGCTGCATAAATAATTCAAAACTACACTTTATCACGGAAATATGGTTACATTACTTAAAACTATGGCCCCGGTGATTGAAGAAAGTCATTTCTTTTTGAATAACTCAGCTTTTTTTTTATGTCATTTTTGGTGTAATTGCATTTACTTTTCTAAAACATACCTTTTCTCTGCCTACCTTTCTCCCTCTCTTCTTTCTGACTTACAGAGGATGAGCTGCAGCTACCTGCTCTGCACTATCCTTCTCTTCGTGGCTGTATTGCTGGCTGTCACTGTAACTGGCACCATCCTTTTCATGAATCACTATCAGGCTCCACCCATGTCTGATGGCCTACCCCACATTTCTACCAACCAGGATGAAGCCAATGCCCTGGTCACTGTTGAGAGAGGCGATGGCTCTCGCATTAACATCTTCATTGACCCCAACTGTCCGGATTACAACAGTAACTTTATGCGACTGGAGGGTGTGCAGACCTCATTGCTCCACTCACTGACCGACCACGACTCCGACTTGAAGTCTGTGAAAGGACAGGATCGGGCTCTGCTTGTCAGTCTGGCTGAGGAGGTGGCCAAGCTGTCAGCCCACGCAGGCCAACTGAAAATGGACTATGAATCTCTACGCAGGGGGCAGAGCAGCCTCGGGCAAGACCTTAACACACTGCAAACGGAACAGGGACGCCTCATACAGGTGAGACGCATAAGCAGAGAAACATTCCTTATACCTCAGTGTGATGTAAAGATCAATACCTCTTTCATCACAGGTTTTAGTTGAAGTATAAAAATATGAAACCATCCAGAGTAGTAAGCATCTTCAATTGTTTTGTACTTATTTTGGCACATAGAAGATTAGAAAGGGTTTTATTTCTTAAGAAGAAAGGGAAATTCATGCAGTTTGTGGGAAAACTATCAGTTTTGATTTGATTGTTTGTTTAGTTGTTGTTATTGTTTTCTTAATCAATGAACCAATTTGTGAACTGTATTTAAAGCAATGCTCCTAAACCCTTGGGCAACACCCAAGTCCTGACTTTAAGTACTGTACTGAGGTGTTCAAGGAGTGGATTGTGACACATCTATCAATATGTATCGATTGTGACACCACCTTCAGGAGCGTGAGACAGCATTGGACTTTCTGGTGTTATTTAGTTACTTCCTTTTCCCGACTAGAGAATCCAAACACCATCACTGACTAATCAAATGCCAAGTAGACTGTGTCAATTTCTTTTTAGACTGTTAAAGCCAAATAACAGCTAATTTGAAGTGCGAATAGGGCTCATGTTCCACTGGGTACAACTTGCTCACTGTAGTGTTTGAAGACGAGGTCACGGGGGGAAGAAAATGCCCATCATGTTTCAAGAAACAGCAAACACATTTGCACATTAATGCAGTAAAACAACATAATGTTTCCCAATGTGTAAGTCAGACTGAGCATTGGATGTAAACATAATTAGACACCTTTTAGTTTCGACTGTCCACATTGATTTATTGATGATACATTTCCCAAATGTGCGTGGAGAATCTTCACACTACATGGTCTTTTAATTTTGGCCCATCAGGCTCAGTCTCTCTACTCTGCAGTAAATAGATTTCATAGCTGCCAGCCATATAGCTCAAACTACTGAATTCATTCTGCTTCTGCCAGTCCCCCTTTCTTTTTCTTTTTTTCTTTCTTTTCTTTTTCTTTTTTTTTTTTTTTTTGTTAAGCCAGACCTTTAAAGCTCACAGATCAACATTGTATAAAAATCACCCAGAAACTCCCTAGATGAGTCTGCTCTGGACCTGTTGGCTAAGAAAACATGGGTGCTGATTGAGCACACAAAGAGAACGTAAAACGGTCCATTGCCTTTGCTCCTGTTAATTTCTTGTGTGGGTGGCATCGTGCAATGGGTACTGAGGCTAAGTGGAGGTGGTACTAGCAGCTTAGACAGTCCAAGTGATTGATTTCCTCTTTGGAAGCAAGGCATGTGGTGCGCACATCCGCTGTTTCTGCCTGACACTGTGGTGTGACTATGTGATCTATGGGCCACCTGTGGCCAAGACGTCTGATTTATACGATGACACAGAGCTGACTGTGCCAGTGTTAGTAATGGCTCTGTGTGCACTGCAAGCCCCCTGAAGAACAGTTTCACCCAGCTACATAGGGAGAGGCCCTTCCACATCACCTGATGTACAGGGAAATGTGATTGCAGCGGGTTTAGGACCAATCTTTTTCGATCATTGAAAAACTGACATTCATTTTTCACAGTAAGTGCTTGCAGCCTCAAATAGAAAGGTACGCCAAAGCCCCCGTATTTGCATCCAAATAAATCACTGTGATGGGAAAGGCTCGTGAAATATAGGGATATAGCAATGAGGCAATACATCCAGCTCATGGTCAGGTTTCAGCACCAGCAGAACACAGGCGGTACTTCTCGTTAGTTCAATTTTCTTTCCTTAATTTGAAAAACGTAGCTAAATTTGACAGCGTTTACTGTGCTGTAGTGTTACTCTAATCTAAAAACTTTAATTGGGAATTTAAGATTTAGAATTGTGAGCAATGACGTTTTGACCACCTGCTAATGAATGCACATATCCATAACACTTTGTTCATTAGCCCATGTTCACATTTTAGATAACTGATTATTTAGATGTGCGTGCATAACAGGCTGCTAGCATAACACACCTGGAGCAAGAGCAGATGAACTACAAGCTAGGCAGTCGAAAACTCTGCAGTTCTGCCTCTGAACACTTTTGCTGAATGTTTTGACAGATTTCTCATGTTCCCACCTTTACAAGCAAAAGACCTGTTGCATTTGTGACAACACTGTCGGCATCGACTCTAGCAAAGTGCAACCGCACTTTTGAGCATTTCATTCTCTCCTCCATCTGCACAAAGACCAGGATCTGTGTGGTATGTGCGAGACAGAGCTCCCCTCGCCCCTCACATGCAGGCTCTGAGAGAGATAAAGAGACAACTGTCCTCAGGATAGGGAACAGGGGAAATGCCTTGGATTAATGGCTTAATCAGTAACAGAGGAGGTCAGATAAAATGTGAAAGATAACTTTTATGTACCAATAGTAAATATATTTTCTTAATTTTTTTCAGTATTGAAAATAATACAGATAACATTGGAGTTTACTGATACTTAAATCGTTTTGCCCTGGAGCCTGTTTAATTATCAGATTTCAGTACCCATTCCCATTTAGCATCATATTTTTGCTGCTGATCAAATACAGTTGTTAGGATAGAGTGCCACTGTTTCTGTTGTTTTTAGGCACAAATAATCATGGTATCCTGTTAAATTAACACTCTCTATTAATGTTACAGACAGGCAGGAATGATAATGTTAGCTGCCAAGGCTCCAATGTTAACATTATTGTTTTATTACTGAGCTGTAGCCTTTGGCAGCTACCTTAATGATAAAAGACAGCTAATGTTACTGTCAGGCAATTGCGAATGGTGAAATGAGTAAAATGAACGTGTCCGTCAGCCAGGTTAACTTTAATGATAACTATTTAATACTTCAGTGTTGTTGAAATGGGAGCTTTACTGACCTCTCAGAATTCCTCATGAAGAGTAACTCAGTGTTATGAGCCTCAGCTACTTCAGCTGCTAGTGAGGGGAGGGGCTGTGCGCCTCGCTGCCCACGGTGGTGCTATGTGAAGTTGTCCGTTAGCTGGAGGAAGAGAAGACTATCATAAATTAGTATCTAAACTGGTCGTCCATTAGTATCTGAGAGGTGATTTTTCTTTGACAACCCAGTTGCTTACTTGTTCAGAGTACGGCAGTGAGTATTCATTTGGAAAATATTTAAGGGCCATGAACAGAACCCTGGTGGACTCCAGTTTGCTTCATTGCTGAAATTCACATATGCAGTGAGGTGATGCCTATAACTTCTAGCTACAGCTTCATTCAGACACATGTGATTTATTACTTTCATTGGTGTGGCCTCACCAGCCTCAATGATGTTATAACAAGCCAGAATGAATACTGTCAGAAAGGTTACATTTCTATTTAGGTCTTTATTACACATACACATAAAGGTGTCACACCAAATTACTTATCTGTAGGTTTAAGCTTTACGTACTAAAAAATATAACTATAGTGCTTAATATTCTTGCACCCTTTTCTCAAGCGCCAACTCACTGATTTTGCCTTCTGTCATTTATATAACATAGTTGTACGCTGTAACTGAAGATTACACTTCTGGTTACCGCAGGGACCAAACGTCAAGCTAACTTTTTAGTTCTTATTGTAAATTACCCAAGTCCCAAAGCACTCCAGTCCAACACCCTCACACTACTGCAGTGTAGATCTTTATTTCCTGTGAAGTGTTCTTACCGTTAGGGGTTGTCTCCATTAATCTTTTTTTTGTATTAAGTTAGAACCTGTCAGCAGCGGTATGAATTACATTAAACATTTTTAATGTATTTTATTTTTAGATCTGACCAGCAGTGGCAGCCCTGTGCATAAGCTATGATGTACAAAGTAACCGTAAAAACTGAAGGCTATGGCCCATTAACAGAACTCCAGCGCCCACAAAATGAGCCTAAATATAATGTTTGGCACAATATATGACTGCAAAAACTCAATGAGGAAAAAGCAACAAGGAAGAGTATGACTTGCTGATATCCTTGAACCACAGGTCACAGTTTAAACTGAATTATGTGCCTGTGGAATTTTAATGTTGTTGACAAGCAAAACTCAGCAATAGAAAACCGTATTGCTCAAGATGTTCATTAAAGTTGATGCAAGTACTGTAAATAGCTGAGGAGTTTAATATTTTCTGCCAGAAATAAGATTTAAAGAGCTTGAAAAGCTAAAGCCTCGGTCACAATCAGTAAAACTAAGACTAGTAATTGGTTGTTTATTGATTGTGGAAGGCTGCCAGCTGTCGTTGGATCAAATCAGCTACAAAGAAGGCGCCACACTAAAATCCTCCTTGTGATTCGATCTCTCACAAATTGCATAGATGACACTTAACTTCTCATGAATATGCGTTAACTAACAACTGAGCTGTAGTGAAATTTGAAAAAAAAAAAAAAAACATAACTTAAACTGGAAATACAAACTGTTTTCTTTTATAATAAACGTTTTTCTTTTCCTCCTGAAGCCAACATGTTTCATAAAGGAGCAACTTTTACTTTGAATGCAAAATGGCCTTCATTTCCTGCATAACACTCTTTATAGTTTCACAACTGCTTAGCAAGTAGGTGTGCATATGCATCTTTGTGTCCAGTTTCACTGAGCTACAGCACTACAGCAAGCAACTGGTTCCCACCACTTGTTAACCGGTTGGGGAATGCACATTTTCCTAGGAAAAGTTGGTTTCCAAGGGGTCGCTGACTGGTTTCTAAGCCTGTGTGACTGGGGTTATATTATTTTAATAGATTACAGTTACCAACCAGTTTCTTGGTCTGTGTGACTATGCTCTATTAACAGTAGGTATTGATGACTTCATAAAAAAATCAATTGCAATTAACAGTTTAAAAGGAATAAGGAAAATGTATGTTTTAAGAAATAATTGAAACAATACAAATGCTAAGATAACCTTTATTAGTCCCACACGTGGGAAATTTGTTAATATACCATATTAAGCTTTTAAAAATATCCAAAATACAGTCAGTAACAATAGGTCATTTGCCTCTAACATGAATGGGATCATTTAATTCAGTGGATTAAAATGAGAACTGATGACTGTTTTTGTTAAATATAATATTTTGTAACAAAACACAAGACATCATGTATTTCTAGGACTGTGGAAAACAACTCTGAGACAGAAATGAAATGCAGTACTTATTTATGCATGTGTGGGCCTATTTCGCAAGTGAGACTTAGGACAAGTATAGCAGAGAAATGTTGAAGAGCCATTGCACGTCTTTATTTCATTAACAGTGATTTAATGGCATAGCTGGGCTCTTTGCACTCCACCCCAACAGCAAGCTACATATAGAAAAAAATCAAAATCCTTATCAGATATTACTCATATTTGATATGAAAACATCCTGTTTATGTATGAAGGCTCTCTCAATCATCAGGGTAATCTTTTATTCATCGTTTCTTTGCTTCAGAGGCCTCATATATCTAGAATCGCTGACTGTTTAATTAAATGGATACAGGATAGGAAGAGGTCGGCCTAACATTTATGAAACACTTTAATACAGCGAATTAAGTCAAGCCCTTGTTGATGGTCAATTTAAGCACTGCTGAATTGCTTTCACATAAGATGTTGGCATATCTGTGAAAAGTATATGTAACTTTTTCCCCCTTAAAAGATAAAATGATTATTTTAAAACTGCATTTTTGTGTTTACATGGGTTATCTTTGTCTAATATTGAAAGTTGTTTAATGATCTGAAATATGTAAGTGTGACAAAGATGCAAAAAAAAAAAACAGGAAAGGGGACAAGTACTTTCTCACACCGTAAACTCACAGGCCTGTTAACTAAAGATATGTAGTAAGTACACATGTACAATATGATACGCAAGATTACATTAATTTACTTACGCATAAACTTTTAATTGAACATTTGCACACATCATATGCTAACACACTTATTTCCCATACTATAGTATAGTAAATGGTAGATTGTGAATGACAGACAATTCACAGACAAGGTATCAACATAAATTACAGCTGACAATGATTATGCGCCTTAGATGTGTTACAGTAAGTTACAGGTGTTTCCTTTTTCATTGGAAATACTTTGTGGAACCATTTGTATACTACCCCGGTTGTCTGCAAATGAACTGTCACTGATTACGCCGCTTGAGCGCAAAACAAAATCTTAATGTTTTCCTTTTGCATTTAAGACCTGTTTGAAATTATATCTGAGGTTCGGAATAGACAGATATGGCTGAGAGTTTAAATTATTTCTAATTTGCAAAAGGAGAAGAGGGTGACTTTGTGAAGTGAAGATGTCATATTATGCAGATGGTGACTAAATGACATTTTGTAATTGCCCTTTCTAGCCTTGCTGTGCCTCTCTGTTCTGTGACTCGGCACCCCAGGGATGAGAACGGACTCTTTATTTTGTTTTGCCACAAAGTTTCAGCAGGTCAGCATTTAAGTTTGCAGTTTTAAGAAACAAAGCATCAGATGAGAGTGGATTTTATCGATGGTGAGAAGCAAAGAAGCTGATTTTGAGTGCGAGTGCACTGCACATTATCGTCTGAATTGTGTTAAGCTCTAAATAGGAACACTTACTAACAATTTGACTTTAACCTTGACTCATGAAACAAGGCTCCATGTGTTGAGTGCTGTGGTGTTACTGATTTTGTAAGACTGTGCAAAGGCTGCCTAATGAGAGGTAATTACTTCATGATCCTAATTGATGTGTCAGTCAAGGCTTAGCATTAAGACCACAGACAATCCTCTGTTTTTGGTACGTACAAACAAACACAATTAACTTTTAAAGACAACACCAGTAATAATGTTAAATGTGCACAAAAACAACATTTACAGGGTAACTCAAATCTTTGATAATTTCCCTACCTTTCTCATTTTTAAAAATGAATTTTTCTGACCACACAATGGGTTTGTCGTCAAACAATCAAGATGTGCTTGAAGTGCAGACTTACAGCTTTAATTCAACGGGTTTAACAAAAGTATTCCATTAAACTTTTACATGTTACTGACATTTTTATATGTAATCCCTCATTTTTAAAGGCTCTAAAGTAACTAGCCCTCCTTCACAAAAGTAAAGAATTGCTTTGCATGAACCAACTAACATCACCAAATGCTGTTTCCTCTGTTGAGAAGAACTGCAGCCACTTTCCATTGCTGTGTGTTTGTAGGTCTCTTTGAACTGAACTGAAAAGCTCGAGCCATTGGTTTAAGATCAGGTGACTGGCTTGCTTACTGAAGAATATCTCATTTCTTTGCCTTGAGAAACTCTTGGGGTTGCTTTTGCAATATGCTTTGGGTCATTAACCATTTGTATTGTGAAGCACTGCCTGATCAGTTTTGCAGCATTTGACTGAGCATTGCCCAGTACACCTTTGACTTTATCCTGCTATTTCTAGAAGCAGTTTCATCATAAATATATTCTAGTCACAGGTTCAATTGGCAACCATACATTTGCATGCTATAAGATTGCCTTCACACCATGTTTGACAGATGATATGGTATGCTTCACATCATTAGATTCTCTTTCCATCCCTATAGGTTCTGCTTCCCATCATTCTGATACAAGTTTTATTCATCCAAAGACTACACACACTCTTTTAAACATATGCTGGCCATGTCCAAGCCGACCTTTTTGACTTGACTCAATATCATAAAAGGGTTATTCTTAACCAAAGAAACAATTCTGTGACCCTGAAATAACGATCTCTCAAGCCTTATTAAGAATTTGGCTATTTAGCTGTCTCTCTGAATTTTTCACCCTAATAATGGCCTAACTTCCCTCCCTGTGGTCTCTTTGGACCTCGTATTGATAGTACCTGTCACCAGTCACCAAATCAAGTTCAAATCTTTAAATTAATTCTAGCTCTTAATATATAAAGTCTTTGTCTGTCCACACACTCCTTCTAGACAATCAATAGGTGACCAACCAAACTTGCCACACAGGTTCATCTTAGACCTCTGAAGGTTTTGTCTACATCAGGTATTATGACACCATCATGCTGCCTAGCAACTGCTTAGCAGCCGGCTAAAATCACGAATTTTTCAACACTTTATAAAATATAAAAAGGGTCACATCATATCAATTTTACAGCCAACAGTGCAAACAGGCCCAGCAGTACTGTAGCATGGGCATGTACTAGTCTGTTTAATTTGGCATAGGATCATGAGGGACAGACCTTACTTTGCTATGAATCTCCTTGTCAGTAAATTCACCAATTGCCTTTCAGCCCCTTTAAAATTGAGGTCTGGTATACTTGTTAAAGCCCTTAAATTAAAGCTGAAAGTCTGCACGTCGATTACATCTTGACATTTGATTTCAAATCCACTCTAGTGGTGAACAGAGGCAAAATTACAAGCTGCATCATTGTCGAAGTAAGTACGGACCTGTCCCTGCACTTGCAGTTGTACACATCAAACTGTCTTTCTTGTATCTAGTCTAGGTGTAGAGTAAGTGATACCTGTATGGAAGGCATGCGTCTTCTTCTTTTTTTTTGCTTTTAAATTAAACACAGCATGCTTATACAGATTCAACTGAGGACAATTACTACATTTAGCATTTGTGAACTTATAAGCATGGAAAAAGGAAGAAAAAAAAGGAGCAATATTATATATAAAAAATATAGCAATATTAACTAAATAAAGAGTAAAATAAAATATCCATCCATCCATCCATTCGCTACCGCTTATCCTTTTCAGGGTCGCGGGGGGTGCTGGTGCCAATCCCAGCTGTCATAGGGCGAGAGGCGGGGTACACCCTGGACAGGTCGCCAGTCTGTCACAGGGCTAACACACAAGGACAGACAACCATTCATACTCACATTCACACCTAGTGGCAATTTGGATTATCCAATTAACCTATCCCCACAAACTGCATGTCTTTGGACGGTGGGAGGAAGCCGGAGTACCCGGAGGGAACCCACGCAGACACGGGGAGAACATGCAAACTCCACACAGAAAGACCCCGGCCTGATGTTGGAATTGAACTCAGGACCTTCTTGCTGTGCGGCAACAGTGCTAACCACCGTGCCGTGTAAAATAAAATAAAATAAGAAAATTCACGCGGGGTGTGAGGCATGAATTATGAGCAGTTCATTTTTAAGAATTCTAGAAATGGCTGCCAAATCGTACAAAAACTCGCCAGTTTCCCCTTTCTATCACTTATCTGTTCCACCCTGGCCACAGACACCGTCTCATTAAGCCACCTTTTAAAACACGGGGCCGAAGAAGACAGCCACTGTAAAAGCATACGTTTCTTTGCCACCAGCATGCCCATTGTAATTATCTGTTTTTGTGAAAAGGAAAAAGATTCGATTGATGCAAATGATCCAAGTATAGCCAGTGTACCATCAAGTGGTACTTTTTTCCTAAATTGGTTTGAAAACCACGTAAGAATTTGGCTCCAAAAAGCTTTCAAGACAGGTCAGTGCCAAAATAGATGTGCAAGGGAACCTTCACCGATATTACTTCTATCACATAAGTGGGACACAGAATTATAGATCCGGTTAAGTTTAAGTTTAGAAAAATGTGATCTGTGAATGACTTTAAACTGGATTAATTTATATCTGGCGTTTATTGAGCCTTTCTGAATATTGGTAAAAAAGTTTGACCATTGGTCCTCAGACAGAGGAACGCCGAGGTCTTCAGCCCATGTACTCCTAATTCAATCAGAGTCAACTGGGATTGTAAAGCACTTGACAAACTGAGATATCAGATGTTTAAAATCTGCTTTCCGAATTATATCAAAGTAAGTATGACTTAGTGGCTTCAGCGGAAAGTCTAAAAAGTTTCATTGAACAAAAGGCATGCGTCCTCTTTGCACTGACATGGAGGCATGCATGTAAATGTGTCTTTTTGTTTGCAACTTTGTGTTGTGTTTGTGCGTGAGTTAAACCCCCAGTGTCACCGTGATATTATTTCATTTTAGGTTGCTGTGCCTCAGAGGTGTGTTGCATGGTTATTGAGGGCAGGGAATGGCCACTGGGGTTTCTAGCTAATGCAGTTTTAGGACCCAAATATAGCTGCACAGACATATGTTTGATAGAAGATTCTGAATCCCCTATACATGTCTTTGAACACTGCAGGTCTCGGTGTGTGTTTGTGGGTGTGCATGTGTGCATTTGGGTACAGGTAAGATGAAAGAGAGGGAATGAGATGAGGATTGTGTCCGTGTACAAATAACAGCCAGACTATTTCTCCTGTCTGCACAATATAGTGTGCAGTGTTCTCAAATGGAGCTTAAGTCCTGGCTGTGCATACACTTTGGCCAACTAGGGCAATGTGTGAAAACAACCTTTCTGCAATGAAAAGCACATTAAGGGCTGCAGGTATGTGGCCGTGGCAGATCAGAGAGGTTACACTGATCTTTGCAAGTCCTAGCATACATATTCATCAGCATCCTTCCCACAGGGCTCTTTGTGTTTCACAGCATAGTTGATTGCTGGGAAGCATTACCACCACATATTCTGAGTCCAACCCGGAAAAGAGCCAACATGAACGTGGTAAAATACATCGAGTCTTGCATTTAACATACGAATCCCAATTATAGAAATTGGACTGCTAGAAATATTCAACCATAACATCTAGATCATCCTTGAGAAGACTAAGGAGGAATTTCAAAGTCTGCATATGTAACATTGATTTTACATTGGAAAAGTCAGAGAATATAACATTTTAGTTTGGGTTTATGAAGCGGGTAATTATAAATGCATCTTTCAAAGCTACACTGTTAAAAAAACATCCTAAAACAACGGTAATATTCCGGCAGCTGGGGCACCAAAATACGACCGTAAAATAACAGAAAATAACTGTTCCATAAAAATACGGTTATTTTCAATAATGAAAATAGAGTTTGTTGCGCTAAATTGACATGGGATTCTGCCTTTTCCAAGTGCTTTTAGACATTAAATTAGGAACATTTTTACGCGATCAAACAATAAAGTTACCTATAAACAAGGTCACTGAATGTGGAAATATGAATCATAATACGTAAATGTACAGAAATATACAGTTAACAGTTGGTTTAAATAATAATTGATTGCATGCCCTGGGACAGACTGACAGAGGCGAGGTTGCCATATCGCTCCATCGGCCCCTTTGGCTATCACTAGTAGGCGGTAGGTGAAGAGTCTTGACCACGGACACAACGACGGCGAGTGTCCGAGCCGGGGCGCGAACCGGCAATCTTCTGATCACATGGCGAACTGCCAACTCTTGAGCCATGAACGGCCTAACTAGCAACGATAATAATACTTATGTGATGTAACACAAGCTTATAGGGATCATGTTATATACTTTTCCATAGCATTACATTTGAATTCAATCTTTCAAATAACGGACAGATATTTGTGAAATCATGATACATTTGTGAATGTATTTTAACAATCTAAATATGCATATGTACAGACAGATACATTTAATAATCATGACAATTATGTTGTATTACATTACAGTGATTTAACGTTAATTTACATTCAAAATGTGAAGTTAAAGTCTATTTACGTAACTTTAATGATATTCTAGTAGAACAGAGCATTACTGTAAAATGCACAGTAAAATGCCTTCATATTAGAGTTTTTTCCTACGGTCGCAGCGTTACCCACAACCTTGTTGTTAGTTCACATTCATTGGCCAATGCTTAGCGTCATGTTATTTATATTAATTGCAATTCCTACCTCTACATTTTTTTTCAAAATATATAATTAGCACAGTGTGTCCGTGCAATGTTTTACATTGTGGCATGCAGAGAAATCTTAACAAAGTAGCTCACAGAGAGAGATTGAGCTTGTTATTTAACCCCAAGCTGGTAGGGGGAGCTCCTTATTAAAACACTTGCTGGTGCTACAATGTGCCTCAAGGTTCAACAACAGCACAACAGAAGTCACTCATGGTACAGCACTCTCTCTACAAAACAACAACTGTCAGTGACTCTGCACCACGGCGTAAACACAACATTCAAGATAACAGTTAAAAGTAACGTAACCATAAACAGTAGAACAAGAACATCTAAACAGCAGCACATGTCCCAAGGCATGATGGGAGACATTTCTGGATGTATTTTTACGATCTAAATATGCATATGTACAACAAAATATATTTAACAAACAAGTAAATTGTGTTTTATTACATTTACAGTGATGTTATGTTATTTTACATTTGACGTGTCAGATCACAGTGTTACTTATGTAAATGTAATGATATTCTAGAAAAACAGTACACAACTGTAACATGCACAGTAAAATCATTTGACATTACTATTTTTTGGAACAGTGTAGACTCTTCAGTCCACTTTGGTAGTGATGAAATTCATAAATCTTCCTTATGTAGCTGTATCTATAGTTGTACTGACAAATATGAGGAGATTAAAGGGAATGGCATTATTTCATTTGAGGATAAATTATGTTACTGCACTTGGACTCTGCACCTGGTTAGCTCCTGCCTTCCAGATAATGTGTAGTACGTGTATTGTTTTCACATGGTATTTGAATCCAGTGCAGAAACCACTGACAGTGCACACTTTTCTAAAGAGGGGTTTGTTATGCTGCCAGAGTGTAAATACATTTCTGTCAGGAAACAGTCTAAGTAGCATTGCTATTCCATATGCATTAATTCATATTTGGAGGTATGGCTCTGTTCTGGGACTCCCCAGCTGTTCTATTTGCATTTGTAGAAAGATTAAGTATGGGAGAGCACACGCCTCCTCCCCTTCCATTTATGGACATGGAAAGCAGGAGGCAAAGATAGATTAAAGACACTGAGCATGAAGGTGGAAGTGGGATTGCAAAGGGGCTTGCCTGTATGCAGGTTGATGAGGCTTAAATAGCATTAATCATTTTATATTTACCATATCAGCTAATGTTGGCTGGCACTGACATCAGCTGATCTGTGGGGATTGCTGGCTGAGCTCAACTCTGCAGCTTGCCAGAACTAATGTTATGCTCAATTGATGGTTTATAACCGAATAAATTCCAGCCCTTAAGAGGGTCCAAAACAGATTTCTTTTATGAAAACTTCAAGAACCACATTTTACTTTAAGACTCACATTCAGTTTTACTATGCATATCTAAACAGTAATGTGTATGACATGTTCAAAAAGGTAGAAGAAGCCTGGCTGTCTAGGAGGTAGTAAAAAACCCTCGGAAAGCTTTGGGAAATGGTCTGAAGCAATGTGCAGAGTAGACAGTTTAAAAATGTTCAAAGTAAATAGAGACGACTGGCTTGTGTGCATTTGCATTGTAATTACGAGTGTAACGCAACATATATTTAAGTGTTTTTCTCTGTCATTCCCTGTTTGTGTGTTGCAGCTGCTGTCAGACAGCCAGATCAACATGGTGAAGGTAGTGAACTCGGTTAGTGATGCTCTTAATGCCATGCAGAAGGAGAATGTGGGTCTGAAGGCACGTGTCAAGGCTGACTTACAAAGGGCACCAGTCAGAGGTGCCCGCTTCAAGGGCTGCTCCAACGGTAAGAGAAATGAAGCATGGTTGGACTTTATGTATCTGTCCTGTGGGCTTGGATTCTTATATGTAAGGTTTTCTTTTTCTTATATTCTGTTTTTACCTTTGTCTCTGTATATGTAATGTATACATCGACACATTTGACCTTTTCAAACTCTATTCTGCTCCCCGTCACGATCAGTCCTTCTCTTCTTCCATCTCCACCATTCATCAAAATTTTATTCCACAGACGTGCGTCTACCATCGGTCTTCCCACATATTTATTCAATCCAGCATCTCCTCGTGATATCAATATGTTTCTCTGAGCTACATCTCATCCACCTCATCCACATTATCCACTGGCCTTGGTAGAGATGTGGATTTTTTTTTCTCGCTCTCAGCATGAGAGATGACTTGCATGGCCACCGGGCTGTGTTGCTGAAAGGCAGAGAAGGGCCTGAGGCATCATCCCATTGGAAGGCTTTCAACCAGGCATAGTACAACCAGTGGCATCCCCCTGTTGGATTTGCGCTGTCTTAGGTAGCCAAGGTCACAGATTGAAAGCTGCCCGTGTATAGCGGATACGATGCCAGAATAAAAGAGCAACCATTTGTGTCTTAGAGGTACAATTTGAGAAGGTGCAGGTGTTTACATAAATCTGTAGACATAAAGAAGTAGGCATTGTCTAGGAATTGCATAACAAAGGGATATTTTGAAGTTCGAGTTTTGCTTATGCTCTAGAATGCTTTATAAAAAGTCATGACTAATATTTAGTATATTTATTATATACTTTAATATTAATATATTGCAGGCTTGTAACATCATCAACCTAACTGTTGCAGCTGAGTATAAGTTCTCCTTGATGCTGATGATGGGTTTCTAAATTAAATCCAAGTACCATATTTATTTATTTTTACAAATATAACATATATACTGTTATATTTTAGGTAAGTGGGTCAACGATGTTCAGAATTTTTATATTTAATGTATTGCATTTTACAAATGTATCTATAATATATTTAATATAAATACTAATACTTAACAGTTATAATCAATTTGATCTGGAATCCATTTAAGTGTCACTGTTAATTGGAAAGCAGGTCTTTAGGTTGAATAACACTATTGGAAACATTATATATTCTTTAAAATTTAATCTGTGACAAAATTCATAGTCAAAACTCAGAAACTCACAGTCAACTCAAGGTTCAGTTCAGAGGACGCCGCGCTAAGGCTCTGTCCATGGTGCCGAAGGTTTATGATGATGGCAAGAGTTGTCATCCAACAATATGTAATACACTTCAGTTTGGCTTTAATCTACTGTCTCCTGGCTATATATTAATGGCAACAACATCCGAGACAAAAACATTAAATTCCCCTATTCAGTCAGGAGATCATTAGTCAATTTATGAGCCGCATTGTCATAGTCCTGTGTCTCCCACCGAGCCGGCATCTCCACCCCTGGGAGGGGCCTCAGTGTTCTGCTGATTGCTCGCACCTGTGGGTAATGAAGCCAGGGACTCATAAGGCCAGCACACTCAACCTCTCTTCGCCAGATTCTCAGCTAACCCTACCACGCACCAAGTTGCCAGACACAAATCTCCGCCAAAGAGCTCCAATCCGGACGCTGGACCTCCTGACAGTCCCACGGGCTGTTCACCCGACTCACCTGCCTGCCTCCTTGCCTCAACGCCAGTAATTTCGGACCACTCACCTGGCCCACTCACCCCTTCATGCCACTACAGACCACCCACGGCAAGTACGCAGTACTAAGGAAGATTCAGAACGAATAGCTTGCCCGTATCTCTCCCGAACCATACCTGAACGTCTGTACTCTATTTACAGTGACTCTGACCCTTGCCCCGGACCCAGTTTGACTCTCCCTCCAGCCCAATCCCCGGAACAGCTGTTTCCACAGACCAACAACCAGATTGCTTTCTTAGCCCAGGCTGCTTAAAACCCTTTTGGTTTAATTGTGGCATTTAGCACTTGTTAAAGTCACATCCCAGTTTTCCTGATTGTGAACACTTACTGAGAAAACAAAAGTTGTCACTGAAACTACTTACGAGCATTTGAGTCCTTTCCCTTTTGAGGCGGCCTTGGCCGTGACACACATAGATTTCCCCCCACTCAGTTTGAAGGAAAAATACTTTCAAACTCTAAAGAGTCAAAGAGAGAGAGTCAAAATAAAACCCACAAGGTGCTATTTATTCGATAACTTCCATCATATTAAATTGTACATGTATTTGCGTTACTGTGATTATGCCTGTTAAGGAGTCATCATGTACAAGGTATATGTTTTTCCTAATTCCGTTTCTGGTTTACATCCAGTACGGGGTTGTAGTGATGATTACATCAGCCCTGTTGTGCCTGCTGGAGTAGCTCGCAGGCTGCTGCCTCTCTCCAGTTTTCTTACGGTGGAGCCTAAAAACAGGTGTTGAGTTCAGTCAAATATTTGTCACGCGTTATCGCTCATTATTAATAGTTTTCCACATGAGTAATTTCACCACTTTGCAGAAAATTTACCAATGCAAGATTTTTTTATTTTTTTTTTGCTAAAAGAAAAGTTTAAAGCCAATTTAAAATGTGCATACATTTTTATGTTGGAAAAAAACATTTTGTGTTTTGGGACTCACATGCTTTTTGGAAGAAAGAAGAATACAGTCTGCAGATATGCTTCATGCCTGAATGTACTATTCTTTGTCCCACTGATATAAGAGAATACAGGAGAATTATTTAATTTATTTATTACTCCTGTTTACTTCATCTATCATTTAGGATGAGCGTTCCAGAGAAATTCTGGTGTGTGTATTTCCAACAAATCCATTCTTACAATCTTTCCCATAACATAATATATGTTAGATCCTGTTAAAAAAAGCAGAAAAATGACCAACTCTTGTCTTAAAATTGGAATAATAGCGTACCATAACGCATAACTGTCATTGCCTGTAAGGGTGTAGGCAATGACAGTTTGACATTAAAGCATCTTAAAGCACAAAACGTCTGTTATAGTCTACCTCTTTTTAATAGCGCCAAGGTATAGAGTATAAATGCAGAGTAAAGATAATTAAAATACATGCTTAGAAATCCCATTGCACTGGTTTAGTTCACAGGTTGAGCAGGCAGCCATATGCTGGGAAGCTAAACTGTAGAATCTCAACTTTTTTCTTTTTAACTAAAGAAAAAAGGCAGATACCTTACACAGCCATTACTTCAGTGTCTCAATGACATTAAGACTTGGATGTCTGTTAACTTTTTTAAATTCAGTGATAAAAAGACAGAGGTGATGGTTTTTGGTAGCCCCACTGAGACCCCCAATGTGTATGTAGATTCCCTGGCCCAGTATGTTAAGCCAACTGTCACAAACCTGGGGGTCAAAGTGGACTGTGATCTGAAGTTTGATGGTAAAATCTAGCTTCTTTCACCTCAGGCAGCTGGCAAAAATAAAGCCACGGCAGCACTTTGAGACAGTGATCCACGCCTTTGTTAGCACTCGGCTGGATTACTGTAATGCATTTTATATTGGGGTCAGCGCTTCATATATTAGTCATCTACAGAGGGTGCAAAATGCCGCAGCTCGTCTTTTAACTGGCACTCGAAAGTTTGAGCACATTTCCCCTGTTTTAGCTTCATTTCACTGGCTGCCCATTTCTTTTAGGATTCATTTTAAAATTCTTTTATTTACTTTTAAAGCCCTCCATGGCCTCGCCCCATCGTATCTCTCTGAGCTGCTACAGCCTTATACACCCACCCGCTCTCTCAGGTCAGCTGATCAGCTGCTCCTGAATGTACCCAGGACTGGGCGTAAACTTAGAGGAGATCGTGCTTTTGCTGTAGCAGCTCCAAAACTGTGGAACGAGCTTCCTTTAGAGATTAGACAGGCCAGTTCTTTATCTGTTTTTAAGTCACTCTTGAAAACCCACCTCTTTACCCTGGCCTTTGACACCACGTGAGATGTTGGTTTTTATTTTTATTTCAGTTGTTTTTAGGTGATTCGATGCTGTTTTATCTTGTTTTTGTTTTAATATAGGGCTGTTTTAATTTTATGTTTTATGTGTTTTATTTATTTATTTTGCTGTTTTCTGTTATTCTATTGTTTTAAATTATTTTCTGCACAGCACTTTGTTCCTGTGCTGGGTATTTTAAAGTGCTTTATAAATAAAATTGGATTGGATTGGATTAATGCTGACATGGAGCCTTGTGTTGCGTTTCTTTCCCCACCCACTCACCCACCATCTCTCTCTACCTGCTTTCCTGTCTGTAACTGCACTGTCTAATAATGGCAAAATCAAAAATAATTAAAAATAAAACCGCCTGCCCTATATTAAGAATTTTACAGGAGTGGAAAGACCTAAAAGAACGTCTGTCTGTTATTTGCTTTTTAATTTATTGCGATGTGAAATTTTTGTGTATTTTTCAAGTTAAAAACACACACTCACACATAGTGCTTCACAGAAACCTGTTTTAATGGTGGTTAACTTGTAGCTATACAAACGTCAAGAGTAGAAAAGGCATTCATGCTAACTGATCGACCAGCTTCAGGGTTCAGCACCCTGGACAGAGCTTCACATACTGAACCGACTAGATTCTTTGAAAGGATGTTTAAGCTTGAGGCTCCATTTTTTCGTGCTTTTTATGTCACTTTAAACAGGCATTAGTCTTTTTTTCCTTTTAAATCTGTGCCTATTTGGTGACAAGGAAGAAAATGAAAAGAAAGAAAAACCTCTTTGTATGTGACCTCTTTCAGATGGTGGCACATCTTGGTATTTGATGCAGTATAGTATTTTATTCACACCGAGGAAGTTTTTCAGCCTACGCTGTCATCTAAATATGTAATATGGTGAACCGTAGTCTCAAATTAATGTACATACTGATACTGCAGTTGATAAGCGCGGCATCTTTCACCAACTTAATACTAGTAGTCATCGCACTGCAGCAGAAATGATCTACAGTTGCTAATTTCAGACTTGCTGTGCATAATTTGAAAGCATGACATATTAGGAACTTTATTAATTAAGACTGGTGTTAAGCATTTTTCTAAATGTCACTCTACAGAGGCAGACTCCATGCTCTGCAGACTAATCATCTAGAGCAGTGTGCAAGACGACTTCTGATATTTTTACAAACAGGACAAATTTTCAAAAGAAAAAAAAAGTGCAGGATTTTAATAGTGGGAAGTTGAAATTTAGTGAAACTTTAGTTCCTAGTTCTTTTCTGTTAACAAACAATAAAACCGCATCTTTAAATGTTACTAACTTATTAAATTTTGGTTGGTAGAAGATGGTCCAGGTGGTTATTGTAGAGTGGTAACTGATGTGTGCAAGTCTTTGTAGAGACAAAACATTGTGTAGTGTATTTACCAAGATTATTTGCTTCACTCCTGCTTCTGCTTCACTCAGTGTTTAGTTTTGTTTTCACTTGCTGTTTACTTTCACCTCCACTTACTGTTTGGTTTAGCATCATAATCTCCAGAGGGGTGTGCTGTGAAGAAAGTTCGACATTACCAAGGATATGTTTTCTTTATCCTGGCTTCACTAACCCTAATATATTTTATCAGGCTAAGCAGTTACACACAGGCAGTTATCAAGCCCTTGTTTGTCAGTCCAAAAATGGAGCTCATTCAAATGAAAGAGGTAGTCTTGGCAGCATATAACAGTCCCAAACTACAATACTACAATATGACAATAAAACAAAGCAGTGTATTAACAGTGCTGTGTGAACGTTCATGTGCATTTAGCACTTTAGTCCTTAAGACTGGAAAAAGCACTGCTATATTAATAAAGTCTTACATATTTGCAGCAAGAAAAGCCAGCCAAATTGCAGGCTGTGTAAGTTAATAGACTTATCAGTACTGCAGCTCCATTATTAAGACACAGGGGAATCTGACAGATTACAATTACGTATTCCATTAAATTAATGTTTAGATGTATGTAAGACAGTTGTAACATTATTCTTTCAGCTACAGCCCCAGTGGTGTTTAAAGGTCTGAGAGCAAGTGAAAAAAAATTAATAAAATAAAACATAATTTAAACATAAGCTTAGACTGCCTTCCAGTTTGGCATAAGTTGAAATAGGTATTGAAATGGGATCATATGATAAGGCTCAAAGAACAACAAAAATGTTTGAAAATTACTAACAGCAACCAGAGAAAAAGCAGGGTAAAGTTGGTGGTCAGAATCTGTATTTCTTACTGATTTCCCAAGACTGAGCTCTTATATGCAGTTTAGGTCTGCAACATAAATGTTGCGTGATACAAATCCTGCTTCATAGCACAGGTCTCTGCTGAAGTTTCACAAGATCACAATGTTTACATTTGGAAAAATTGAGAATACACATAAATTATGACGTTAAAACCATTTAACTTTGGCATTTATTACAATTTTATTGTTAGGAATACAATAATTATTCATTAAAGTTGCATTAACTGTAAATTTACCATCTAATAATAATGGTTATCATAAAAGTAATGCTAGCCACGCTACGTGAGTATTGCTAAGTCATACACAAAAGAAGGAGCCAGAAATTCAGGTCTGAAATGTTTGGAATTAGTTTTTTTGTATAGAAGCTGCAGAGCAAATTAGATTACTTATTGTCAATTAATTATTAATTTTTAAACTGGTGTCATTAAAAATTTGTTGTTGTTTTTTTTCCAAATTTGGGATAAATGCAGTATAGCTTTTCTGATCTTATCCCATAACTTCATTAAAATTTTTTACAAGACGTACCAGCACAACAAAAAAAACTCATTTCCAACTGAATCCATCCTTTTATGCAAGCTCACTGCAACATGTTAAAAAGCAAAGAGAAATGCAGAGGATACAGGATCTTTTTGAGCAAGGAGGTAAAAAAAAAAGACATGATTGCTCTTCGCTTTTTAACATGTTGCAGATATGTTCATGGTAGGCTCCTGTTTCTCTCTTATTATTTGATCTATTTCTTGAAGAGGAAGAGGGACGCACATGTGACCGGTCATTACTGAAGCTCACCCTGACTCCATCTGCTTATTCCACATTCCTCCTAGTAATAATGTATTCAGCCTCTCTTCCAAGCTGCATCCAGGTCCACCTGCTTTGCTCCTGCACCTGTGCTCCCAGAAATTTCAAAAGTAGAGTTTGGCACAATGCTGTGAACTAGTAGGCTTCAAAATAGCTAAATGGTATGTTTACATGTGCTTATAGACTATAAATATGCTCTACATTAAGCTTGTGAAATCCTGAAATGCAGTTTGATGCTGGGTTTTACTGCTTTTAACCCCTAGAGTTACTGTCAAGATAAAGTACATCAAAGCTGCCGGTGGTAAATCAGTGTTTCTTCTTTTTTGGATTGTTTTGGGGTTTGTTTGGGTTTTTTTTCCTGTGTGTGGAGCAAAAACATCTAAACTAGGATAGACAGCAAAACAGCACCACAGAGCATCAAAAAATGATTTTTTTTTCCACCTAACCACCCATACTCATTAACTACGTTGATTATTTTTATTATTACTAGCATTAGTAACTCTTGTGGTGGTTAAGTCCAACTCCAAAAATTTGGATTTACATACTAAATGTTAAAACCAGATACTATAAAAGTTGAGTGTGCACATATTTTATGTTAGATTTAATAGATTTACATGCAGTCTTTAGGCAAAAAGTGATCTTCGACTGGCTGTGTGCCCATATGTAAGTTCTCATGTTGAAAAGCAACAGAAAAGCTTGTAGTATATGTAGTACATGTACTAGACAGACCTGTTGAACCACATTTTAACGCAGATATTCATATAACCAATCATGGTGAAGACAAACTGCTGAAATTCAAACTGAGTACATCTTTTTGTACATCTTTTCCATATGGGTGTGAATGTTTTAATAATTCATGTCAGTACTGTTTGCTCTATATTCCCAAAAGAACATATTAGATTTTCAAAGATATATGAATGCAAAACTGACAGCACTGAAGTCCGTCCCTGCATGCAGCAGGGTTTCTGATCAAACCGCTCTATTAGTCCTGCTCTGCAGCTCTCAGCGAGCTCGACTTGCTGTATTGTTTCACGTCTCTACTGCATTAGACGCCAATGTTGTTTCAAATCCATGGCTGGGAATATTCCCCCAACAACTGAACCAACTGGAAGCTTACATTTATGGAAAAACTATAGTGGTTACCTTGCCGCTAAAATAGATTCAGAAACCAGAAAGTCTATATATTGTACATGTTATAGGCAATGGTACATTTTAACATTATAGGTAATGTTTCTAAAAGATCTGTAGAGATCTGGGCGACATTATGTTTTAAAGTTGATGAAGCTGATTTTTTTTAAATCCTTATAGTAATAATCAACAACCACATGATCACCTAAGCAACTCAGAACCCTGCAAATGAAGCAATTTTGTGCCTACAAAGTACAGAAATGCTATAAAAGACATTCCAAAAAGTTTTTAAGAAATGATTGAAACAAATTCTTTGATTGAAACAAAACAAAGAAATAGTGGGCAGGAAATGCAAAGCAAAGACTCCTTAATGACTGCAAAAAACCTGCAGGAAGGTTTAGCTGACACAGGAGGAGTGCTACACCATTTCATTGTGCAATTTCAGTGCATTGACAAGGTTTACATGGATGAGTCACTAGATAAAGGAAAAAAAAACCTACAGTCTCATCGCAGATGTCTGAAGTATGAAAATCGTCATCTCAATAAGCCATACATGCTGTTGATAAAAAGGTTCTTTGTCCACAATCATCAAATATATTTAGAGAAATGTTCTACTTTGGTGTTTTGTAGCAGACCTTCCGGACTAATTGAAAAATGTATTCTGATAAATCTAAGTATAACAGTGCAAATTTTAAGTTAAGAAACAGAGAGTGAAAGGAGGCTGGCTAATTCAAAACAGGTAGATGATCCAAAACTCACCTCAATATGCTGAAACAACTTCCTGAGCTGAAGCTTTCACAGTCTCACTAACGCTAAACATCATTAAATGTTTAGCGTTAGTGAGACTGAAACACAGGTTTCAGCCTCAATGCCAGAGGTGTATAAAGTCAAGCACGCACACATGTGCGTGTTTGCCTTCACAAAAGAGCTTATTGATTTGAAAGCGATACTGAAATAAGATGGCACAGTTGCAACAAGTCATTTGGTGAAATTTGTTCTATACTAGATATTTCTTGATCAACTAAAATTTTAAGTGATGTTATTGCAAACTGAAATCTTTTTTTTTTTTGCCTGTCCCGTTTGGCTCTTTTGCCATCAGAATTGTTGTCTAAAGGCAAAGAAAGATGCCCAACGGATTTACTTTACCAAATGGGCCGTCCTAGCCTTGCCGTAATGGTCTATTTGATTCACCTTTTATTGTTTATTTTAGTTTTTATTTTCACTTGCTAGAGATGGGACAGACTTGAATGAGGAAAAGAAAAGGGAGAAAGAAAGAGGGGGGGGGGGGAACAGCAGAGAAGAGGGACGGGGATAAAGGGCAAAAAACAAAAACCAACAAAATAAGCAGACAAAAAAATACATAAATCAATCACCTGGATCACCTGTTGAGAAAGAAAAAAGAAAACAAGCATTTAACAAGGAATAAACAACATCACGATGATCTATGGGAATATAACAGTAAATACTAAGTGTTAAACATTATTGTGCAGCACGTAAGATCAACAGCGCACAGTGTGCTTTAAGGTAGGAGCCAAAAAGGGTGTAGTTTGTGTGTGTGAGCACCCGTGTGTGCACCTGTGAGCATGAACACACTTGTTTTTAAAAGGTTCCTTCATGTAATGATCTGCTAGAGGGTGTGGGGAGCTACAGCCCCGTCTACCAGGGCATGAAGCAGGTATGGAGGAGATGAAAACTGCACCCACCCCGTCATCCACTCATGTTCCAGACTACATGAGACAATAGACGCCCAGGCTGAGATCTTCCTCCACCTCTCCTGTATCTCCCCCTCCTGCAGAGTGAGGTGAGTGAGGAGAGCTCCTGCAAG
This sequence comes from Pundamilia nyererei, assembly GCF_000239375.1. NCBI lineage: Eukaryota > Metazoa > Chordata > Actinopteri > Cichliformes > Cichlidae > Pundamilia > Pundamilia nyererei. The sequence goes on along the minus strand of NW_005187403.1, from coordinate 4,637,137 downwards.
ATGTAACAACCTCCCCCACCAGTCGAAGAGCCCCCCAGGTGGCTCGATCCACCGGTGGCACCCTGCGCAAACTGAAATCTTATAATAACTACAGAAACTGCTGAGTCCCAAACTCTTCTGGCATTAACATCAGCACAAAACCTGTGCCGGGAGCTTTGTGATGCCTATAGCCGATCTGTAGATGTAATGTGTAGACGTCCCAGTACTTCTTCCCATGTAAGGTGGTTCTGGGTAGATCTGATAAAACTTGTGTGTGAGTATGTGTAAGTGATCTGCAAGTAATGTTCTTATTTATTCCAAAATATGCTTGCATTTTGGAATATCTAATGGGGCATTCCCATGACTCATTAGACTGATAACTTTCTGTGCATGCCACAATTACTGTTTAATTTTCTGCGTTTACTAAATTTAAAAAAAAAATGTAATTGCATTCAATGAAAGGGCCACATATATATCTAATGCAGTGGGGTTGTATTTAAAAAAATAATTAACAGAACATGTAATTTGATGATAGATGCCCAGACATATGCATACAACTATAAGACATCTAAAGTTGTGAATGTAAAGCCTGTGTCACTAAGTCTTGGAGAAAGATTTGAAAACGAGTGATTCCCATTCATTTATTGCTTCCATTGTATGCTTTTGTATTAAATATCTTGCAGCCATAAAGCAGGTCAAGTAAAAGCAGACCTAGAGTGTAAGTGCAATCAATGAAGGTGTTACTTGGAAGGAAATTTTCTCGGCTCTAAGGGATGATTAAGCTGAAAAAGAAATGACTGTGTTAGAGAATTCCTAAATAGCGACTCTTCTATCGAACCTAGACACCCCCAGTTTCCAGTAATGAAAAGAAGCAGGAAATGTTACCATTTATGTGTGGCGGTGATGAAAGTTCGGATCTTATTAGCCGAGGCTTACACGGAGAAACTGAAAAGCTTCGGGGAGAGCAAACATTTCCTATCATGTAGGGTTCTGTAAAAAAAAATCTTGTATGGTCTTTTTAAGAAGTCTCCTGGCTGTTTTAAATTCAGGGGTTTGACCCGGTGAAGGCATAATCTATAACACTGTCCTCATCACAGAGTTTCTCTCCTGCTTCCTGGTGAATAGATTTTGTATCCCTTGTGTAAGAAGGGTTTCTCAGTCACAGACAAGGGTGCTACTATTCTGCTCTGCTGTGGCTTACAAGCTCTCTCTGTCACTGTCACGTCTCCTCTTCACTAACTCATCTCGAATTCTGCCTGTTATATACTTCTCTCCAATCTTTCTGCCTCCTTGTCTGTTTTATATCCCTCAAATGTATATACCTCCTCACTAAGATATCCTTCTTTTTCTCTAACTTCCTTTTGATTATTCCTTTCCCAGCTACTTGTATTATCTCGCATCACGGTGCTGTATATCTGCGCTCCACCCTCGTGTCTTCCCAGCTTCATTTAACCTACTTGCTTTTCATATTTTTCCTCCCATAAATTCGTCTTTGACAGACTTACAGTGTGTTTTGTTCCACTTTTGTCATCCATCACCTGCTCGTCGATCTCATCATCAATCTTTTTTTCACAACACTCAAACTGTTCCTTTGCAATTCCTGTGTCCGTGTGTCAGTGGCAGTGCCTGGATTTAAATGGAAGGCAAAGCAAGACTCGTGTACAAGTGCATGCTTTGCCTTTGAAATCCATATTAGAGCCAATTTATTTAATGACTCGCTGTTTTTGCATGTCCCCAGGCTCACGTCCCCGTGACTGTGGTGATCTGTATGCCAGTGGACAGAGAGAAGATGGCATCTATTCTGTGTTTCCTATTCACCACCCTTCAGGCTTCCAGGTCTACTGTGACATGACGACAGACGGTGGAGGCTGGACGGTGAGTCAGAGAAAAACACACTTTTGTATCACAGTGAGCACACACCCACACACAGCTTTTAACCCCTGTGTGTCTCTCCCCGAGGGAGCAACATTCACTCTTTTGGTGCGCTAGGGTAGTAATCAAGATGTATTCAGGGAATGCAAGGTACTAGAAGGTCATTTTATTAGGTCTGCTTTTTAAAATCTGCATGTATGAACCGATTACCTAACCCTTGTCTTGAGGGACGTTTTGCAATATTTTTTTGGACAACGATGGACTTATTAAATGTTGCTGGTTAAACATAAAGTTAACAGTTACTGGACGAAGCAATGTGTGCAATATGTCATGAACACCTTGAGATTTTTTCAAATTTGGGAAAGTCTTTACTTTTAAAAAAACTGATTATAATTTGGTGGTTGAAGCATATATGAATGAAATATGAAATATAAATAAAATATATTTTGTGCCATACAGTACCATGCAAACGTCTTGAGTCACCCCATCCATCCATGTATTTTCCTCTGCTTATCCAATTCAGGGTCGCAGAGGGCTGATGCCTATCCCAGCTGCCCCCTTTAATTCTTTATGATTTCCTAAGGAGTCGAAATTCCTTCCAATTTTGTTAAAGTGGTCTTGTGCAATAGTTCTCCACACTTTCTGAAGGCCTTTCAAAGTCTTTCTTTGGACATTACCTGCTTTTTAAATTACTCCAGTAATTGTACTTGATCTTTTTGTTGTTGGTGTTAGCTACTTAACACTGATCTAAGAAGCATTTAAGCATAAAAACATCACCTAACTCAAGGGATGAACCGCTCTTGTGCATACACATAACATACAACAGCAAAGAAACTATTTAAACTGTATTGTATCTTTAGGTACTTTTTACTACTGCAAAAACACATAATCTCTTCCCAGTTTATTAGCTGAATCTCCTAAATATGACAAAGGTAACGTAGTTTGACAGGTATAAGATAACATTTTTGCACTAACAAGCTGATTCCCAAAGACCTATTGGCTGAGAAATGTCTTCACATGATTTACAATGTGTCCTTAAAAAATCTGAAAAGAGTTGGAGACAAAATATGATGTGGCAGTTCTAAAAGAAACTAAGTACAGCAGATGAACAGGATCTCACGATCATGTCCATAAGAAACAGGAGAAAATCCAGCAAAGACCTGAGACATGACTTGATAGACGCATCGGGCTCTTTGGCTGATCCATCTACTTTTCACTGAAGCCTCATTAGAAATGGTGTCAGTGGAAGGGTGGCTGTCAAGAAGCCATTTTTAAGGAAGTAAAACGGGGGGAAAAGGCTGACATATGCCAAATTACACAAGAACTGGACTCAAGATCATTGGTACCATGTTTTATGGAGTGATGGGCAATGGGTGGAATTATTAACACAGAAAAGTCTGATTGGCAATGGCTTCATTTTTCAGCATGACAAGGAAGTCTGAAGAACCCACAATGGAACAATATGAGTCATGGATTGGCCTCGTCAGAGCCCACCCCTCAACATTATTATTAAAATTGGAACAAAAAGGCAGCAAACATCCCTTTAAAAGGCTTTGAAGGTCTTCAAGAAGCCTGGAGAACTGTTCCTGAAGACTACTTGAAGAAAGCTGCCTAAGAGACTTCGCACTCTGTTGGCCTGATATATATATATATGCTGCATATCAGCGTATATTTGCACAGTACTGTAGCTCAAGAATTTTCACATAGATACATGTCTAAACTCTGGTAAAATTATGAAGTTGTGACATTTTATATCCAAAAGTATTGTCTAATTACTAAAACAGAGGTTTCCGGTTCATGATTTGCTTTTAATTTCAAAAATATAATATTTGTGAGTCATAATTTAGGTGACAATATCAAATGAATAAAGCAGAAAAGGAAAGCCAGTATTACAGGGGCAGTCACAGCAGAAGATGATGACACCTTTTGTTTTGTAAATTCTCAGTAAAGGTTAAGTAAGTGCTGTCATCATGAGTAGAGATTCAGATACTCTTTTGCTTTGCCCGTGCTGAGATTTCTTGTAGAAAAAAAACAAAGAAAGCATATTACAGCATCTGACTTTATGCGTGATTCCATTCGCTGTGCATCAAACTCACCGGAGAAAATGTTTTCATTATAGCTGACAAATTCCTGCACTGATTGTGTGTTTTTCGCTTTGTAATTCTTGCAAGCTTGTCTTTGTACAGTAATATTTTGTATTTAATTAAGAAAAAAAAAGAGATATTTTTTTTCCTAAGAATGTGGTTTTTCTTTGATCAAATACATGTCAGCTGTCTGGCCTTGTTAAAGCAAACATCACGGTTTAAGTGAGACTGTATACTGGATGCACTGCATCTTTGGGGAATGAAAGACAAGCGAGGTGAACAAACATTTACACAGGGATGTTTGAGGTTATATTTGGAAGCGTGGTTTAGATGTATCTCACACAAAACACACACGGAGGCACACGCACACACTCTTACTGGTTAGAGCCATTTATGTCTATTTGTTCTAAAGCATAATGTGGCAGCTGTCAGGAAAGCAGAGCAGTTTTTAATGGAGGACTAAGACTCTGAAACTGAAGCTGCACAATCCAATATTTTGATATATAATAGGTTGTGATACTTGTAAGTAAAACCAAGAGCCCAGTTTTTCAGCTCTGTCCCATGTATTTGAATGGATAGTTATAAAAATCTATTCAATGAGCTGTTAAAGAAAAAGATTTCTGCTTCTCGCAAAGTAACATAAGCAGCATTAAAAGTCTTCTACATCCTTTAAGGGAATAATTAAATCTCTCCCATTTATAAAGGTTAGGGTGCAATGCTGCCTTGTTTATTCTTTTTTTTAAATGGATAGTTAAAACTCCTTGAAGGCTTTCCTCCTGAATGTGTGCAGAACTTTCAAAGGTTTAAAGGAGAGCGCACAGTTTCAAACCTCCAAACTACTTTGCTCGCAGTCTGTGGCTGCAATCACAGCTATATTGTCTGCATTTTACGCACTAATTGACTGTTTATACTGGCGGACGTATTATGCCGCTACAGTCATTATGCACATTGTCAAGCTTAATAAGGAAAAGAAGCACAGCAAAGGCAAATGTAGTCTGAAATAGGTATCCTATTATACTGCGTCTGAGTTTGCTTTCCACATCCGCGACAGTGACATAAGCACATATAAAATATCAGCTCAAGTCACTGTTTAATCGGCATGTCAGTGAATTGTGCGTGCATGTGTGTGCACTTGTAAACCAGTGACTAACTGCGTGAGATAGGCAAGGTCGTACCCTCCTATCATCAAATAAAGCCAGACTGTCAGAGTGACAGAGTGCTTAGCCCAGCATGATGGAATAGAGCTACATACCAGCCTGTCAGTGGATAGCAGCTTGTATGTGTGTGTGTGAGTGGGAGGGTGTATGTGTTCGTGTGTCTGTGCATGAATTACTGTTTGTGCATTAAAGTGAGCACACTTCCACAAACACAGTTTCTGAACGTGAACGTGCTTTCCTGTCAGAGTTCCCGTCCGTTTTCCGAAAGATGCAGCAGTGTCAAAGTGAGCAGACTTTGCGTATGGTCCTATAAAAGGATTAACAGCTCCGATTGAGGTGATAATATAGCAGTTACTGATCCGGCCTGGTGTGTTGAGCTGATTGTGATAACGCTTGAGCCTCATTAAGAGATCAGTGTGGTGTGATTCAACTGGGGCAGGTAGGGAGAGGAGATGCATGGTGAGTTGAGTGGCTTAGTGCCTGTCTGACGGCTGAGCTTAAATAAGGAATGAGCCATATGCTGCCACCTCATTAGCATACTGACATACTGTAGCACTGTTGCAGAGGCTGCTGCAGACACACTGAAAGATGAGCAGGTTACTCGCAGAAGGGAGGGAACAGAGGAGAGCGAGTGGGACTCGGAGGAGACAAAGAAGGGAGTGGGCTTGATGAAAACATCAGAATCCAAAAGGGAGGAAGAGTGATAACAAGGATGCAGGGATTTAAAAAAAATAATACCATAAGTGAAAAGGCATTAGATCGCTCCCCGTACTTTGAAATGGATAATTCAAATGCAATCAAATGTTTCTGTTCTGCAGTGTTTGCAGTGAAAAGGTGACCTTTAGGGAGCCTTGTTAATTGTACAGCTGTCTTACATAGATTTAGATGTCAGTCAGCAGAGCTGTAGCATCAGTCAGTGATGACCTTTAGGAGAATGTGTTTTCAGGGTCTGTTCACTTGTCTGTACCTTAATACAGCAGACAAATATGTTCACCGGATATCACCAATAGCAGTTCCCATAGTTTTAGCATTTGGAGGGCGTTGATGTGTGGGTTCGCCTGGACGATTTCGGTTTCATTGTTCTAATAGCACCCTATAAGATTTGCCTTTAGAAAAAAGGGCAAAAATTAGAGACCACCAGCTGTTTTAAATGGCAGCATGTTCAAAGAAAATGTGTTCCATAATGCCATGCATGACTCATAATCAGACCAAACCAACACAGCCACCCACAAAATCCACTATTTCTAACATCACGAATCTCAGATTTGCTTCTTTTTTTAAGGGGTTAACTTCTTCTGAAACTATACATTAATAATAACACATAGTTAAATTCTAGTGTCTACTTTTTCCATCAAGCTGTCCACACTATGAAGGGTGATTTTTGCAATAATCTGGTTATGAGAATAAAATATTGGTACTGTGTCAAACTGCAAATATGCTGTGATAATATTAGGATACACATATAATTAATTATAATTATAATTAATAAAACAATTAGGGTGGAGTTAACTGCAAAACAGAAATGGGAGATAATTAAAATCACACAGGATAATTACAAGCAAAATTAAAAGCATATTTATAAATAAGAATGAGACAGTTAAAAATTGAACTAAAATTAAAAGGTTAAAGAGAAAAGATGAATTTTTAATTGAGATTTGAAAACTCTTAGTGAAGCAGTGTTGATCACTCTAGGATATAAGGAATTGCATTAATCCAGCCTGGGTGTGATAAAGGTGTTGATCACCTTTTCAAGGTTTTAAAAGAACAGAAGGGTTTGGCTTTAGCTAAGAGTCTTGACTGAGAGAAGCCAGCATTGACGACAGATTTAATCGGCAAATCTAATTTGGGAGCAGAAGTCAAGATTATAACAAGGTTCTTTACATGAAGTTTACAGCATGAAGTTAGAGATCTGAGGGATGGAGTCAAATTTGTGAACTGAGCTGCCTGGCAATGAACAGGGTTAATAAAAAACATATAGGATTTTGGTTTGGTTTTCACTGAGGGTTAGAAAATTCACTGACAGCCAAGTTTTAATCAAGTAACGCCAGTTTTTTTTATTTTTTTTATTTTGCGCAATAAAAACCAAAGGAAAACAATGCATTACATAGCTAACAAATTTGGGAGCCATTGCAGTTTCAGGAACCGGCTGCATTAAAGCTGCGGTCTCGTTACATACAGGAAAATCTCACTTAAAATAAAAAAATAATAAAACAAAAACACACAAGTGTGCAAAAGAAACAGACAGTTTTTTCTCTGTTGGGTCTTAATGGCTTAATGTAGAAGCCTTTACCTTACAATAGTCCCCCTGGGGTGACTGCAGCTGTGATTTGGCCATTTATAAGTAAAACTGAATTGAATTGAACTAAATTGGCTGCTTGCAAACTGCAGGTGCTGTAAAGTAGGTTGTAACGTGGTGAATACTTAGAGAAAGGTTTTTGTTTGTTTGTTTTTTTACTATAATTAAAACATGTAATAATTGAAAAAAAACAACTGAATTTTACACAATCAATAAATAAACAGTTTATAGGCTGCATGGAAAAAAAATGGCCACGTACCAGGTTGATTCAGAGACTGAGATAGAAAATTGTAGATAAAGACTAAATGTAGGGTTTTAGTAACTGTCAAGTGAGTAGAGTGGTGGTACCTTTATACGAAAGACAAATCAATAACTAGAATAACATGCTGAGTTTTCTCGACTGTAAGATACTATGCAGAATATGAGTTTCCCGCACTGCAGGGAGCATCCTCTATAGCACGATGACTCATATGTCAAATAGATATAAATGTGTTTTTTCCATTTTTTTTTTAAAGAGAAGACGCTAAACAGGATAAAAATCAATGAGCAGGAGCAAAAAAAGATGTATCAGATCAAATCTATGTTGATAAATCATAATGATATTGTTAGTCAGAGTTAACATACTAGTTTTGACAGAGGTGCGCATCTTGGATAGGGCTAGTATAGTACACAGTAACCACCATTAGTGTATTTTAGTGTTTGAAGAGAAGAGAAGAGAAGAGAAGAGAAGAGAAGAGAAGAGAAGAGAAGAGAAGAGAAGAGAAGAGACATTTCATGCAGGTTGATGTGAATGGTTGTCAGAGGAAATTGGTCAGTATTTCCTCACTGCCATAACTCATGCCCCAGAGACTGTTGGACAACAGAGGTAGGAGGGATGATGGCAGATAGGACATAAAAGAAGAAAGCTGTCATTACTTGCTCCCAAAACACACACTCAGCACTCATAAAAATAAGTTATGAAGTGTTCAACTATCTATACAAATAATCAAAGAAATGGAGATGCCTGTACACACACACACACATATATATATATATATATATATATATATATATAGCCAGAGTAATCCTTTGGGCAAGCATTGCCATCTGCAAAAGGGTGATTTCAAATGCCATTTAAACACATTCTCACGGCTTAGGGTAATGTCTTCTATTATTACTATTTTATTTGTTAAAAGGAAGGGCCTAAAAATGACCACGGCATAAATAATTAATGAGAGTAGATATATCAAAGTGCTCTGCGGGTCTGCATTATCAAATGGTGCTTTTATCGAAAGCACTGCAATCACTCTCAAATATTCAATTCAGCTAAGAACTGAAATGTAAAAGTTTTTGAGATTGAATGTACGATTGTGTGCATGTTGTATCACTCCTCAGGAGGCTTAGAGTGCCTTTTTGAGCATGTCGGAGGCGACGCTATAGGCTTTTCAGCATCTCTATCTGACTCGCAGGTTCTTCAATATTTCATGCCTGTTAGTTTATTGGTTTGAAAAATAAAGCAAATCCAGGATGGAAGTTTCTCCAGTTGTTTCATATCTCTAAATGATCTGTAAGGCACAGAATTGAAAACCTACGAGTACAATCTCACTTCTGTTTAAAGCATGCATTTTTCTTTTTAATGTTTAGCTTGCACACTCAACAGTCACTCTATCCAAATTCAATTTACTTTTCTCGACAATGAAGCAAACCTCTGTTTTCACCCTAAATATCTGACATAAAGAGATAATATTGTGGTGCTGAGACAGAGCATGAGCTGTCCACTGGAAGCATTACAGCAGGCAGAGTCAGACATGTCCTTTAGGATATTACTGCCATTAGGCTGGGATGAGTGTTTTTTAGGAGTGGGGAAGGTTAGACGGCTGTGGGAGAGATGCTGCACAAACATTTGGTAATTCTACATTTCCTATCTGAGCAAGCACGCGAACAGGACTCTTGATATAGCTGCTGCTACCGTTTAATGGAAAAGCCCCAAGCCTCATCTCGAGCCACTTTTCATTTCTTTCTGTTTTGCTTGGAAACACATAGCAATACATGAAGTAAGGCAGAAACAGAGGTCGTACAGCTTCTTTAAGTAGTCTTCAGAATTTTCAAGGACATTCAAAGCTCTTCTTTGAATGTTGGCTCCATTTTGTTCCAGTCATTGTCGTGATGATCCCACACTGCTTCAGTAATGTTAAGGTCCGGGCTCTGGGGAAGCCAAGACTGCTAGTGTCCCATCGTGTATTTTTCTCTTCAGGTATTTTACAGCATTGGCAGTGTGTTGAAAGCATGAAAAATGAGGTCACTGACAATCAGATGTTTTCCAAATGCTGGATCAAAATCTAATGGTACTTTCATGGGTTCATAATTCAACCAATTTTAACAACGTATCCAACACCACTGAATGTAATGTAGCCTCAATCCATGACAGCCGTCACTGTGTTTTACAGATGGCTGTAGATGCTGTTTCACTTCTCTCCTGACCTCCTCAGTACTTACAGAATTTTCAAATTTGGATCCATCACTCCGTATGACCCGTTGCCACTGATTTTCAGTCTAGTTCTTGTGTAAATTGGCATGTGTGCACCTTTTCTGCCTGTTCCCCCTTCCTTATGAATGGCTTCTTGACAGCCATCCTTGCACTGAGTGAATAGTAGATGAACCAAATGAAGGGCCAGATGTATTTCTCAGGTCCTGTGTCAGGTCTTTGCTGGACTTTCTTAAGAGCATGACTTTCAGATAGTGTTCATTTGCTGTGTTTTTTTTTTTTTTGTTTGTTTGTTTTTTTGTCTGCCACCTCTTGTTTTGTCCTCTAAGGACACACTGGATGTCATCTTGAGTTATGGCAAGTGTTTAGCTAACAGCTCTTTGGCAATTACCTTGTTGGTGCAAACTGTGCAAGCCTTGGCATTCTTCATAGATATAACTAAAGCGGTGGGAACAAATTATGTGTTATTACAACAGACTAAAACAGTTTCGTTCTTTGTCTTTTTGGCGCAGGTTTCTGTCGTGCAGACACAACAATGGTCCCTCCTTGAGTTAGGTCCATTTTTATGCTGGAATGATTCAGAATTCAGTGTTAAGTGGCTAAATAACAAATTTCAAATGACAAAATAGAAAAACAACTGCTTTGTTTTTTTGTTGGTTTTTTTTCTTTTCTTTTTTTTTTTAATAAATTTGTTTTTAGCTCTTTGAATGCAAAATATAAAGCACCAAGGGCTGGCTTTAGACTTTATATAAGTAAAGCTTATATTGGCTTTAATAAATAAATCAGTTTTAGCTTCTTGTATCTTGGCATGTGCCACACCAGTGTGATGCTAAATCCCAAAGTCTTGTACTGCCCTTGATCTTTGTCTACATGTAGACTTTAGAAGAATGTTTACAAGCTCTAACAGAGATCTACCTGTGTTAACCCGGTTTCTCTTAATCCTTTCACCCCACCCAAAAAAGGGAAAACCAGATTTCTTATTTATATGATGTTTCTGAAATCAGGTTACCCCTGCAAGCCAAGAATAATCTTTTTTACTTAAGCACATGTAAATGCAGAAATGTGTGTGTGAGCAGGAGTGGAAAAAAAAATGCTTGTGGATTGTGTTTGTCCTTCTGTTCTCATTTGCTGCTGCTGTGTTTGGAGCACATCTGTCTTTCTGATAGGATTATAAAACATTCACCAGCAGATGTTTGCACTCCTCTTTGAAGATAGCAATTGTGCAGACTGTTGTGGATTTATGAGTGCTTTCATCAGACAGTGTTGAATTTGTCACTATATCATCAATATTCTTAACAATGTAATCAAACTGTTAGAAGCTCCTCTACCAGTCTCTTTTGATCCATCTTATGAAAAGGAGCACGGAGCTGCTTTTGGAGCTGATTTTATTAGCATCAAGTCATGTTTTGTGTATTTATTTTATTTATCTTATTTTCCTCCTGTCTACGTGTCTATCTTGGCTATTTCCACATTGTGTCTGTTTTCCATAAATGCTGCTTTAAAAAAACAAAAACAAAAAAGATCATTCCTGTGTGATTCAGTTTGCCTTTATAGCAGATATATTAAGCGCTCAGGAAGATGTTACCATTTACCATCAGGTATTGAGCAGAGCAAGTGACATCTGTTGCCAAAGCACCAAACATATAAACATAGTGTGCTCACAGCATGTAGCCTATATGCCAAGAGCTAACAAGCTATTGGCATAATGCCTTTTTTCCACCCAGTCACATGCCAGACTGTAAATCTCCCAGAATCAGCTTTTGAGTGCTTGTGTTGATTCTTCCCTGTGTTCTGGTCTGTCAGTCAGGGTGTCCGTCTGTGCACGCTGCAGGCTCCCAGTAGTTGACAGAAAGCCTGCTGAAGAGCTTAAGGCAGCTTGTTAAGTAGCCTCCATCTACTGCAGAGATTACAGGGAGCTTAATGTAATCATGCCTGTGCAATAGCCCGTGTGTTGGGTGAGATGGTCATTAAGGAGTGGAGATTTGCTTGTTAACGTTGTTTCGGCCATTGTTTTTTTGTTTCGTTTTTTTCACTGCATTTCTTGTTTGCCTGTTTAAACGGTCCTCCTAAAACTACTGACTGTATTTGCATAGAGCATTTAGATGTTGGCCTGATGCTAGTCTTGATTTATTTTATTTATTTTTTTGCATGTGTGTGTGTGTCTGTGTCTAGCCAGTGGCTGCAGGCCCTAAACCCAGAGTCCCTAAATGCAGGGGTTACTTTTTTTTCAAAGAGGTGTCAAGTGAACTTGACTTTTACATGTCTAATACTTAAATGATGTTGATTTGGTGACACAGACACTCTGACAATACATGTTACAGGAGCTGCTGGCACCCTCAAAGCTATTTTTCTTCATCTGTACAGCCTTGTAAATAACTGCTCCTCAAAAAAGAAGGAAAAAAAACAAGGGAACAAAGATCCACTCCACTGAGTTAACAAAAATACAGCTGTTGCCACTGCAATTCTGACTTGTACCCTGTGACATACTGTCATAAACAAAATAATACCCTGTTAGTATATCCACATAATCCAGCTATATATATAT
>NW_005187403.1:4602214-4624584 GCF_000239375.1 Pundamilia nyererei | reverse complement strand
GGCTGATTATTTTCTCTTTGGAACTACAGTGTACTAGTGGCAGTCTCAAAATTTTATTCTAATATTCCTAAGGGAAGAATCCCATCAAACTTGTGTAGGTAGGGCCAACTTGTCAGAGTTGGCAATCGGGAACAGGTTTATTTAACACAGGCAGCTCAAGGCTCATATTATCCATGTGCACTGTTTCATTTCAGCTCAGTGCATTTGACTGTCATTCACAGATGCACTATTTTCTCCGTCTGTGGTGTGTTTGTGTCACGGCAGAGCTGTGTGCTACCTTGCTGTAAGTGCATTAATAAAAGCTTCCAAACATGGGTTTATCTGTCTTAAGGCTTTGTTTGAGAATGACAGTTTTGTTTAGACTTAACAGCTGGCACCTAGGTCTCGTCCGATGTGGTGGAGGGACTGTGGATTTTTTTAATTTTTTTTATTTTACTGCCTGTCCTCTGATTTATCAGAACAGCCCCCTCTGTGCATTTACAAATCAACGCTGGGTTTCACTGCCTTTTAGCAAAACATATAGTTTGATGGCATGGACTGGCAATTCCTATAGCTTGCTCGGGGAGTCTTCAGATGAAGGGAAGAGAAGTGAGCCTTTATTGAAATAAATAAATAAATCAATAATGCATGAGGGATGAACCTTAATAATCCATTCAGGGAACTTGATTTATAACAGTTACTTACTTAAAGAATTGATTGTACTATGCTATGATACTTTTGTTTTTTTTGTCTCAAGTTTCCTTTAATATTGACTTATTGTTGTGATCCCAGCCTGTATTCACAGTGGGCTTTGTAACTTCGCTTTAGGGTGGTTATATACTTTATGTTGTGTTAGTAAACCCCAGCATCCGTTGCTGAACCCTTTAATAAAACTGCTGCTGTATCATAACTACAGTTCCCAGTCTGTGTACGGCGGGAGCACTGCCTGCCCCTCACCCACATAGAACAAGTCAGCTTCTGACCTTAGCAGAAACAACTTTGATGTCAGGTACAGCCCTCTAGCCAGACATTGTGTGTGAGGATTTGTCATTTGGGATGTTAAGCTGCATCCTAGTGGAAACTGTGTGCGTGTGTGTGTGTGTGTGTGTGTGTGTGTGAGCGTGTGAAGAGGCATACACTCTGAACTGGGTGACTGATTCCATTTCCTGTTTTTTGAGGTGCGGATGAAAAGCTGTGGGGGTTTGGGGGGAATTTTTGTGACACAAAAATTCTTTTACAATGCGTTCTGACACAGTGCTGACCAGTGTTCGGAGAAAGTTCTGCATTAATGATCATAATGTAGGGATCAGAGCAGACAGCAGTCAGTCACAGCCTCACTCAGACTCTGTGTGCATGTGGATGAGTGAAGTGTGAGGTGCTGAATTTAGTGCTGGATGCTATAAATCAAATCAGGGGAGTGAAGAGCTCCACTAGGATGGATGATTCATAGTGCGAGGTCCAGGAACACATCAACAGGAGAAAACATATTCAGGATAAAGAGGCAGCTGACCGTCACTGGCCTCAAATTTCTGCACATTCTTTACTCAGACATGTCAGCGATGAAAGAGGCCAGAGACAGAAAGTTTGTATTACTCATTGACTTCAAAATTAGAGTGGGAATAGACACATTTTTGCTTTTATCATCATGAAGTAAATGTTGATTGCTAAATTTAATGGCTATAGAGTTAAAAAAAAATAAAAAATAAAAAAACACCAATGGCATTTAGATTGGTTCCCTTCGAGTCGCTCTTTCACTGCGCAATTATATCTGACACCAGGTACTCAATCTCCTGGGAAAATGAAGGGTCGATTTTGCATCCAAAACAGACAGCGCACTTTGTTTATATTCTCTCCAGGTAGTGGAAATGGTGGAATTTGTAACAACCTGTTGAATTGTTTAAACTTTACCTGGTAAAAGAGAAAAGAGCTTCGTAGCTGGAAAAGACAGTGAAGCCGAGGAATCAGAGTAATGGGAACAAATGTTGACTGTAAACTATTTAACACTCATTATGTCATAACAGAACACAAATGCGTTACAATGGCTGGAATATATATGTAAAATAAATAAGTACATGAATATTTAAACTCATTGGTTGTGTTTAGAAGCAAATTAGCAGTGTTTCAAATGTATCTGTACTCATACAGACAAAGGTTCAGATTGACTACACGATCAAGCACCCACTTTAACATCTCTACACATTTTTTTTTCCCCACTCCAAAAAGCCTCGCTTCATTCCACCTCCCAGTGTTGATCAGTGCCTTTCCCTCCTCAAACATGTGAAAGAAAATGATTGGTGTCTCTGCAGAGGTTCATGTCTCCAGGGAAGATACACACACAGAGAGAGATTCTGACCTTCAGGGTCAACATGCAATTAAACCTCAGATGGGCTCTCGAGTCTTACAAGAATACTGGCTGTGGAGGGAGACATGGCTAGCAAGACAAGTATGTTAACCCTGATATGAACTGAACTGCTTGTTGGTTATCCTGCTTTTGTAGAGTACTGCTCCACGTGACCACTCACCAATGCTGCAGAAGTGATTCACAGTATCGGGGTAGCTGGTACACCAGTATCTCTGATTTTGTGTCAGACAGCAACCCCTGAATTACAGAGCTAGTGGGAAAGGTTAATGAAGACTCGAACATCAGCTCCAAGGATGGCTGCTGACCTTTTGCATAGGAGCTAACAAAATGAATTCTAAAGCAGTGCCTTCATTTCACCCGAGCAGTTTTTCCCTTTATGTTTCAGTGTCAGCGGGACAGATGTTTGAAAGCATGGTGTAAATCTCTCATGTCTATCTTTTATCCGACATGTGTGTTATATGTAAGCATGTAAGCAGCTAGACAGATTCCATTTGAGAGGTAACGGGAAAATAAAAGTCATTTTTTTCAACGACACATTTGCTTCACTGCTGTAACACAAAATACCACAATTTCTATTTTTATTTATTTATTTTTTGTCCATAATTTACATTATAAGCCAATGTTACAGCAATTAATATCAGTTTTTTCAAAAGTCTTTATCCTGTAAAGCCTTTTTTTAATGAGTGAAAAGTTGTTGTTTTTTAAAAAAAGGAGAAACTTTTTACTTTATTTTTCCATTTGTGTAATTTTTGCGACATCAGACATTTTTGTGTAATTTATTCCCGTTTTTCCAGAAAACAAAATCACACTGATGATGTAGAGGTCTGGAAATCTCACAAAACACATGTATTAAACATGATAGATTTGGTGTTACAGGGTTAAATATTAGCTGCTTTTGTATCAAATGTAAGATGAACATTTATGAATATGAGCTCAGGTTATGTATAGTAGCTCAGGTTGCAGATCAGGTTTTCGTGGATGACAGTTTGATCTTCAGTCGCTCCACTTTCAGAGGTTTCCTTTGACCACTAAAGTTGTTCCAGATAGCAGGTCATCTGCCATGCATGGCAGCTGTGTCACCACTGGTGTGTGAATTTTCCAAGCTATTATTTCAAGTAAAAGTTCAAACTTTCAGAGTCTTGGAAATGTGGAAAACGCAGCTTAAATCCCAGAGATTACATGTCTGCTATTTTCAGACAGCTTCCCTGCATACGCTTGACACCATGTGGTAATTGTAGTAAGCAGAACATGTTAACACAACATGACTGTCATTAACTCCTTTCTGACACAAAATGTACAATATGTGTTAATAATAATAGAACTGAATTGTAGTGCATTTGCCATCCATCCATCTGTGCTTTCAGCTGCTGGGATGTGGAAATGAGCTACACTCTAACCCTGTGTATGAATGATTAATAATATTATTTACAGTCGAGACAGTATTTGGACAGTTATATGCGCAGCAGTGGAGTGCCAGGTTTCAGCTTTAATTTTAATTTCTGTTTTGCATCAATATTTAACAAAGTGGGTGGTAGTCGTGGCCCTTTAAAACACATGGAACCCAAACTGCACGGGTTCAAAATAAAATTGGACACTTGGTTATTAAATCTTTCTTGGAGAGCTATCTGTCATTTCAACCGTAGTTCACAAACCAAAAACCGCACACATGGCTCATGGAGAGTTTATTTAGAGTTGCCATTCAGACTGAGGGGGAGCTGTCTGTGAAAAAAGCTCTGCCTTGCTCTCTGATATATGTGAAGACTGTCATAGCGAGAGGCAGGGTGCACCCTGGCCAGGTCGCAAGTCTTTCACATTTAATTCGTGGGGTTGAATTAATGAGCTGCATTAACTGTTTAAGCATCTGGGGCTCAAGAATAATTAGACAGTTGACAGATAGATTTAGATAGAGTTTTATGCCCAGGTGAATTCCAAATTAAGAAGATAAAAGCCCTGGAGTTTATTCCAAGTGCTGAACTTGCATTTAGTTACTGTTCACTACAACTCTCAATATGAGGTCCAAGGAGATGTCGATGCAAGTGAAAACCCAAATTAACCTGTTAGAGGGAAAAAAGTTTAGGAGTCACTTTAAAAAGGCGTGTGATGGAGATCAGGGATTCTGTTACATTTCCCAGTATTATTATTATTATTAATTTAATGGGGGACTGATACAAAATTATATATTTTATTTTTGGTAGTATTATTTAAGTGATAGTTAGTGGAAGGTGAAGAAACGGGGGGTGGCGGTGTGTTAATGTTAGTAGAACTTACCTGCAAGAGTAGAAGGAGCTCAATCACTTGCTTATGACGCATCTGGCATAAACCAATGTGCAAGGCTAGGGGAGTTTAGGTTAAGATGTTTCTGATAAATATAACTGATTAAAGCATATATGTTGTTGAACTATTTATAGGAATGTACTTTTTTTTACTAGGTTTTACTACCCCAAGACTTGACCTGAGGTAGATAGAGTACTGCTGCTTTTCATAGTGGCTGGTATGTGTTGTGTTTGTGAACACTCTCACTCTTGTATTCAGCTATTAAAAGGTTTCTGGTCAAGGTTTGGGTCAAACTACTGTAACTCTTGATCCACTAGCACAGTCGAAAAATGTTAACGGCTCTTGAAAGCATTAACTCTTTTTCAGTGATATTAGCGTCATTGCGGTTATCCCAGACACGGCACCACAGAAACATGGTGAAAAGATGACAAATGTCTCATAAAATGTCTGTGTTCTGTAGAGCTCCATCACAAACACTCACACTACTGTCTCGCAACCAACCTCCGTCTTTGCGGTGCTGCTGTGACACTGTTCCTGGGTTTCCCGTAATCACCCTATTACCACTGAAAAGCACAGAGTCACTGCTTTGAGGAACTGTTGGAACTCTTTCAATTGAGCAAGTGGTTCAGGAGTTAAAGAAGTTGATAACATATTGCAAAACAACCATCTGACACCCGACACAGGTTTCGCTGTAGAGGGTTAAAGACCACAAGTTGGTGAATGACTTTTATCTGAACTCCATGCCTTTTTGTTCAAAACACAAGCAACCACTGGCTAAACTCAAAGGTGTGAACTACCCAGTGCATTAACACCATGATGTCTAAAAGATG
The DNA here is from genome assembly GCF_000239375.1 of Pundamilia nyererei. Classification (NCBI taxonomy): domain Eukaryota; kingdom Metazoa; phylum Chordata; class Actinopteri; order Cichliformes; family Cichlidae; genus Pundamilia; species Pundamilia nyererei. The sequence goes on along the minus strand of NW_005187403.1, from coordinate 4,619,139 downwards.
GCAAGAAGACAGATAAAATGGATGATCGCAGAATTCTTTCCTTGGTTAAGAAACATGTGTGTTCTTCAATCACATCAAACACCAAAAAAACATATTTGTCAGAAATTCCATGCCTGCATTCTAGTAAGAAATCTCACGTTCTCTGTCAAATATGGTGGATGACAGATTTTTAACATTTAGCAGAAAAGGAACATAAGGTTAAACATAAGGTCAAGTAACAAAAGTGGCTGAATGAAGGCCGAGAGAAACTAAATGCTGAGGAAGAGCTAATGGTGGCTACAGTAAAGGTCAGGGAGAGCATCACCATACAAAGATGCAATATCTGTGGGATATGATTTAAAAATTTAAAATAATTTGTGATGTAATTTAAGATAGGAGTTGTGTTTAGGCACAACAGAGACTGTACAGTGCACAGTAAAGAGAGTTAAGATACTTATCTGAGAATCTTGGTCAAGTTGTGCAAGTTCCTGGCTCACCCGTTGAACGGCCACTTCAAAAAGTTAATTCCGAGAAGGTTTCTCATGAGCAGGACCAAGAGATCTCGCATTGCTATCATCCACCTGCAAAAATCACTGCCATTGTGGGAACAGTCAGTGATGATGGCCGGGATTCGGGACATCGCCAAGATCTGCTGCACTCTGCACATTGAGGATTACCAATGGTGCATGTGTCAGAATGCTGAAGGCAGGAGTTCAGATGACCTTTGACTAGCTGGCTTTGGCTTCTCCCAAAGGCTAAATGCTGCCGTCACAACCCAAGCAAAAACAGAGGGCTGGACGGGCTCTTTGGAAAGAACTCTTGGAACAACCTCAAAGCCGTAAATTAAATGTTTTTTGCTGTCTATGACATCTAAGACAAATAAAAGGCTGGCTGCACTAAATAAATGAATAAATAAATAAAGAACACATCACTCCTACTAGTGGCAGTCAGTCACACTGCTTTCATACTAATTAGTAGATTCAGAGTTATTATAAGCAGCAACATTTCTTCATGTCATCTTGTGGAAATTAAGAAGTGCAATCACTGCCATCATTACTGGCAGCTGAGACACTTGCTCGATGGTCTAATGTGCCACAACCAGAGGAAAGACAGTCTTATGGAAGTGCTGATACAAATCCCTTTGTTTCACTTTGAGTAAATGGTAGTTTCAGATCTATGCAGTCCTTGCAAAACAATGAGCTACACTGTTTATAATGCATGTTTAGAGGCAAAAGAAAAAAACAGCTGTTTAGTTTCTACTGAAAAGAGGATAAACAGTGGCTATGTTGCATGAGTCTTTATTTTTCTACTTTAAATGAATCCCATGAAAAGAAAAACGATGCTGTTTTATTGTGAAATATGTATATTCTTGGCTTAAGTCGTAAGCAGTGACTCTGTAAAAGTTCTGTTAGCTCAACATTAAATCACTCACTGTCCTGTAATAATTGTTGATTTTATTTAATGATTGACAGAATGTTTTTTTCTTTTTTTACTGTAAGCCCATAGAAAAAAATCATAAAATGTTTTGAATGGCTGTAAGGAAGGTCTTTATGAGTAGGTAAAGCTGTAAAACGTATGTAAATGCATTTTCCAAAGTCATCCAGTGGGACAGATTAGAGTCTTTGGTGGACCATGTGTTTGATATTTCTGAGCTATAGTGTTAGAGCTCCTGTTTTATCCTGCTTCAGTACAATGTCTCAAACACTTTAGTGTCACATAGTATTAGGAAATGATCTAGTCTTGTTAAAAACAAATAATAATAATAATAATAATAAGCGATTAACTGACAGACATTTTTAAAGATTTTTGTTTACAGCTTTATGTAAGTTATAGCAATAAATAAATAAAAACCCACATTTCCATTACTGACTTCAGAATGAACTGGGGCAGCTACCAGTATTAGAGAACATATCGATCTAGAATGGGGAGGAAAATTCCTGCAGTGATAAGTGATGATGATGATTCAGTAATGAAGATTAAGACAATTTTGTAGACAATTATCAGGATGAAGATGATTAGGACGTAACTGTCGCTCAGCAGGGTTTCTTTGTCTGTGCGGATGTTAAAAGCAAACATGGCTGTTGGTGCCATCTGGTACCTTGTGGTATGCTTGGGAATTAGTCATGCTGAATATATACTGTCTCAGGGAATTTCTTTTGTCATTTTGCCATTTACATGGTCTTCCAACAGTAGGTCCTAGACCGTTTTCCATCTGCATGCATTTCTCTTCTGAAGCACATTTCCAATTTCCTTTCATCTTGGGCCTGATGCTTGGGATGTCAGCACTTGTAATAGATAGAGTGTTTCATTTGGCGCTACAGATGCTGCACCCTCACACATGCATATGGCTAAGCTAAATTGCTAAGTGTCTGCTAAGGTTTTCCTTGTTTCTCATACTGGAAGGGATGCTATAAAAAGCTCATCATATAATTTCACTGTGCACCACTGTTTTTAGAGACTTTTATGATACGTGGTGAAAAGCAATTTCATCTTTCTGTGTGTATTTAGAATTATCATTTTATGAATATCATTTCTTTTCTGGGATTTTTTTTTTCTTTTCAATTATATATGCAGATTCCCCTGCAATTTGATTCAAAGTCAGTCAAGATTTAATGGATTCCTTTTATTATCTTCCGACAAATTGCCTTTTTAGTGGGAAGAGTGTTTGCATTATTCATTTGTGAAAGAGCAAGCATTTATGAGTTCATTTAGTTTAGTTCTGGATGAGCTCAGCGACCAACAGAGGGGCTCAGAATGAGTCATCACAATGGATGATGAAGCACACCGCGTGTGATGAATCTCATCTGACCCCTGAACTCTTGTCTTGCTGTCTTGACTGTGTAGGTGATTCAGCGCAGGGAGGACGGCTCAGTCAACTTCTTCAGAGGATGGGAATCTTATCGTGAGGGATTTGGCAAGATCACCGGAGAACACTGGCTGGGTAAGTGGCTCAGGTGTGTGCGTGTGTGTGTTCCGCAATGTATGACTCATGCGCAAGACTGCCGAGGATGGTGAGCCAAGCTCGGGGGAAGGAGATTTCACACAGTATATAAATGTTGGTCATCTTGTGAGTTGACAAAAAAGTAAAAGAGAGAAAAACACTTAGTCATGTCAGGTGATGGAGCAAGATGAAAGAGACACCCAAGAAGAGGCCGACAGATAGAGATGAGTTTGACCCTTCATAGCATCAACAGAGCAGCAATAGCTGTATTACTGACAATGAAAAATGCTGCGGTAACAGAGAGAAAGAACTACAAGGATGTTTTATTGTGATAGCCACTCAGAACAACACAGGCCAAAAGACCTGCAATGCAATAACAATATTTTTGGTTTTTCATATGCCAAAACACACAACAGTGTAATTATTATTGCAGCTTTTTCAGTGGTCACCGTCTGCTTAAAACAAGTATTTTTTCAACCAGCGCCTTTTCCAAATCCTTATATTTCTCACTGGCAGCCAGGCATATTAGTCTATGCCTCCCCTTAAAACTTGACAGGCGAAAGAATGCCAACAAAAGAATTCATTCGACTGTGAAATTATCGACTTTTCCGAAGCCAAATTCTTTGCCTTCACACCACTTCTCATTAAATGTACCAAAATATTTCTTTGTGGGGAGGGGGAGTTGCGAAGGAGGATCCATGCACATCATGGTCTAAAAGCAAGTTTCTCACAAGGATGAGGGCAAATTCGTGATAGCTGACTAAATTAGAAACATTTCCGGCTGTAGAATTAAATTCTGTGGCGACATCTAATCACTTTTTTCGCAGTCATAGTCAGCGTCTTTATAGGATATCAGTAATTGCTACATGGCGTCAGCTCTTAACATCAGCCAAAGTCATTGTGAAACCTATAAAGTCTTTTTCCTATAAATCTGTGTTTTTATTAAAAAAACCAATATGTCATCCATGGAGAACAGTGACCTGCTTCGTATATTTTCTGAGTGCATCACTAATTCTGAAAAAAAAAAAGGGCAGCTCATTTTAGAAAGGTTGAGCAGCCAGGTGTTAATGAGCTATCATCGTAGTAAGTGCGGGTAACCACCTCACAACAGTTTGCTCAAGTTCAGACTGGCAGAGTAAGTGGCGCTCGAAGAAATCTATTTGTGTAAAAGCACACATTCACAGTCAAGGTCATGGACGTGCTTACCACAGCTGAGATATTCTGCCATCGGCTCTCTAGATTAGAGCTCTCTTCACTCAAACGCACACACATATGCACGAAAGAGTAACACAACATAAGCATCTGTGGGCAGCTCAGCTTTTTAGGCACGCTATGTACTGTAGATTAATTGTAACGTACTGTAAATGATTTTTTTCCCTTTGTGCCGCAAATGTGGCTCGTGAATCACAAGGCCCAGAGGGTACCCAGAGTTTCTGCCCATTTGTGCTCTAAATAGAAGCGTAATTTACAAAATGAACACCATTTAGTATCAAATTCATCTTTAAATTAGCAACTGAAACCATAAACTCATAAGGAAAGCGTAGACTTCTATCGATTATGATACATGATGAGTGTCAATAAGAATTAATAACTCATAGTGTGTAAATAGGCAGCACTGCAGACCAACAACATGATATGGGCGTACGTGGTTTTAGGCACTTCACCACCTCCACGCTGTGTCCTTGCTGAACATAGGAATGCTTGTGTGTGGTTCACAGCTTTTGCAGAATTTATGTGAATTAATGGAGATCTAGGTCTCTTTGCTGACCTGAGGCCATTACAAAGCGCAGCCCATAAAAAAATAAAAAAATAAACGTGGGTAGGGATCTGGTGAGATGGCACACAGTGGAAGTATAGTGGGAATATGGAAAGCTCAGGTTTTAGCAGACTGAATTTGAATGAGGCTACAAATTACTTTGAACCTTTCAGCGCACCCTTGGTCATTCAGGCTGGGCTGTTTTCTAGTCACCCCCCCCGATCATCATGGGGGGGTGATGATCGGGGGGGCAAAAATGAAAAATGGATTCATGCTCGCCTGGAGCCTAAAAAAAATCATTGCAACTCCTTCCTCCGAAACCAGCACTGCTCACAGCTACCACCCACCACCTCGGAGGTTTTGTACATTTCTCATTAGCATGAGTTTCATTGTATTTACTGAACTACTGATAGTATGATAATAGTGATAAATTTTGGAAAAATTTTGGATAAATATAAATATTCACCGGCCACTTAATAAGATACACCTGAAATCTCAGCCTTATTATTTCAGTAGCTGCTGATTTCCAGGGATTTTCCCACAGGACCATCTCTGGGGTTTACAGAGAATGGTCCGAAAAATATCCAGTGAGCGGCAGCTCTCTGAGTAAAAATGGCTTGTTGATGCCAGAGGTCTGAAGAGAATGGCCAGGCTGCTTTAGTCTGAAAGGAAGGCAACAGTGACTAAAAATAACCACTCGTCACAACAAAGTATTCAGAACAGGTTGAAACCTTGGAGCCGATGAACAACAGCAGCAGAAGACCACACCAACTGCCGCTCCTGTCAGCTAAGAACAGAAAATATGAATCAACACTGCAAAAAACAATGGAAGAGAAATAGAAGATTGAATTGACCTCGCTTTCTGCTGCGACATTCGGATGCTAGGGTCACACTTTGGTGTAAAAACATCCATCCCGCCTTGTGTCAGCAGTTGAGGCTGGTGGTCTGGGGGATTTTTTTCTTGGCACGCAATGGGCCTCTTAGTGCCAGCTGAGCATTTTTAAGCACCGCAGCCAACCTGAGTACTTTGGCTGACAAGTGCAGACATAGAGCACCTTTGGGATGTGCCGGAATGGGAGATTCATACATGAATGTGCAGCAACTGTGTGATGCTGTCGTTTCTGTAGGACCAAAATCTCTAAGGAAGGTTTCCAGCAGCACCTTGTTGAAGGTGAGTCTGTGCCATGAAGTAGTTCTGAATGCAAAAGGTCCTTCAACCCAGTACTATGGTCACCTAGATAGACATACACTGTATATTATCATCTGTGCACCAGCATATGTGTCAATTAGTCTAACATTTTAATTTGTGTCAATCCAAAGAAAGAGTGCAACAGCCTTTTCCACTTGGGATTAGCTCTTTTTCTATTTATGACAAACTGTCATTCACACTGGTGATTTGAAACAATCTGCAGACTGAGTTTCATAATGACTGTCGAGTTTTATATTATATTATTTATGTTACATTAGCATTTGTCTCTTGATTCTGTTGTATTCTTTAAACCTTCTTTACACTGACGTCAAACATCTGTAGTTATAAAGGTACAGTTAATGTCAAAGTAAAAGATAACTAATAAAATTTATGCCTGACAGAAAAATGCTTCCCACATGTTGTGTGTATAAAGGTAAAACCAACATATTGCTGAATAAACTCCCGGAGGAGTAAGTATAAAGAGCATAAAACTGGGTCAAGCAATTCCATTGTCACAATCAAATCTATTAGACACCTGGTCGCCGATGCTGATGTAGGCTTGTCTACCTGTAATATAGGTCCTGAAACAGTTTAACGTGGTCCCAAAGGAACCAACCTAGTTTTCCAGATGGCCTATTACAATAACAGAACTTGGTCTGCAGTGTCAAACCCAGCATTAAAAGTATAGACAAACGATCTGTTGTCACAGTCATGTCTTCTCTCCTGCCTCCACTTCCTTAAAGTACACCTAGAATAATTTTAATGTTTTACTTTTTCTTTTGAACAAAGAAAATATTATTTAACTTAAAAGCTGTGTAGTAGTAGCTCAGGAAGACACTTTTGCTCACATTGTTAAGGATGTGAAGGTCTAATTGGAATAAATCCCAGAATAAGCTTGCTCAGAATTACATTACATACAATCTAAACACTCCAAGTGAATGATTTAAAGTACGTAAATGAAAGCATTAACAACTTTCCAAGTGTTCTCTTACATATACATGCATCTGCATATTTTATTGTTGAAATGAGCATGAATTTGTTTTGGTTTCCTCGTCTCTATTAAAGAAAACAGAAACACAACATTCTTGAGCAGTACTCATTTCATTATCCAGTGGAGCTTAAACTGCTTAATCAATGACAAAATGGAATTCTAGTTTTTGGTAACTGCCTGTAAAAACAACAGCTTTTCATTTCTTTTCATGGAACTGCTGGACTGAATTCCAGTTATCCATTTATTAATTTACAATCAGAGATGTATGTCTGTGAAGGTTCTCAGTCATCCAGGTCATCGTAGTCAAAGGAGCTTGCAAAGAAAAGCGTCTGGACTTCTTTAAGTTGCTTGAAGGCGTTTCACCTCTCATCCGAGAAGCTTCTTCAGAGGTGTACTGTTCCTAATACAATAACAATCCCGATACCATTCAGTGCTGGCTTAATGTATCAGCTCAAGGTATCTGCAGATAATGGATAATGATCTGATATCAGTGTTGATCTGATACCAGTAAGCTGTAATAATAAAATGTAATCCATGTAATTCAGCAGGCTTAACTTGGATATTTATTTCCTGACTTGGCAAATAAAAATATGGCAAATAAATATATCCAAGAATATAAATGTGCTAAATGCAGTATAGAAAGCAACATACTATAAAACTGAGTTAAGTGGAAAGCTCATTTTCACCAATATCCTATACCACAGCGTTTAGAGTTCATGATCAGTCCATTAGCCAATTCAAATATAAAATCGGTGCACCCCAATTTAAAATAGATGTTCATTCCTTTTATACTGCAACCCCTTTGCAGCTTATATTTCACTAATCAGTGCACATTTAAATGTCCCTGCAAGAATAATCTGTAAAGCAAGAGGCATCTCTAAGAAGACACTAATCTGATGTGGCAGCTGGTACACAGAACCATCTGAAAAGTTGTGCAGAGCTGCTTGAATAAGAGCAGGCACACAGCGGGCCATTTGGCCAAAAGTCCATTTACAGTTTCACTGTCTACCGCAAGCTAATAAAAAAACCAACCACGTCAATGTACCACAAGGCACAGCGTGACAAAGAGAAAACAAAAATAAAACCACAGTTAGGATTTCATTAGATTACTTTTTAGCATGTTAGATTGCATACAAATGACACTAGCAGGATTTTATTTATTTATTTTTCATTCTTATTTCAGAAAATGTAACTTTGGATGGTTAGTGGTTTGATACCAGCTCCTCCAGTTTTCATGCTTAAGTCTTCATAGGCAATCCCAAATGTCCCCTCATTTACTAATAGGATTAAAAGAAAAAGAATATATATAAAAGTCCATTTACATTTAACAGTTGATTAGATAAACAATCTGCCTTTTATCAGATTTAAGAAGATGCTGATTGGTCCAACCCAACTGTGGCTTTCCTTGTGAATACAGCTCTGAGAATCCAGCTGCTTTGTCGTGTAAAGAAACTGGCAATTATAAAATCACAAACTGTATGATGCAGAAACTTGTACTGCTCTGTGATTTTCAACATTTCTGAGGGGCAGAAATATATCAGGAGATGCAGTCCTCTGTTTGAGACTTGGACCTGTATGATACCTGCTTGCCTTGGCTTTATACTTCAAGGAGTGTGTATTAAGAGAAGATAGAATCAGCTTTTATATGAGAAAAAGTCGGTTTTATTGATATAACAATGTAAAATCAAATCTGTTGCCCTCACTGTTAAGCTCTTTCCATTAACGTTAAGCCATTTTATCCACCGCAGGAGTTTTTCCCTGTTATTTTGGCGAGTGTTTACATCCTGCCACAAGCTGATGTGAGTGCTGCACTGCAGTGTGTGGCTGCCCAGATAGCCAGTATGAAGAAGAAACCAAAACTCTCTTCTCATTATTTCAGGGGATTTTAACAGAGCAAATTTCAGCAAAGAACTGCACAAATCCACACAGTATATGAAGAATCCCACTGGGCAACCTACTGTCACGGAGTATTAAAGGATGTATACTGCCCTGTTCTTCAGCAGCTTTTAGACCCTCTCTTCACTCATCTTCTTTCGGCTCACAGGCAAAAGATAAAGTCTGCAAAGCCTACAGTAAATACAGTGGGGAAATGGGTCTGATGAAGCTTAGTGAGCATGCAAAAGATGCACCGCTGATTAGCTAAAAAATCAAAGCTCGTACCTCTTCCTGGCACCAAGCCATTCAACTGCACAACTTACAGCTCCAGCTAATTTTACTTCACGTGTCCTTGTGGTGACCAACTAGCTCCAGTCACAGCTCTGCAGCAAAAATAATCAAATACTCAAATTCTTTCTCCAAATTGTTCTATGGGCCTGCCACACACATGTAATCCTGCATCACAGGGTCCTGCCTCACATCTGTAGTACAAGTCGGTGCAAAGCACACCACAAGCCCTGCTGGGTTCACTTATCTTCTAGGTTTTAAAAAAAGTTGACTACTTAGGCAATGTTTAGAGCACTGTTCATAATTTTTATGCATCAGTCCCAGTTCTTGTCCTGGCACTCCCACTGCATAAAATTCACTCCCGCAGCTTGCACACAATGTTCCACTTCAACCTTTGGATCACAAACTTCCATAACCCCCCCCCACAAAAAAAAAAACAGGATGGAGTGAAGAGAAAGTAGGGAAACTTGCATCCAGTTCTGGCATTCTCCAGGGATGTGTGTTCTCCTCACTGCTCTTTTCAGTGACTACAACTGTGGGCACACTGGTCTTATCTGAGACTCAGCTTTCACCACAGCCTTCATACTTCACACTGTGGCTGCCATGAAAATTTCTCGGTTTAGACCAAGCTGTTCTAGAGGGGACTGTTTACACACTCCTACATTGGCCTTGTCCCATTGGATTTCCAAGCATTGCAGCCCACCCACACAGATGCACCGTGCTGCTCCTTCCTTTTTTTTCCTGCGGAGATGCTGATCGCTGTCACCGCTGTCACAATACCCGCTTTCTGGCGAAAATCTGTCTGCCCCATCCTGCAGGGAGCACATTTAGCCCTTATAGATTGTTTTAATCCAAGACAAAAATGTTAATGCAGTTACTCAGCTGTTTAATAAGCCAGCTGTAGAAGCTGTGAGCTGAAAATAAGCTTTATTAAATTCCTTCTTTTAAAAAAAAGAAAAAAAACAGCTTCAGCCTCAGGCTGTTCGAACTAAAAGTGGATGGTAATGTTATGGATCGTGTCCTTGTTTCTCTGACAATTTATGTCATATCTTATAACAAGAGATGCAAATCAGAGTCTGCAAAGCTAGAATTTAGAGCAGGAATTATTACTGTGTGATATTGTTTCACATAAATTTTGGCTTAGGGATTAAAATGGTTACTCGTGTTGAAATAGAATGTAGGGGTCTGACTGTGCAACTATTATACACAATACGGACCAAAGTACTGAACCTCCTACACAATACACCTACAGGAGCTGGTCGGCCTTATAAAGCCATGCCATGAAGCTCCCAGCACAGTTTTTGTGCTGATGTTAATGTCAGAGCAGATGTAGAAAGAAAAGTGATGTACAGCAGTGATGTGATGCAGCACTGGGGTTCCTAAACACACTACTTGGAGTCGATTGTAGTTTTATTGTTATGTAGGGAGGAAATTTAATGAACTATCGTCCACGCTAAAATTCAGTGTGCGCTTTACAATGACCCATTCTTTCATGTACGAGATCAGAAGACTTTGAAGACTAAAGGCAAAATATAGGGGGGTTTCATTTGCAGCAAATTTATGAAAATCTAGGAAGAAATGAGGCAAAATGTCAACAATTTAATAAAAAAGAATGAATTATAATAATATTAAGATACAAATCAATGCTATTTGCACTTTTAAAAAAATGTCTGAAAAGAAATGTTTTCAGAAATTCGAGGATTGCACTTTGTAGCCTCAGCTGAGATTTTTATTATTATCTTTAAGCACCACTAAATTTGTTTATTCCAAGTATTCTATGAGCCTTTATTTCCTAAGCACGCCCAGAGAATGTCACATCATTTTTGCGATGGTCTCCAGCAGCGCGAGCGTAGAATTTAATAAGACCCATGCATCTCGACTGCTCTGCCTGGAAGTCGTCCTTTATTCGAAGAGTGCCTTGTTGTGATCTAACATTCCTTGGTTGCCTACCTCAAGATACACTTACAGCAGCACTGGGAAGAAATTAAAAAAAAAAAAAGTCTTTTTTTCCTCCTCTACAGTCCTTTCTTCTGTCTGTCACTAAAATTGCACGCAATTCGAAAATTGTGTGAACCACTTTACCTACTGCTCACCTTTAACGAGTGGGGCACATGCAAGTGCTGTAATTGAACTCTTATGATCAAGCAATAGATGTTTGTTACATATATATAAAGCTGCATTCTAGTGCCTCTCAAAAAACAGAAAATTATTTTGCCTAGTTTAATTAAAAAAGTAAACTTCAACATATCTCATATTCATCGCATGTAGAGTGAAAAAAAAAAATTCAAACCTTTTTTTTTGTTTGAATTTTGATGATGATTGTGGCTTAGTGCTCATTAAAATCGGAAATCCAGTATCTCAAAATATTTCATGAGGGTGAGAAAATTACTATTCAAACAGTACTAATACTATTTATCTCTCGGTCTAGTTCAGTGCACACAGCCACAATCACGGGGAAGACTGCTGACTTGACAGTTGTCCAGATCAGAGTCATAGACAAGTAAGCCACAGAAAGTTCATATTAAATGTAATGTAAAGATAACTGGAAGCTGATGAAAGGGAAGTGGATGGTCAGGACATTTTTATCTTTGAGAACTTGGGAGAGCTTTACAATGACTGCATTGAGGGTGGTGTCAGAGCATCAAAAGCTACCCCACACAGAGTTCAGGAGCTGGCTAAAACTGTTATATAGCTATTATCAGCCCACTCCAGAAACACACATTCTTAGGGATAAGGACAAGAAAATAAAACTTGACTGTTTTCCATTTGGAAATCAAGGTGTCTGTAGGAATAGTGGCGAAGCATTGTGCATGGCAGCGAGTACTTTTACCACAGACTCTTAAGCACATATGCCCAAGACACAAAACAAGGAATTTATAGACACACTGTTCACACACATTCAAGCATGAACGCAAGAATTGGGGAGCATGATTCACACGGTTAAAGTATTGTATGTCACAATACACCCATTATATTCAGTGCACATCTTCACTTTTTCTACCTACAGTATGTCCCTGTTTTTTTTTCATTCCTCCTCATCTTTTTTCTTTCGCACACATTCGTGCATAAACACGTCCTTACACACAGTTATCCTCCACAGCGCGCATGTATCACAATGCTGCATCCTGAAGCTTGTATTTATATTCTCATCACCCAGTAGAAAATCTAAAGGAGGACTGTATCAACAAAGAGAGCACAGCTCAAAGAACATCACTATTCCCATGAGGATGACAGCTCATTTTGCTTGTTGTGTGTGTGTGTGTGTGTGTGTGTGTGTGTGCGTACTTTTTCCCCCACCCATCATTTTGACTGTGGACAGTTTCTTGCTGTTGCAATAAGCCAGGGAAGTTTTCATGGGTTTGAACAAACATTTGATCAACTAATAGGGACAAGTTATAAAGCTGGCCCTTTTCTTTACTTTGCACAACGCTGCAGTCCAAGACGGAACTGGAAAGGTCAGGCAGACAGCAACTCCAATTACACTACAAGTAGACCTGTTCTGAGAGAAGCTATGAACCCAGATAAAAACAATTGCAGTAGATCGTTTCTTCAACTCTGACAATCTGTCAAACACTCCAGTCATGTGGTCCTGCATCTTCTCTCAGCAGTGGTAGGGCTACTGACAGCAGCAAGGTCAGGGGTCAGTATCTCCTGCTGCCCACCAGTTAGTGGACAAAGGACGATGGATTGCTGATTGATTGTGCTCTGGAAGATTTATTGCTCCAGTCTTTGCCCATTGCCCAGCCTTAACCTCATTTGAAGTGAAGGGATTTTGGCTGGACACCCTACTGTGCCCATGCTCATGAAGCAGATTATATATTTAGACATTAAAGGAGTTAGATAGATAGTAAGGTTGGAAAAGTGTACATATAGGTGTTGAAATAACCAGAAAAGAAAACAAGCGTCGATCAGAACAGCTCACAGTAGAGGAAGAGAAGAAAGCAGTGGTTAAGGAGGAAAATCCAGTGGGTTGTGAAGATGAAAGAGACGTATAAAGGGAATTAAAAGAGAGACTAAAGCTGAAAACTAAGAAAAGTTAGATCTGATTTTTTTTTCTTTATAATGAACAAAGTTAATATTTGACTGCTCCCAGAATTTCACCCCTATACGAATGCATATTCTTGCCAGGGGTGTTGCATTGCACACGTAAATACGCATACATGGGTAAACACAATGTGCATAAGAAGACGATTTGAAACTACTGTACCTTACAGGAAGGTCGCCGCTTAGAGAAACTCTCTAGAAGGCGCTACACAGTCTACCCCTGAACTCGCACTGTTCCCGTTAGAGGGAATAAATAGCCTCATTATTCCACCAGGCGCTCACCATCCATCCCCCATGTGTCGCTTCCATTGTTTCTAAAAAAACTCCTTTCGCATAGCTGTGAAAACTCTTCATTCTCTCTGCTTCGCACAATAGCCCCCATAACCATACTGTATGAATGATTGGACATTAAAAATGTTATATATAATTTGCCATTTGTCTTTTCTATAATGCAGAACTCGTCGCTAGATGATTTGTTCTGCCTGAGGAGGCAAATCTTAAATTCAGAAGCCTGCGTTATTTACAGCAGGTGACATTTAATCCTCCAGTCTCCACTAAGAAACAAGTTGCCAGTTTATATATAAGAATATATTAGTGGGATTTTTTTGAAGACAACTATGAGGTAGTTAGCTGTTAACCTTTCTGTGGTTCATTAATCAAACACTATTGTGTTTTGTTTTTTTAGTGTGTTTTTTATATAAAGAAATAAAATTTTGTTTGCATGCCATTAAACAATAATAAGCACAGTGAATCCATTTATCACTCCCACCTTTGGGTAAATACTCCCACCTTATAAACACGGTATGTTGTTCTTCTGTAATTATTGTTAAAAGCCTGTAGCTCGTAGCGTCATCATTAAATATACCGACACCGATCGATTCATTTAACAACGCTGAAAACACAAACAAATTATTTTCACATGCGGGGATCACTCATTATTTAGCTGAGGTGTTCTTTGACTTAGGGTGTGCCTTGCATACTGCCAAGTCTTTAAAAGCAAAACAAAAAAAAACATCTAACCTGCCCCATCATACAGTTGTTACTCCCAGATTTGTTCCCACAACAGTCATTTACTGAACAGTCTGAGGAACCTTTACTCTTAATTTCCCCAGATCCTAATGTCATCTTTGTCATTTTCCCGATCAGCCCAGATTCACACTTTATCATTAAAGAGTCAGGCATTTGGAATTATGCAGAGTAATGCTAATTCTATATCCACTAAGTCTTTCGCAACAACATACGCATTAGAATTCTTACTTTGATCACGTATGGATGAAGCCGAGTGTTTTTTTCAGTGCATTGTGCAGCTCTTTACCTCCAGTATCTGCCCACCAGCAGTGGGTCTGTGTTTTTTACTGCCATTGGCTTTCTACCCTGCAGATTTCCTCCCTCCAGCCGTACCCGCTAGTAATTATATTCCAGAAAACCATTTCATGAGTTAGTACAACCACGGCAGTTTGCTAACACTATATTTAATTCCTCACTGTGACACATTGTACAATTTTAAGAGTGTTTCTGCAACAGTGTTTCATACAGTTGCTGCCATAATAATTGGCTCCATATGAAAGGGGCTTTATAAAGTACATGTATTACTTTGGTCCCTAACTATTCACTTAACACTTGGAAAGAAGAGCATAAAGCCTTGGAAAGGTACAATACACTTAAAATGCATATACTGCGCTAGATAAATGATGTCTGTCTCAGGTCATTGACTTGTGTCTTTTAGTGTGGGTGTGTGGAAGCTCTGTTTTGCCTCCTTCGTAGCCTTCAGTGTGCTCATTGAACTGACTTACATTAATCTCTTTCAACCAAGATGTTGCGTTTCAGATCAATGTTTCTCTCTCAGTATTTAAGCTGTACATCTCTCTGTAGATCCTTGTCCTTTGGAATTACAAATCATTTAATTCATACTCAGATATTTGAAACTACTCACTTTTATATGTATGTGATGAGCATGTGTTTCTTGAAACCTCAATTCTAGCTACTCTGCATTTCTTGGAACACACCACTTAGACTACATCTTGCAGTCTACTAGGAAATCTACTACAGTTATACAGGTATGAGTACATTTGCATTTGTGCGCTAAATGCATTTCAATGCATGTTGATTAATGTGGCAGCACAAGCTAGAGAGTGCAGTTCAACCCAGGGGATCTGATTAAGATTACTCTGGAACCCAGCTGCCTGAAAATACAGTGAAATATCATATGATACCATATCCCATATGACAAAGGGAAATAAAGACTACAATCCCCTGCAATCTATTATTTAAAACACTTGTAAGTGTTTTCAGTTAAAGCTCCTCCAATACTGCGTTCATATTCAATCAATTATTCAAGAGTATGATTCCTCTTCAGTGAGTCTGACATAGTGATGTTGGCTGTCCAGGGAACCAGTCAGCCAAGCAACCGAGGCCTTGCCAATCACTCCTGACGCTGACACAATGATGCTTTGGCCTCCAGCTCTGCCTGTGCTTCCTTCAGGAGGGTACACTGTCTCTGATTGGTGCAGCTGTACCCTGGCAGACACTCCATCTGCACAAGATTGCAGTGCTGAAGTGGAGATAGCTGCAATTTGGAGCAATTCTCCCAGTAATTTCGATATGTATGAGGACGATAGCTATTCGAGCTCCTCTCCACAAGACCCAGGTACTTTATTTGAAGCCTCTCTTTACCAGCCTACAGGTATATTGCTCCACCTCTCTACTTGTGCTGGTACCAGAGTCTGGTGTGGTCCATGCAGCACAGAAGGATCTTTAAAAGGGGGAAGGGATTTTTTATCTTCCAGTTGATGTACAATCTTTATGAGCAGAATCTGCTCATAAAAGAATGTCGAACGAGCACAGATGGGACGATTGAAAATTTTATTGAGGAATTAGTGAATAGATCCCCTTAATGACAGTGACGGAAAGGTCTTTGAGGACCCAGCTTCTCACCATATAATTCCATTTCCAATTTTGTTTCATGCAATAATTCATTTCATCATTTGTCTTGCTTTTCTTGAGGGCTTTCAATTAAAAATCACATAACAGCTTTCGAGTACACATAGCCGTGCGTCATTGTTCATGCCTGGTCAGACATTAGACAACAGAACAACATATAGATTAACAATTTATGAATTCAAGCACTGCCTCAACTCCTCTGAGCCAAGATAAGCACACACTTCTGCAGGGTCTCATCCTCGCTTTGCGCTTGTGCATTGTGAACAAGAGTCTAAATAAGGGAGGAGGCTATGGTAACTGTGAAGAGTAGGTTTCTCTCACTGAATTAAACATATGTCAGACAGTCTAGTGCTACTTTACACAGTAAGAGTTCCTGTCTCGTTGAGAATCTCTCGATTGTCATTATCTCATCATTAACCGAGAACATTCTTGGGAATATTCTGCATCTATAGCACTTTTGTAGGTCAGTATCGGTCATTATGCAAACTTCCTTTAAAATACCTCAATTTGGCTTCTGTTTTAGCCTTCATTTTCAATTAGGCAGGGATTTTTTCTTTTTTTATTTGCTTAACGGTCAGAAAAAAAAATCTTTCTGTCCATATGACAACTGAGTGCACTGACTTCTTGAAAAGTCAAAGATTTCTAATGGCGCCTGGTGCTTAATTAGCGGTGACCTTTCAGCAACCTCATTACAACCAAACAGTGCTGGAGGGTCTGAAGATGTGTTGCCCTGTTGGACACTTTCCCTCTCAAGCCTCTCATTACTTTGACCTTGGAATCAGAGAGATGCTTTGCACAGTGCCCATGCTTAGCCCAGAATTGTGTCATGTGCATCTGATCAAAGCTTTCATTTCAGTGGCGTTTCAGTAATCTACTCCATGCAGTTCATGCTTTGCTGAATAAGAACCCTCTCTCCCTCCCC
>NW_005187403.1:4584815-4594534 GCF_000239375.1 Pundamilia nyererei | reverse complement strand
TTAGACTACTGGTCATTTGGGTTACAGGATTGGCTTTTGTGTTTTAACATTTGAGAAAAACTGTAAAATAAACAATTAACAAAGTCCTTTACATTCATATACCCATATTGTATGGTAGTGAAGTTAAAAATTAAACTACAACAGTAGTATATTATAGTAAATTACATTTAAGCTCACTTTTAAAGCTCAGAGGAAGGGATTTTTTGGTCTTGCTTAATTTTGAAGTTAACAGTTTCAAACTTTGTAAAGCATAGTTTCAATCTGATTTGATTTTGAAGCTCAACTCACTAATTCCAAACTTCATAAATGTTGTGCTCAGAGCGTTAAATGTCATTTCAAGCTGTATAAATTTACAGCTTTTGATTGTTAAACTGTTTTGCTTAATTTACTTTTGAAATACCAAATCAAACCTGATAGCGTAAGTTAAAATCACAAGTTATCCATTTCAAAATTGATGTTACTTTGTGTCAGGGATAATTAAACTGAACATTGTCCAACAATATTGGGTGTCACATATCATTTCCATCACATGCTGTCATGCTGCCACACGATGTCATCTCCATTACAACACAAATTTCGGGGGAAAATGTTCGATAAATAACACAATTGAGAAAATTATATGTTGTAGTTGTGAAACTTTTGCAAGAGGGTATATGCAAACATATATAAATAAACTATAACCATAACTGCGCAATTTTTAGAATATGCTATCAGAAATTATATATTATTTAAATTAATTCATCAAAGGAAGTTTTTCTACACTATGTGGAAAAATGAAACATTAGGTATGTTAATTTCAGCGCCTAATTTCAATGAGTTTCACAATTTTGGACTGCTTTTTAACCTGTATGTGACCTTTTAAACATCCTATTTAGCTTGTTAGAAAATTGCATCTTCCGCTGGAAAACCTTAAAGCATTATTCTTGTGTGAATACTCCGCACCTAGTGGATCTTCATGCCGTCTGTTGCCAGTCCTTCCTGTCAAGCTGGGGCTGCTCTGCTCATTTTGTTTTACCTGAGAGCACCTCTAAATATTAATGTGGTCTTCTCCTAGAATTACATCCTTGAAGGCCTGCCAAATCTCTCAGCATTTGTCTACCTGCCTCTTTTCCTCTCCTCCACCTTCCCTCTGTGTCTCCCTTCACCACTCTTGGCTCAGTCTTTTCCACCCCGAAGGTTAATTTCTGATGATATCAGATGTGATGGGTTGTTGGCTCTCATTCTTCTCTCTCATGATTTTATGACTCTAATCTTGCCACTTGAGCAAAATCCTTTCCTTTATTTTGCCCGGTGGATGGCATTTGGAAGTGTTTAGTTTCACAAAAGCGTGAGGTTGAAAGCAAACTCGAAATCTAATACTGACATCTATGTGAGGTGGATAAATTAATCGTATGTGACGCGAGCCAACATTAAAATCAGCATGACTTCAGAGATTTAAATTTGTTGTATCGCAGCGTTTTACCTGACCTTCTTATCAGTAAAAAAAAATGAATCCCGTTTAAGTCGGATAAACAAGCGAGCTGTCTTGGCTGTGGCAGGGACCTCAGCAGCAATTTTGAAGATTTATGTTTGGCACTCTCATGGTTTGGAAAAAAATACATCTGAAATGGTCCAAAAGGATAACATTCAGCCTCCTTGCACACTAACGCTGTCCTTGAAATACTCTGTGAAGTGAAGTGCTGCGAGTAAATCAAAGTAAATTTAAAAAATTTTACATCCTGAAAGAGCAAACAACCAAATGAAAACAAATCATTAGGCAAATAAACCAAAATTGTAATGGGATTGAAATTCACAGACAGAAAGGTGGAAATGAATAGAAAAACAAAACACCTTAAATGAAATAAATGAAAGCAATAATGAGCAGAATCACAGGTAGTCATCCTTTGCCTTAAGTGTTAATAAAACAATACATTCAGAAATCAGCAGAGGTTCTGCCACTGTAGTAGCATTTTTTTTACCTCCTTTCCTTGTTAAGTGTTTAATATGTTATGACAAACCATGTCCTCCACATACAGTACACTTAAAGTGGTGCATGTTTAGTATAAAAAGTTGATGGTACAGAACATTTGGGATTTTACACAATGCATTTTTTTTCTAAAAACACAGAGCTAAGATATAATGAGCATCACCCATGGCCGGCCTAACGCTGTGTGCATTCTAATGATGTTAGTTCTTCTGTTACAGTTCAGATCAGTTTGTGTGCCTCAAACCAGAGAACAGTAATCCTAATTAATCATATCCCTGAATAACCCGTTATCTACACTTGTGCCATCAAAGGCACTAATTTCCTACTGAATGGCAGTCAAACCTATGGCACCTTGCTTTCACTGCCAGCTCTGCTGACTTATAGGTGTGCTTGATCTTCAGCTGGATTTTAGTCAGAATGAATTAGTTGGGAAATGGCCTATTGATTTTAAGGTCACTGTGAGACAACTGAGTGTTGTATTTCTTGTCAAAAAAAGGCCACTTTTAATTTCAGCAGTTAGATAAGGAGAAGAAAATGCACGAATA
Organism: Pundamilia nyererei; assembly: GCF_000239375.1. Lineage (NCBI taxonomy): Eukaryota > Metazoa > Chordata > Actinopteri > Cichliformes > Cichlidae > Pundamilia > Pundamilia nyererei. The sequence continues at coordinate 4,592,023 of NW_005187403.1, read as the reverse complement.
GTCTTTTTTTTTTTGCTGATAATGCAATGAAAATGAAATTGCAAAGTGATATTTGATATCTGATATTCTATTTACATTTAATTAGGATAGGATTAGTTCATATAGGCTTAGTTGGTCAAAAATGTGTTAACAATAGCACCTCTGATATTGAAAGTTACTTCTTTATCCATGTGAATGCTAACATGTGCAATAAGATTACTATCAGTAATCACAAGCACATGTATTATTATAGCAGACATTTTGACATCCTTGTTCTGTCCTCTGTTTGGTCTGCATGAATTATTCTTTGAGCAAGTGCAATGTTTTATGCATCACATATCATATCAGGATCACATGGATCTTAATGGTAAAACACTGTCATGAAGTAAAGGAAATAAGCACAGAGCCAGCCAGTAATGAAGTGAAATAATTATTACCTATCTTAAGATTATAAATCCTTCTGTTTGTGTATCAGACAGTAACAGTATATGAGCTATGTATTCTTAATGCACTGCTGATTGCTACGGTTGCTTGGTTGAACTATAGCGGAGAGGTTATTTGGATAGGAAAACGCCATTAGTTTTAATCAAGACTCACTGCCATGACTACATCACAGTACATCATTGTGACCTGCCAATTAGCTTTGCATCTCGCCTGTTACATCAACCTTTGCCTGTCCTCATCTATTTAAAAAAAACATACCCAGTCATTAATAATAGTCATGATGAGAAAATGCATTGGGTGGAGGAAGAGTTTTGCGAAACAGACAGCAGTTTGCATTGGAAGAGCTCCAAATCAAGCTCGCTAGCAGTAGCTGAACCATACAATGCAAACATGCAATTAAACTGTTCAAGCTACATTATAAGCAACATGAGCAGACTCGTCGCAAAGTTAGTGTCTTACTGTGAGCTGTCACTAGCAGCAGCGGCAGGTACTCATTGTTTTTCAGAGATTTCAGCAGAGCTCAAATACAGAAGTGGAGATATTTGCAGTTATGGTGGCTTCATGTACGCAGTAGGAAAGACAACATAAGTAGACATTAACATGATATGAAGGAAATAAACAAAGAGATAAAATCTTTGGAGACAGTAATACATGCCATTATTACGTCTTGGTTTGATTGCTGGGTCGCACTTTGTGTTGGAGTTAGCCCTTCTTCCGGTTGGTTCAAAATGATGCTTTTTGATTGGGAACACATAAAAAGAAGAGCACATTACACATGTTCTGACTTTGCTCCACTGTCTGTGAACTTTAGAGTCCATTTCAAGTTTTTGTATTTGTTTGTAAATCCTTAAATGGTATAGCCCCGCCTTACCTCAGCTGCTTTACCCCTGCACTCCTGTCTGATCTCTCAGATCATCTCACTATTTGCTCCTACATACTCTGCACATTAGACGGTCACCTACGTTGGCCAATTTTAAAAATTGAAATTGTGTTATAGTTGTTTTTGTAGTTTTTTATGATGTTCAATTTTATTCAATTTTGTGTGTAGCACTTGTGCGTCATGGTATGGTAATCATGTAACACCACCTTTGTCATTTTACTGAAAATTACCAATAACATCCCAACCTTTTGATATGGTAATTATAACTGAGAGCTACAAGTTGCAGTTCAAACTATTTACTAAAAAGTTAATAAATGATTAAATAACATGAAAAATGGGGAACAGGTTAGATAACTAATTAATCATCTGTTGACTGTCAGTAAATGTTAGAGAAGTAGTTTTTAATACACAGTTAAACATGCTTGACTTTTGTCAAATAATACTAAAATAATAAAAAATAATTATGAACAAATTTGGGGAAAAATATTAATTAATGTTACAGATACATTATTTAAACATGAGGTAAAAGTAAAAAATAATTGGTAGACAGATTCCAGTTTATTAGCATAAAATTAGATTAAATAACAATCTATGCAGTATTTGTTGTGTAGGATCAGAAAACTAGTGTTTCGTTATTTGACGACATGGTAGGTCTGGTAGGTGTTTGTTTGTTTTTCCTGTCTGTTGAGCATATAATATTAATCCTGCATGATCATTTGTTTAAACCTTTAAACTTCCTCTGCTTTCTTGCCTGTGTGTTTGTTATATTCATTATATATACAGTTCCTGTTTTATCACACGTTATACTGAAACTGATAGCAAACCATTCTTAAATAGTTCAATTCTGTAATTGCATTTTGTTTTACTTGTACGTCATTGAATACCACTTCAGTGGTATCCCATTAATTTTCCATCATGTGCATGGCAGTAGTACTTGCGATCAAGTTAGTCAGCAACCACTAACACACACCAGAGATTTACAACTGGCTTTTATCTGTGCAATTTAGAAAGACCAGCTGATTTATATTATAATATTTTCACATTATGCAACAAGGTCACTTTTAATATTGCTTTTTGAAGCAGATAAAAAAAAGACCAATTTCCACTTAAAACTGTTTTACTGCAGTATGAGATGCCCCTGATTGAGAAAGAGAATTTTAAAGTACACATATTTTGCAGCGGATTAGCATTTAATTATACGTTGTATTGGAACACTGCAATAAGACTCTTTTGCTCATCTCTGCCACTCAACAGCTCTGTTGGGCTGCCAGACTAACAGCATTGCCGCCCGCCGTGATCCTTCATTCTATAGCTTTGTGTGTCAACTCTGCCTAATTAAATATGACCCTTGACCTTGAAATAGTAAGAAATATCCTCCCAGTTTACAACTTCATTTAGTGATGTCACGCTTCAGTGTCGAGTATCATGGATTAGCAGTGTAATTCTTTTTTTTTTATGCTGTCATCCTACAAACCATTTATCGATTCTGCAGAGCCACATCTTCACACCTGCAGCCATGCTGAACCACCTCCATCTGCGGGCACCGCGAGACAACTTCCATTAAAGCCGCAGAATTTAATTCAGTGAAAATGCTGGAGGTCTTGAATATGCGGCTCAGTGAGCTTTTGTCTATTCGGAAACCCATAAGACTCAAAGGAAACAATATGTATTAATAATATATTGCAAAATGTATCTATCTTCAAAGATGAAGCAAGTGACTCCTAGCAGCAGTAATGAGGGCGCTGTGGGCAAAGTGAACAAACATTCCCAAGATCATTATTCCCAAGTTAGACTCAGCCTGGGGAACGCTACCGTGTGTTTGCTGCTGAATAAATAGTACTACTGAAGTGTTCGTTCAGCTAAAGAATATTCTGTATTCACTCTCGAAATGCTTTTGAATATTGTTAAATCAGGCTCATGTGCACTTGTTCGATCGGTTAAAAGCAGGGTGTGTGTGTAAGGCTTCTTACCAAGCCTGAAAGATCTAGGACCATGTTAGCCCCCACGTTTCAGACCATATCTCATTTGATCTAGAGGCAGTCGGAACATCCAAAAATATGAGTGTGTAAGGGGAAAAGATTTTCCACTTTCCAGTTCCAGTATAACCAGAGAACATGTATTAATTAGCATACATTTTTAAAGCGTCCACATGCCATCTTCCTGTTTATGATAAATAATATCAAGTTTCTAGAACAACTGACTGATTCGAATTTGCAAGAGGAAAGTTTTCAAACAGGCAAAGCAATGTCAGAGGTGTGACAGTTAATCATAAAATTCTTTTGCTTTTGTGTCCCACCAAATGTCACAGTTGGCTCGGAGGGAGCAGCAAGTCAGAGAGTTCAGCGCACACCTGTCTCTGTTTTTCTCCCTCCACTCCTATCTTTTGATGACAAGGGGAGAACCAACGATAGCAAGCCCTTTGTATTCCCTAAGAGGAGACGACAGCAAGCTTTTTCACTAGACGCGTGTTCGCAAACCCTTCAACCAGCCTAGCCTCTGATGGCAAAGGGCAGAGGAACTGTCCTTGTGGCTATGGAAATAACCGCTCCTCTTCGAGCGTCCGCTCCCACCCCCAACATCCACAATCTCTGTAGAATAAAACTGCTTGACAGGAAGAATAAGGAAAAGACAGCGATGGAGTAAAAGAAAGACAACATGAGGGAGGGGTTGAGTTATCGTGGGAGGGTTAGAGGAGGAGGAGGAGGAGGAGATGGAAGAGTGCTGCTCCTTTTCTCCTTTTTCTACTGAAACAGTCTCAGGAGCTGCCCCCCAGCAACAGAGGGAGAAAAGCATGATGAATAATTAACTTCGAGAAATGTCACAAACGGCAGAGAGAAGTGTAATCATTCCTCTGTTGGGTTTAGAGATCTGGGTTTTTTTAATTCTTTTTCTGTTATGCCCCGTAGAGCTGCATGCACGGCACTGAGACTCTGAGAGCAGGACTTTAACCCTAAAAGCATCAAATACATTCCCCTACACATTTTTCAAATAAAAGGAAATAAATCATTAATATTTAGCCCTTTTAGCAAGTATCACAAAGGCATCTCACAGAGGTCTTCTGCATTTTTAATCAAACCATTGATGTCAGTCTCATTAGCTCTAAAATCACATTTAGGGAGCGAGAGCCTCTGATGGTAATGGTTTAATCGATGTCAGGAAGGCTTGAGCTTTGCTTCCTTTTAGTTTGGGAGAAGCGGAATATGCCCTCTCAGAATGAATAAAAGATTTTAAAAAAAGACAAATTATTGTCTTCATGTTCTAAACAAGCTAAATTTGTCCTATATCCCAGAAACCTGTTGTGAAAATGAGTTTACCATGACCTAGTTTAATGAGGTAATGCGGGTTATATATATATCATTTCTATTGTCATTTTCATACATTTATCGCCAAAGAGGATCGATAGCTGGCTTCTGTATTTGTGTGTTTTAAGTTTAACGTTGGTCTGCTTTTCGTATATTTAGCAGAGAAGACTCTTTGTCTTCTGTTTACCTGATGTGCAGTCAGCTGGATGAAGATGTTTAAGGCGCAGAACTTTTTAGCTTTGCAACTTTGTTGGTAAAGACATTGTGAAAAAGAAATAAGGACATCGATAATTGTAAAGTAAAGAACGCTTATAGATTGTTCTTCCATCATTGTGCAATCAGGCACACTCTAAATGAGATTCCCTGTCAGTAAACACATTGATTGTTCAAAATAAGAGGATTTTGCCAGTATTATTTGTCCTCTTTTCATTACACAGAGTAATTATCCCTATACGGGTAGTTTTGTATAATGTAGAGATCCATCTTATGAAGAAAGGTTAAGGAACATTGCTACTCATTTATATTGTGTTTGAAGCGCTGGATAGCATTAGTAGGAGGGGGTAGATTACCTCACCAGGACATTTTTCTAGCATCATAGAAGCTGGTATCGATGTCCTTGCTTTGTTGGTGATGGCGATACTTTCAGTAAGCTCGCATTCATTTCTGATATGCAGGAATGTTTGATTTAAACATTTATAGTAAAAGGAATCAAAACTTGATGTTATCCAAGGTGGCCTTGAAAGGGCTGTAACTTTTGAAAACACCAGCAAATAGGAAAAATACTGCAAAAGTCCCCAAAAAAAAAAACAAATCACAAAACACTGTATTTGTGGTTTTTTTGGGGGGGAGACAATAACGTGTCTCACAACCGTGACAAGCTAATAGTAAACGCCTAATAGCAAATATGTGTCTACAGTAATAAATAAATCGTGATTAAAACACACGTTACCTTGCTTCTTTTTCTGTCTCACAACAGCAAAGAATCCTCTGCTTCTTTTAAACGTGTCTAGGTGCTTAAATCCATTTCATGCGTTGTTTCTCTCATTTCTACAGCTGTTCCGTCACATTAATGTCTCCCCAAAAACACTTCCATTGTGTCCATTGGTTTTTTTTCTACTTCTGATGTCTCTTAAAGTTTTGTTGTTGTTGTTGTTTTTTTTTTTGGGGGGGGGGTTGTGTCTTTTACTGTTTCTGTTGTCTGTCATTAAACTTCCTGTTTGCTTTTCCAGCATCTTTCTGTTTGCTGCTTTTTTCTTAACTTGCAGTGCCTCTCACCTCTCAGGGACAACGTAGTACAGGAGCTTTCTATGAAACTTCGCTAACAGGACTAACCAGTCTACCCTACCTTGTTATTGGTGTTTGAAGTAGGAGAAAGTTCCACATTGGACTTATAGTATAACTAGTGTAATTTCTTTTTCATGACTACATCATCCAGTTTGTCTAATGTTTTCTGACGTACCAGAACATTTTTGAATTTCTTTTCCCAGCCAACTCTGTTCAGTAGCGCAAAACCAAGAGTGTACTAACAGACAGCTTGTGTTCTGTTGGTAATTTGAAATGTTTTATATTTAAATAGAATAGTTGTCAGTCTGTCAGTCCACCACTTTAGTCCAAACTGAAATCTCTCAGCAACTATCAGATGGGTAGCCATGAAATTGGTACACATTTCAATAATGCCCAGAGGCTGAACCCTACTGAATCTTGATCTCCTACGTTCTTCTAGAACTGCTATCATATCTGTCCAGTACTCTGTTTTGTGACCAATTAGGACAAAGATACAACTTCCCTCACACCCTCGGGTGACAGCTGTACATCCACAGACAGTATGGCTGCGTGACATAGAAACATATAACTGCTGATTAGTGATACCTGAGTGACTTGGGTTAGGTGCCCAGCAGGCAGCCTGTCACTCAAAGTGACCGCATCTCTAATAATGCAAAACTTTAAGACTTAAAATTTGGGGTTTTGGAGGGGTGTAGCCTATCCCAACTGTCATAGGGCAAAAAGAGGGATACATTCTGGATGGGTGAGAGAAAACCATTCACGCTCTCATTCATTCTCACATCCACACCTAGATTTACCATTTAATCTAACAGATATGTGGGAGAAAGCCAGAATCCCTGGAGAAAACCCACACAGCGAAAACATGCAAAATCCACAGAGAAAGGAGCTTAGCCTGCATGTGCATTTAAAACTAGGACACTCTTGCTGTGCAGCAACCGCTATAGCTGCAAACAGATGAGCTGGGAAGCATCATCCTTTGTGGAGGTGACTTTAGCAGAAAATGTTTGTACTATGTTAACATGTGAGTCTACGGAAGAGCAGGTCGCCTATGGTCAGTCGAGCAACTGCAGTTTTTTGGCATTGGCTTCATTTTTCAGCCTCACAGGCTTCCACAATGTAGCACTACCAACCTTGACCTCACCGATCTCATTCCGCTTCTATGCAAGAAAAGCAATTCAAATCTAAATATTTAACTGGCTCTGAAATAAAATCATATTGTATCTTTTCTCTTTTTTTGGCATTGTTATAGAAAACTACATTTATTTTCAGCTATTTGTACTGAAGATCTAATTATTGCATTTCCCATGTATATATACATG
>NW_005187403.1:4582000-4583678 GCF_000239375.1 Pundamilia nyererei | reverse complement strand
TCTTCCTTCCTCTGGTGAAGTACCTTTAATGGTGATTTTGAGTCATGTTACGGGACAGACAGTAAAACAAACCCTAAACCAGAAATTGTAGCCTGCAGCATGCTCCACATGCGCTAAATCCAACTCTTATTCCAAACCATAAAGCCTTTGAAGCTCTTCCATCGGTGCATGCACTCATTTCAATTTTTTTTCCTCTCTCTTTTTATTCTCTCACATAAACACTAACAGTACAGAGTGCACTTATAAGCATAGCGGAGGATGTTTAACAAACTCTTGAGGCAAAGTTCACTTTTGTTTGTCTTCCTGCCTTGTATTTGGTATTAAGAGGACCTAGACAGAGTTCTTCCTGCTTCTCTGTGCCTGACACTGTGTAACTTGTAGCTTTGATCAGCTCAGGAGAGGAAAACCTGCACTGGGAAGCGCCATCACTACAAACGCAGCAGGGAGGACACGTAGAGCAGGAGGGGGCAAGGAAGAAGGGAGGGCAACCCTGTTTTCCCTCTGGCACTTTCTGTCTTGCATACGTTCGTTTAAGGGTTTAGCGATAATTAAAAGATCCATCCGGGGGATCGAGAGAACGATGACAGGCATGAATCTAAAACAGCTGAAAGGGTTGAACATGGACTGTGAGTTTATAAAGAGGTCTTTGGAATATGTCTTGGATATGAAAGCAATACACAAACTTAGAACATATTGACAACTTAAGATTTTCTTGAAACTGAAAATGCTTTTTGGATGCTATTTTTAATTTGCAAAGAATTTCCAATCTAGTACATTTCTTCCTTTTGGTTCTGAGCCTTAATGAGCTGGGACTTCACACGTCAGTGAAATCAGACTTAATCTGCGCCTCATGCCCAGTTACACGTATTGATCTGATTCTTGCTTTAGATAAAATTGTGTTCATAATAGCAGCTTATTTTTTGTTAATACATCCCTCACTTTCTTTTTTGAATATCACAGATCTGATAAGAATTGAAATGATTGCGTCCCTGACATGTGAGAGTTTAAATAGTGTTTTATTAGTGCATTTGGAACAAATGTAAAGCAAATTACAGTCATGTGAAAAGGACTATATGCTGGCCTGTGAAAATGTAATTACACCCCATGATTTAACAGCTTCTAGAACTGCATTTGGTAACGACACCTTGACATTCATTTACTGTATGACTCTATCAGTCTCTCGTTGTGGAGGAATTTTGTACCACTCTGCTTCACATCGTTTCAGTCCACTGAGGTTTGCTGCTGGTTTGGTTTGAGGTCTGGACTTTGACTGGGTCATTGTGACACCTTGATTCCTTTCTTTTGTAGATTTGCTGTTGTGCTTGGGATAATTGTCCTGTTGCATGACCTAATTTGCCACAGTGTGAGTCTTGACTCACATGTGAGTCTCGAATACCTCACTGACTGCAGACTGTCCAGGTCAAGTGGCAGCGAAAAAACCCCAAATCAGCACCCTTCCATCACCATGCTTGACAGTTAGGCTACGTTCACACTGCAGGCGAAAGCGCATCAAATTTTTTGACCCTATGCGACCCATATCCGATCATGGTATGACAGTGTGGCACAAACGGCACAAATCCGATATTTTCAAATCCAATCTGGGTCACTTTCGTATTTGGTACTGAATCCGATACATATCCGATGTTTCAGAAAGCGACTGCTGTGTGAACGGTCATGT
>NW_005187403.1:4568891-4581440 GCF_000239375.1 Pundamilia nyererei | reverse complement strand
TCTCCACTTTGGCCCGTCCAAAGGAAAAGTCTTGCTGAGCCTTGGTTGTTCAGTCTTCATATAATTGTCCTGACATGAACTTTAACATTTAAAATGTCAACTGAGGCCTGTAGAGTCTGCAATGTAGCTTAATGATTTTTTCCAGTTTCTCTGGGACAGTCAGTCCTTGGAAGATTGGCAGCATCAACACATACGTGAATGCTACAGATCAATTAATCAAGTGCACTTGAGTATCAGCACTTGATTAACTGATCTTGATTAATTCCTATGATAGCAGTAAAGGTGTGCTTAGTTTTTCTCACAGCATCTTGTGAAAAAGTACTTCTAAAAACAACTGTGGGTGAGCCCAGGATTTACAAATCTGTATTTTTCTATCATCCAGGGAGCAGCGATGTTGTGAAATTTGCATTTAATAATGCATCCTTTGATGATGAAATGATAGGTTTATGGCTGAGTATGCTTGTTGTCCAAGACAGCAAGGGGAAATAATCTAGAAATTGACTTACGGGACATTGGTACCCTCTTCTTTTGAAGAAAGACGATCTTCTCCTCTTAAAGTAAGACACTGTCCCGGATAAGGCTGCCCAGCCTTGCAAGCACATGATAAAATACAAAACGCAGCCTGTCTGCTTTGAGAAATCCAGGACATCGCCACCGTATCTGGGAGCCTTCAAAATAATGTCAACTGGTAATCAATAGACTTTGGTGATTCAAATGGCTTAAAATCCATACTGAAAAGTCAACATGCTAAACATAAACACGGTTCTTATAAATAAACCAATATTATCTTGTGATACACGGACATGATTAATACGATTTTGAACTACACTTGAAGCGGGGTCAGTGTCTGGTGCCATTCATTCAAGAGGAGAAACGCTGATGGATTCAATAGATTCAGCTGGGTTCTCTAACCTCCAAGCATTCAGCAGTGTGAGCAGTCCACACCCACACACACTTTGAAAAGAAACTCTAATCTTGTTTTGGAAAGAAACCCTACACATGCAGGGAGAGACTCTAAATGGGACAAAAACCATGTTACAGCTTATTTCCAGAAAATGTATGGCATTGAGAGGCTGCTGAAATAGCTTTATATTGCTTGCTGAGAATAACGGCAGTACTTGGTAATGGATTATTTTGGTCTGTGTCTCGCTCTTTTTTTCTCCCTGCAGGGCTAAAGCAGATCCATGCCCTGTCCATCCAGGGGAACTATGAGCTACGTATCGACCTGGAGGACTTTGAAAATAACACAGCGTACGCCCAGTACGGCACCTTCGGAGTGGGCCTCTTCTCGGTGGACGCCGATGATGACGGATACCCTTTGACTGTGGGAGACTATTCAGGCAATGCAGGTATGTGCTGTGTACTCAGTGAACTCATTAAGGCTTTTCTTGGAAGACATACTGTGCACTCTGATTAGTATACACCATATTTGTTTTGCACATATTATTTTTTTCCCCTTCGTTCAACCTAATGGCAAACACAGCAGTGTGCGAAAGTCCAGCCAACGCCCCTCGTATTCTGCATTCCAGCAAATATAACTGTGCATTATTTTTGCAGTGCAGTAGACGTGTCCACTTGTTAAGCTTTGCAGAGAGTGCTCAGAGTGAGGGACTGCTAGTGTCTGTTTCTCTGCTCACTCATCGTGAGATTCAAGCCAGCTACCTGTCACCTTGATTAAATTACTGCCAATTAATTGCCGTGCTTGACCTGCAGCGTAAACAAAAAAGCTGCCATTGAAATGAAGAAGCAATTTAAAGAAGCTTTGGGGAGCAGTGCTTTGAGAACAGACAGAGAGAGAATGGGGACAGATATGAGAGCGGGGAGGAGAGTAGTCGATAAGAAGGAGGGCGACTGGAGGAAACTGGGATGGGAGAACTAGGGGGACAGGTGTGGGAGAAAAAGAGGTAAATAAAAATGAGGATAGAGATATTTAAGGGACAGAGAAGGCAATGAAGCGAAGGAGGAAGAGAAAAATGGGTTGTATGTATGATGGGATGGGGGGGTGTTCCTCCAGCTATGGCTCTGCTAAAATTCCTGTAAAACTCCAGGTCTGTCCTCTTCAAAGCCTGACCTTGAACTCGTTTGCCTGCTGGACATTTGAATCCAGTCAAATTATGGCTACTCCAGCTCTCTCGGGATAGTCACACTCTCACGTCAGCTTCCCCTACAGCAGCTCTACTGTTATTATTAGTAGTATTTTCCATAGCTCTGGCTGCTTTTGATCAGCAGACAGGTGCTCGTTTCTACTGGGAGCAGCTGGATCTTAATGGGCATCAGAGGAGGCTGCCGGCCCCCAAGCCACCCAAGTGGCATCCTCTGCCTTGTAAATGAGCTTGTTTTTGCGCCCCTCCCCCACCCTTCCCCTTTTCTTCCTAGCTCTGGACATCATTGTACTGTTGACACCAGTAAGCATTTTTTTCCCTTGTTCTACTCCCCCACTATCTAATTTCTCCTAACATCAAGCGGCACACAACGTGAATATCAGACATGCCTGTCAAATTATTTTTCCTACCGAGCGGTTACCATAGTAATGCCAAATAGCAAGTGGAGCAGGGCAAAGTGAGAGGGTAAGAAGCTGTGCGGCCACATCCTGGGCAATTAAGGGCTGTTTGATGCCCTGACGAGCTGTTAGGCTTCACCTGATGACTGGTGAGCACTCTTTCATTCTGCTCACCACTTTATCCCTCTATCCATTTCTAGTCACAGTGTGAAGCCTGCTTTTTTTCCAAAAAAAAAAATTTGAAGGGGCAAAGAGTGGAGGAAATGTATGGGGAGTTTATTGAACATTATGAGCTCTTTTAACATCCATTTGCAGGAAACTTTTGGTCTACCGCAGCATCTGCAAGGGCGTTACTTTCATTTTCCTGGTGAATTTACAGCAGCGGCTCGCAAAACAGTTGTCAGTGTGAGAGGATTTGCCAGTAATAAATCTTTAAATAGTCAGAGCGATATTTTCAGCTGTGTGGATCAGATTGACCTTTCAGACCACTATTAGGTCCACTTAGGTGATGCAACTTGGCTGCGCCACATCCCTGCAGTGGTCTTTCATCACTGCCATAATCACAATGAGAGGTTATGGGAAAGAATGCCCTCTTATAGAATAAGTACGCTTTTAAAGCTCTTTGAAGCTGTTACAAAAGTTACATTATTATACTAAATTTCTTAAAGTGGACAAAATACCCTGACTTAGCAAAAGACTGAGGGGCAAGATGTAGGGGTAAACACACACCACATAAACAAACACAAAGACATAACCGGAATGAGGGCACAGAGGGCAAGGGGATGTGAAAACACTCAGACCTCGAGGGAGGGAAAAACAATATGGCCGTACCTAAAACCATGACATCAACATATGTGAGACAGACCATTTAGTATGTCTCATGTATCATCTGAAAGATTTGTATCCATTAACAACCTAATGAAATCATTTGGGGAGTGTTATTAAAAGGTCGCCACAGAACCTTTGATTAACTGCCTACAAAGCCGTCTGACCTACTGCTTCAGCTAATGACAAGAAATACTCAGGAGGACACTGGAGCTGTATTTTTATTCTTTTATCTCTTTCTCTCTACAAAACAAAAAATAATAATAATTGGAAAGTTATGAGGTCTTTTGAAGTTAATCGCTTGTGTATATGTCTAATTACAGGTTTCTAAACCAAGAATGTTCTGATGAAAGATGTAAAGGAGATAGCTATTATTTCAGTAACACTTTATAATATATACTTTACTAAGAGAGTAAATCCCGATGGAATTCAATGGAATTTCACTTTCATTTATTTGAACAAAAATGCAATTATATTTATCTACAAACACAAACAAGTTCGGTTTTTGCAGGAAACAAAGACATAATTGTAATGTAAATACATTTAAGTACTATGTGGGTAATTTTGAGTTGATTTCACTTCTATGGTCATTTAGCAATGAAATCAAATTAATTATGTCACATCATAAATATGGTATACTTTTTGGGCCACGGGCCATAATATGGAGGTTTTTCTTTTATTAAGAATTAATTAAGAAAAAACAGGTTCCATTAAAATATGGGGTCTCGTGACATAATGATGGGGAGAAACCCTTTTTTAACAATGAGTGTTCAAACATCCTCGTGTCCTGTAAAATATCTGATAGTTAGGCAAAGTTTTGCCACCACATAATTCAGTCCGTGTTCCAAAAGGTACAGTGTGCTTACAATGTACGATGGAAAAAGTGGCTGTGGGGGTGGCTGTAGCTCAGGCGGTAGAGCAGGATCAGTCATCTACTGATTGGAAGGTTGGTGGTTTGATTCCCGGCTTCCCCCTCGTCTGCATGCCAAATATCCTTGGACAAGATACTAACCCCAAGTTGCTCTCTGATGCATCCATCGGAGTGTGAATGTTAGTTAGAAAGCACTAAGAAAATTGTGCTTGTGCTTATGGGTGAATGCACTAGTTGTGTGAAGCGCTTTAAGTGCTCAGAAGAGTAGAAAAGCATTAGATGAGAACCAGTCCATTTACCCAAAATGTTCTTTGTTTTTCCCACAAAATTACCAAGAAATGATGCAGTACGGAAAATGTTCTAACTGTGCGATTTGGATCGCGTTTCTTGTAAAATACCCAGAACTTAAATTTACTTACAGTCTAATTGTTCCTCTGTTCCTTCTAAAAACCTGATTTGTCACCGCATTATTCTAGTATTTCTACTTTTAAGTATTTGTAGGCAAGTATAATTAAACTGTAATTTAGTTTAAAAGGCAGTTTAAATTTTATTTAATTACAGTTGAATTACACTCTTAGATGCAGAACATATTTTTATGATGTTACAGATTCATCTATGTTGTTTTATTCATTAACTTCAGTTGTACGACTATTTTGTGTGTACTGACACATTCAAATTTAATTGCCGTTCTTTTCTTTTTTTTAGGTGATTCTCTGTTGAAGCACAATGGAATGAAGTTCACCACCAAAGACAAAGATAACGACCACTCGGAGAATAACTGCGCCTCCTTCTACCATGGCGCGTGGTGGTACCGAAACTGCCACACCTCCAACCTTAACGGCCAGTACCTGCGCGGTCAGCACACCTCCTATGCCGATGGCATTGAGTGGTCCTCCTGGACTGGCTGGCAGTACTCCCTCAAATTCTCCGAGATTAAGATACGCCCGACCCGCGACCCAGAGAATAAATGAAACTGACACGAGAAGGAAAAAAAAAAAAGAAGAAGAAAATTTTCAAACATTATAAACCACAGTTTCTGACAGCTTGATGGAGTTACTTGTCTCGATATTGTTTATTCACTAAAACGTGCATCTTTGACTTTAGTTGACTCTGCTGTTTTCTCGTGATGTCTCTCTTCCATTTTTTTGCTCCTCTTCCTCGCTCACTCAGCTACTAGTCACCCTGGCTACCTTAATCCTTCCCGTGGTCCCATTCTTTGAGAAATTAAATAACCCGGACGCTCTTATTTTTGAACGTTTAGTTCACAAAAACAGCTTACCAGAGCCCTGAACCAACAACAGTCCACTGCTCCGGGTCTGTCAATGTGGTCCAGCCCCCCTCTGAAGTAAAATGGGTCCCCTGACATCAACCTGACCTAACCTGTGCTGACATGGCACTCAGTTCCACTGCCCACTCCTGTAAAATATGTGAAGACAACCCCCGTTCACAAAACATGAAGACAGAATATGGAAATTATTCAACCCCGCAAACCCCACCTCCACCCTCTGCAAAGAAACTCTCAAGTTTTACCAGGGAGAAGGGGACAGGGCAGTGGTGCACTACGTCACATTTACATCTTTGATCTGTCCGAATGAGCCCCGGCAGGGAAAGTGGCGAGAAGTACGGGCGCTCCGATAATGAGAGCGAGACGGAGAAAATGAGGAAACAATTTGACAGGAGCTAAATTGGTGGAAGGAATGGGGGGGCAGAGTGAATCAAACTGGGGAGATGAAGTAGGTGAAGAAGAAGAAAAAGAAGAAGAGGTGCAAGAAAAGGATGGGGGGGAAAAGAAGAGACAGTGGAGGATGTCATTCATCTGACTTGGACCATTAGGGAGCATATTGGGCACTTTGTCTGATCTGCCTGCCAGCTGAGTACTGGCCAACTGATGCAGCACTCACAGATGGTAACCCAGCACTTTGTGTGTGTGTGTGTGTGTGTGTGTGTGTGCGTGTAAGAGAGAGAGAGAGAATGTGTGTGTGCCTGAGACAGAGAGAGACAGACAGACAGAGTTCTCTAACACTATCAATTTCCTGTCACGGGTTCAGTAGAGCATCTCGGTTGACTACAATGTTTAGCACAGAAAGACTAAGCATGATGCACGGCTGGCTTACCTGCACTCTGTCCAACTAAGTAGCTGAAATACGCCTGCAAGGGATGTAACGAATTAAAGCAGGAAAAGACAACAACTTAGAAGAAACTGATGGAGCCACTGAAAGAGACCCGAGGAAACTTCACGCCCCCCTTTCTTGTTTGTCCTCTCTTTTGTACGTTTTTTTTCCTCTCTCTGTTGTTTCCAGATGATTATTGTGGAATCGGTTTGTGCGATACGGTTTTATCTTGTCATGCAAACGGAGCGAAAGATGCTATAAAATAAGATTTGACGCTCTCAACCGCCGTCTTTTTTCTTCAGAGTCATGGCAACATCCAAACTGCCTACAGAAAACAAAGCAAAAAAAGAAAAAAAGATGAAGTCAGTTTAAAAAAAAAAAGGAAAGAAAAAATTCACAGCACATGGGCGGAAAACAGTGCAATCCCGATTTTTTTCCCGTCTCTTTTTTAAAGTCGGTGAATCAACTTTTTTTTGGATGTAATAAAAGCTTTAAAATATCTGTAGATTTTATTGTACAGTGTGTATGACTTTTAGAGCATGAGAATCTGTTTCTTACTATGCTACAACACAAAGAGAACTCAAGCACATAGACTTTACAAAATCCACTGGTTCAAAAAAAGAAGAAGAAAATGCAACATGTGGAGCAAAATAACTTTCCCCCCCCCTTCTTATAAAATGAGCAAAAGGTGGGGAGTGGCGCTCCTTAGGCCAGATCCAAGTGAAGAAGAGTAACATGATTATCCCTTAAGCACATGCCCGCTCTAATCTGCAGCACAAATTTCAGTCTTTATGTCAAAGGCACAATGATAAGAGTTTTTTGAACCTCCTCAGGCACAATAGCTGCCTTGCTGGACATTTGCGACCTTTGTGATTACTTGGCTTTGGAGAGTCACTTGGAAGCAGTTTTGAATCCGTGCTAAAGGGTGACAGTGAGTTAACGTGTAGCACCGAGCAATGTTGCACTTAATACCTCTGACACTGGAACAGCTGTGAGTTTTTCTGTCATCCCCGGTGCTTTGATGAAGGATCCCGTTTCTGTGTGTGTTTCTGCTAGCGCCTCGGCTGTGCACACGCAGTATATGTCACGTCGTGGTGGTGGACTCCTGCCACGTCTTTTCATCGAAGAAGCGCCGAAGACACGTTACACATGCCTGCAGATGTTATTGTGGCACAGAGTGTGCGGTGCGCTATTGTCAATTCCGAGACAAGCTGGAACTGTGCGGAGTCGCTCGAGGAGAGGGAATTGGACCGCTCGTTGAGTATGTGTGCGAATCGTGAGTATGTGCGTGTCTCTTTGCCGGACGGAGCGTCGGTATGCGTGAGCGCAAGCGTGCATCTGCAGTGTTTCTGTGTGTACACGTATATGCACATGCGTCGGTTTGTACACGCCCAACGTGCATGAGCCAGACAAGAGAACAGGAGGCTGGGTGTGTCTCTCTGTGGAATTCTGAAGTAATGTGATGCCTATGTACTACATGCCTCCCTCGCTATTTGTGTTGATAAC
This sequence comes from Pundamilia nyererei, assembly GCF_000239375.1. Lineage (NCBI taxonomy): Eukaryota > Metazoa > Chordata > Actinopteri > Cichliformes > Cichlidae > Pundamilia > Pundamilia nyererei. Next base: position 4,573,627 of record NW_005187403.1, on the reverse strand, counting down.
AGAGAGATTTACATAATTCTAATAATGAACTATTACTTATTGTGATTGTGATCCCATTAAAATGGACACCACCTTCTTGGTACTGTGTTGAACTGCGCTTGTGCCCTCGAATCCTGACAACCCGCTCCCGAATTCTCTGTTCGCCTCAACATGACTTTGTGCTCACTGTATACGTTAGCGCTATGTTTCCCTTGTTATTTAAGTGTAAAGACATGTATTATTTGCCATGATGATCCACCACCCCACCCTTCCTTCCCTCTGTGTTAAAGGCCTTCATTGTCACTCTTTGCTGCTGCAGCTTGCTAAGTCTCCGATGGAAGAGATGATAAAAGAAGTGAAATCAGAGGCTCTGATAATTCCCAGTTAACCCACTCATTACAGAGTATCCGCACCCTCTCCATCGATCCGCCACGTCCCCAAACCCCTTTCTTACTTTGTACCTCCTTAATTGCCTTAGCCTGTGCTGCCAACCCCGGCTCCTAAATTCCTCTCTGCTCTTTCCGCTCTTAACTCCTATCCCCTTTATTGCTCTGTTTTTCTTCCCCTACTCCCATCTCCGCTCTCCTCCACCCAGCCCGCCCATTCCTTCATTCCCAGCGCAGAACTAACTATGTTTTTCTTTTTTCCTTTTATTTTTGGTGAAGTACTATAGATTGTTTTGCTGAATCTTGATACTGTGTTTTAATGTTCTTGTCAACATTTAATAAACATTCACATTTTATAAATGGAGCACACGCCGAAGCATTTGTGTCTCTCTCGCTGTCTCTGTCTCTAGCAGCGCATCCATACACATCTATAGGCGTGTGGTTCTGTGTTTGTAAGAAGCATTTAGTAGCCTTCTGCTTGTCAAAAGAAAAACTTGTTAACGTTTTGGAACATCAACCACGATAAAGTACCACAAAGCATGTCCTTGGTTTTGAAAGGTAGACTAAGCAGACAAAGAAAAGAAAAAAAAAAGCTTTGGGTCTCTGGGGTCGAGCCACGTAGTTATAGCTTTGCTTGGCGAGGATTTAGATAATATCAACTTTCAACAACTTTTCTGCTGCAAACTAAATGCAGAGGTAAATTGAATTTTTGTTTGTCAGAAATGATGCTGCAGCTATTTTAGAGTTGTTCCACAGAGTTGTTCCTTGGGAAAACTAAAGAAGACCATCACCATGCTCCATCAGGACATATAACTGCATGACTGGACATTGGCCCCATTTCTAGTATAAGTTCCAAGTTAGTTTTAGCATTAATTTCACATAAGTGTATACCTAAGTGCACGGAATGATCCAATACCTTGTACAAACACCTTTAGCATTAATAACTTGAAATAACACATAGATTTTTGTATGATTTTATCAAACTCTGACATCATTGTGGAAGAAAGAAAAAAAAACTCAAAGTACAAGTTTTCTAATTTATTAAGCATAATAACAGTGCCTGTCTCCTCCTCTGTTCAGCATGCCAAACAGACAAAGTGCACCACACCCAAACAGTAAACACTTTTATTATGAGAGACAGAAACAGAATATTAATGTCATTGTTTAAAAGTTGGTTTAGCCTTGGCTTCTTCCCTTATATGGAGCTGGACCCAGTGCTTGGTTCATCTTATACTTTCTTTACTGGACATCTCCCTGTAAGAGAAGAGCAGAAAAACAACTCCTCTCTAGACACAGAACCTGGTATCGCATGGGTGTGGCGTTCTCTTTCAACACTCTATTCTATATCACTTATTTGTGTAATAAAAGATGTGACATAAATGTGATAACTGATAAAATGTAAATATGTGATATGAGGTGTTTGTGTTATCTAAAATAATGAGGTATATTTGTATTAAAGATAAAAAGTAAATTGCTAACAGTTTTGGCCCACTCTTCTTTACAGGATAGCATCAGTTTATTAAAGGTACTGAGGTAAGTTGGTAAGGATTTCCTGAACTTTTCTATCAGTGAACATTTCCTTTGTTGCTTCGATTAGCTGCTGTTAGGTAGCATTTGTGAAACTTTCTTTGAAATGGATCTAACATTGTTGAACTCAGGCTCTTAGCAAATAAAGTCTCATAGAATCTGAGAATGTAATCAAAGTGCATATCGGAGGAAAAACGTGATTTTGATTTTCAGGAAAGTTGAGCCTAATATTAGCTGCCTTAATGTTAGCAGGTCTGATCTTTTTTTCTATAAAACCTGTATTCTATATTTCTATAAAAATCTACAAAAACTACTACTGTTGAGAGGATAGTGCCAGTTTTTTAACACACCCAAATGCTTCACACCTGCCAACTGTCAAAATGTCTGCTTTAACAGAGGTGATCACATTTGCCAGTGGTCAGTTAATCAAGGGCATTTGGTTATTAGCACTTGGCTGCTATTTACTTCTTAATTCCCATGGAAGCAGTAAGTTTGTGCATAATTTTTCACATGACTGCATGGGTAGAGTAGCCCAAACATATTCAGAACAAATTTAGAGAGAAACATTCAAAACTTAGATCGCTGGAAGGACAAACATAATACAATTTGATAACAGCAAACGAGCAAGTGATATTTTCAAAGGTTGTATTGTGTGTAATTTTATTACTGCTCTGAAGAGCCGAGTGAAATTGTGAAAATAACAACTAAACAACAAAACAGTAACAAAATAATATTAGTCAGCTTTATCCTTCACTGGGCTTTCAGGTCTTTGTCCTTCGGCTCATTTTTAACTTGGTTTGAAGGCCACAATAACAATGTCTCATTCTGTTCTACGGCAGCTCAAGATCAAAGTTTACTCTAAACACTACATATGACTAATATCCAAATTCAGATCCCCCCTGTAAAAACGCATCATCAATAGAGCTCTTGATAAGAGGAAACCTCTAGAGCTGGAAAATAAAGCCAACGTGGAAGTGGCAAAAATTGCAGGTGGTGCCGCTTGAGGCTGGCTCCAAAAGAAGTCAGTCCCCACAGACTCCACAGAGAGTTAAAATGTCTAAATTTTTATATTTTTATAGTATTAAAAGCAGATTTACAGCCTGGTGAAATGACAGTTGTGGTCTCCATAGTCTCCACCTTCATAGCAAGTGGATAAATGAATAAGGGGCAAAGACATGTCAATTGACAGGTGTCCCAACACAGGCAGCTGGAGCGTCTGCTTGGCCTCGTTAACAACTTGGAATCTTTAAATTGGACCAGTAAGTGTGTGCTGCTGTTGCCTTGTGGAGCATTTTTCATTTTCATGCAGACCATCTTGGGAAGTTTGTCCTACAGTTTTAATTGAGTGAAATTCTAGTGTTTTATCAGTTTGTTCACAAATTTTCCTCTTTAGTTCATCACACAAATGCTTATCACAAATTTATCATCTGAATTTTAACGAGTTTAATTATTTGTGTTTATTTCTTTCTTTTTTTTCCCAATGGAGAAACAATCTCAGACTCTCACAGTCACAGCATCCAATTGTCCATCGTGTAGTGAGCACCATCTCTTTGGGGGAAAATATCTGCCCTTTTATCTGCATTGCTAACAGTACCTGTGTTCCATTTGGTGCTGAGTAGGTAGTATAAAGTGGGGGTTTAGTCTCTTTTCTATTACAAAAATATATATAGCAACTTCCTTTTTAGGGATATAAAGGTTGCTACAAAAGTGAAAGGGCATAAAAGAACACAATGAACTGAAAGATGCTACATTTTCAGCTTATACATCTTCAGAAACTGCAGTGAGACAGCCTGTTGACAGCGTGACATTTTCGACAGAAGGAGTTTATTTCGTAATTTCACTGCCATTAGCAGAGTACCCATTCAAAATGTCCCTGTTAAGATTATGTGGTTTAGGTGTATAATTAACAAACAAACATTAAAAAAAAAGCCTGCTGAACAGAGCTCTCTACTCTTTACACTCAGCACAAAGAAGGAACAGGAATTAGCTTTAAGAGCAGAGCTATATAATCTCATAAAACAGCCAAATATAACTTCAGCATTTTATCCCCTTTTTTACATGAGCAGAGTAATATTTAGTAGTTACTACAGACTGTAATGAGTATGATTTTACAGGATGCTGCACTGTATATAAGGCCACAGTCACACAGGTATAGAGAAAGCTTGGTAATTACTGGCAACTTTTACTTTGAAGGCCTGGTAACTACTGCTTGTTTATTCCCTAAGCAGTTGTGAATCATTGCTGTTGGTTGCTGAAAACTATTGAAAACCTACTTGTGAGTGCTTTGATGACTAGCAGATCACCCATAGTTTGTGTGGATGAAGCAGCATCTCACCAATCTGTCACCGTAAACAAAGACTGTTTGCCTTCAAATTAAAAGTTGTGCTTTCTGAAGGTGTGTTGGTTTCAACAGTAATGCAGACATTTTGCTTTGCTCTGCATTGCGTTGAACTTTTGAACCCCTTTAGCTATACAAGGCTGATGGAAAAGGACAACTTTTTCCAGCTAGGGTTTGACAAAAAGCAGCATCTGGCATCTTACAAGCACTACAAGCAATTGCCACAATCTACAGAGCCCTGCAAGGGACTTTTGCGCGATCCTGAGAAAGATCCTGCATTTATCGTACTTCAATAGGTACCCGTAAAGTTATCCAGGGTACTCCAGCTAGCTGTTTATGTGTTCTACCAACCAAGTCCACCAGGTCAGAGTACACTTTGCCTCAAGTGTTTCAACTGGTACTAAGAAGTCTCTTCAGATGTCTCTCACTTATATAAAAACCATGACCTGGAAGTGCATGGACTTGAATTAAAAACTTTCTGCGGGATCTTCAAACCCACAATTTTT
>NW_005187403.1:4553634-4567986 GCF_000239375.1 Pundamilia nyererei | reverse complement strand
TCTGTTTAGTCCACAGTGGGTTAAAGGAACATGGTACAACATTAACACAAATATAAATATGAGGATTTATACATGTGGGATTGAGACCAAAAAGAAGAAAGATTTGAAAAGTGAAGCCAGTGCAGCCTTCAAAATGGGATCTCACCAACCAATGAGTTGATCACAGTCATTGTTGGTGCTTCAGTCTTTTATATACAGTGTTTGCAGCCACTGCTAAGGCATTTGTTCTGTCTCCTCCCCAGAGGGAGTGAAGAAGACAACTGCAGTATCAAACAAATGGCTGAAAGTGTGACGATGACTGACGATGTCACTAAAAGCTGTTGTGAATGAGCCGTCATTGCCAGTGTCAGCTGAAAACAAGAGTTGGTCACAATATTAGGACGGCTTTATCCAAAGACCTCATTTCAACTGCTCTACCTCCTTAGGCCCTTAGCAATGCACTCATGAAGGATGAAGCTGATCGGAGAAACACACATATCCATACAGACAGATACTCCTCCCTCGAGAGTTAGATGACAGCGGTAATAAACATTTCATATCCTGTCCCTGCTCACTTTGGCACCAAACAGAATTCCTAACCAGCTAAACATAAATAAAGGATGCAGAACAAGTCAATGAAATTAACTGCTACATGTTAATTTGCACTTCTTAGAGCATTTAGAGCAATTATTAGTGAAGCCAGTGGGTGAATAATTAAATTTAATTCTCTCAGTAAGATCACACACTACAGTGTAGCATAAATATATCTCCAGTGTTGTTCAATTAACATATTGCTACTGTTGTCACCAACCAATTATTTCAGGACTTATCAACACTGACATTACTTTAAACTTTTATAATGTTGGCCCACAAATAACATTTATGCATTAGTTTGTTGTCATAAGAGAAAATGTTTATTTTCCATTTCTCTCCCATACACCGCACTAGCGTGATGGCTAGCATGTAAGAATGGAAGACTCTTCGGTTGTTCAGGCATCACTTCTTGCTTGAATGATTTTATTGCCCTTATTGTTTTCTGTTTCCTACATCTATTGCTTTTCACATTTTGGCTGTGTCATTAGAGTCTGTATCCTTTCGTGCTCCACTGAAACATATTACTCGTTGCAGCTCCAGCAAACATCATGGAAAAGCAATTGTCTTGCATTTAATTTCAAGTAAAGTTCTGTTTCCTGTTGAAAACCCCACATGTGAAGTGAGTTCTCATACCATGCACATGGAACCAGTGCTGTAATAAGAAAGCCAGAGAAACCCCTGACGTTGAACAATCTTCTATGGATCCCGGGGGTGTTTTGAAACTGTGCACCTCGATTGCATTTCAGTTGTCTGTGTGTATAGCACATCTACTAATTACCCTGAAGGAGTGTGAGCTGCGATAGGGAGGGTGTCTGCTTGAAAGACTAGCAGTGGGGAAGGATGCCAGCCTTGTGATCGATCTCTTCAATTCATAGCTTAAAAGACCGCACACGATGTCAGGGACCGAGTTCTTATCTCTGGAGAGCCACTAGATGCGCGAATACATTCTCGTCTGGCCTTGACACAGCATGCTCACTGGTGGCGTCGTCTATTCAAGCTGCTTCAAAAGTGCCGAATTGGCAGGGAAAAATGTGGCTTGCTTATTTGTGAGGCTGGTGTCAGGTGGTTTTAAATACCGTTTTTGCTCTTCCCACAGAGATCAGTCAATGAGCGGTGATGCAACATTACTACTGTTTTGTGCAATTCAGCTGCTATCCTGTGCAATTTGAGAACTTCCTTCACTTGAAGCCTGCTGCATACTTTCATTTCCTTTCGCAAATGCCCCTGTCACACTGATTGGCCTTACCTTAAACAACTACAGCATTGTCCTGTCTCATTTGTAATCTTAGGAATGGACAAAGCCCATGTTATTTTTTCCACATCAGCTTTCATTGTGGATCACAACTGAAAAGACCTGTTAGAGAACTGTCCACAGAGTGCATTTAGTGCCATTCTCTTAGCAAAATCCAAATCAATAAAAGCACAGGGTGGCAACGCAGAGGTAAGAGGCGTAAAACAAAACACAGTAGTCATTCTGTAGTTATTTTATTTTACTGTGGCATGAGAATCTCACTAAGACTTACCAACATGCTTTACATTTCCCATTTATTTGAGAATAAAAGCATTTCTTCCCTGCATATCTTTTTAATATGGTAGCAGTGTAAGCGCACAGATGAAAGCAGAGCCATTAAACCCAACTAAACGCATGGCCACCTGCCTGAATGAGAGCATTGTATTAGTTCAGGCAGAGCACCCATGTCATGCTTTGCTAATCTATCAGCTAATCGCTAATCTCAGGGCTTTGCTATTAATAACAAAAAAGCAAAAAGAAAACTGTTGAAATGGCGAGTACACTGATCGTTGCTGCTGCTGCATTCATCCTCCTGCACAGTAAAGCTTTACCTACACATCCCTAATGCTAAATTTGATATAGTCTATCCAGTGGCTCTGACACTGACAACACAGTATTGTTGTTGCCCTGGCTTCACTCTGTGAACACCCATGGGGGATTTACATTACAGCCTGCCTATATCTTCAGTGTGTCTCCAGAAAGGCAGGGGAGCAGCTTACAGGAGAGCTATGAAAGTCAAATAGAAATCTGTTGCCATTTTCTTGCTATAAAAAGGCTTCATCTTTTGGCTGCTGTCTTTCTGACTGAATTAGACACATCTTTTGTCTCGTGTTTTCGTTTTAGAAATTCTACCATTGTGCATCAGCAGTCATTATTATGCAGCCAAGAAACGCCACAACAAATGCAATACATATTAAAGCAAAAAAATAAAAAAAATATGCATAAAACAGATGCACAGATTTGAGCTATTTCAGTGGCTTTGCACAGGGAATCTGCACAGTCTGACAGTGAAAAATTATTCAGCCTTTAGATCATAAAAACTTAACAGTAAGATGGAAAAGAGCAGAGTGCATGCCATGTTTAATGTCTTGAAAAAGCCTGGTCTGGTCTTACTATAGTTTTTTTTTTTATTTACAATCATGCCGTGTTTCCTTACATCACCTACATTATTTCCAAGCTGATTTGGAGTCATTTGTATAAAGGATCATTTAACAAAAACAAACCAGACACGGCCAAGTTGGTCCACATGATGTGGTGCTTTTAAAGTGGTTTCCAAAGTCTCACTAGTTGAGTCATAGCTGGAATTAGAAATGTGACTGATATTATGCTGTCTAACGGTCTTGTATTTTGTTTTGTTTTTTTACAACATGACACAATTATCAATGTACTGCAAAGCAGTTTCAATGCAGACAGGTAATTATGCCTCCTCTTCTCATTATATTGATTGAACCAATGCAATGAGTAACACTGAGTGGCTGCGTTAGTGCTTTTCGAAGACCTTGTAATGAGAATGTGTTGATGTTTTTTTCATAACTTTGAGGTAACTATTTGAATTTGATGATCTAATTATATGAAGTAAAAAAACAGTTACATTACTGTCACCTTCAGTCTAAAAGCAATAAATAGTCGTCAGATAACAATGCATACTGAGGAAGACATGAAGGCTGTTTTTTGTTGTGCATTGATCAGATGCTTACAGAACTAGCTACTGTATGGTTCGATTTTTTTTTTTCCTATTTATATCACAAATGCTCCTTTATTGTCAACAAATGTTGGTAAGCCAGCAACTGTCACCATATACAGTTTGACATCTGAGCTGCAGATGGAAAAATGTTTTAATTTGGAAACGGTTATGTACACATAACAAAGAGGAACTTCCTTTTGACATTTTACACTTTTATTTTGTAAACCCTCGCCACTGTGATTAATTGTAAAAATTAAGAATACTTAAAAAAACAAAAAAAAGCTCATTGTTACATACACCCTTTTCAAGACTGTACGATTTCAGAAGCATACATGACATATTCTGTACTTAATAACTACAATATACTCAGTTCACTACAGCAGAACCAGACCCAGGTGCTGTGACCACCACTATTTTTAAACATAGTCTCAACTCTCTTGGGCAAGCCTGCTTTAAACAGCCTAAAGTATTCTTCAAGAATAGTTTTCCAGACTCCTTGAAGGACATGTTTTTTTTTGGATGTTGGCTGCCTTTTGCTCCATCCTGATGATCCTACACTGATTCAAAAATCTTAAAGTTCAGGATCTGGGGAGGCCAATCCATGACTGATAGCTTTCCATTCTTTTCTTTTTCCGTCCACGTATGTCCAACCTTTTTTGCGCCACGGACCGGTTTATGCCCGACAATATTTTCACGGACCGGCCTTTAAAGTGTCGCGGATAAATACAACAAAATAAAACTAGTACCGGTACCGAAAAAAAGATTTATTCATAACACACGTGAAAAGACCCAGGAAAACAGAGTTGACAATCAAAACAATAACAAAATAACGCTGAAAACCGATAAAAACCCTGAAAACCATACATTTCACACCTGAGCCTCAACTCTCGCGGCCCGGTACCAAACGACTCACGGACTGGTACCGGTCCGAGGCCCGGGGGTTGGGGACCGCTGTTTTAAGGCACTGGCAGTGTGTTTGGGATCGTTGTCATGTTGAAAAATGAAGCTATTAGCAATCAGATGCTTTTCAGATGGTATTGCATGGTGGATTCAAATTTGACGGTACGTTACTGCTTTCAAAATTCCATCAATTTTGACAAGATTCCCAACACCACTGGAGATAATTCAGCCCCAAACCATGACAAACCCTCTATCATGTTTTACAGATGGCTGTAGGCACTCACTGTTTGTACCTCTCTGACCTTCTCTGTACTGATGATGATTTGAACCAAAAGTTTCAAATTTGGATTCAGCACATTTTTACTAATTATATTTATCTCTCACTTCTGTGTTAGGTCTTTGCTGGATTTTTCTTTCACAAGGCACAAAAATGCCTTATTCAAGTACTCTTGAAGTAGTATTCAAGAGCACTTTAGTAGCGGTGCAATCATGTTTGGCTCCATGTATGAAAATATAAATAACATTTTAAAAATACAAATGAAAATAGCAGTCTACTTTGGACTACAGTGGCCCCGCCTGAAACATATTCATGAATTCAAATCAAAGTGAAAATTAGCCTGTTGACTGCTGCAGACAAATACTTTAATAAAGGTTCAGTAAACTCTCCCTGAGAAATGTTGTCAGCCAATCAAACACACACTGTGCTTTAGTACTTTTTCTGAAAACTCACTTTGAAATTAATTAAAAAGCATTGCCTATGCAGTGACAATAACAGCTAGACTAGCTGACCGAATAACCTGATTGTATGCTTGCATGTAAAAACTAGAAAGAGTTAGATGTTAGTGTGATGTTGTTTTTGCACAGCTTTCTAAAAATGGCTAACAAAATGACAAAATGTACCCACATAACTGCACTAAGCCAGCAGAGATTTTTTGTGAAGTATGGATAAATACCATGACATAGAGGGAACAATGGACAGGGAATCAATCCCACAGACGGGGTTAATTATCCCAGGCCGAATAACTAGCCCTCTGCAGACCTCAACCTTTCCCCTGGTGGAGCCAGATCCAGAGCAAAGGAGTAACACAATAGCACTCAGTGCACAAGCAGTTTGTGTGTGCAGCCAGAAAAGCAGAGCAGATTGTTCAAAACTGGCTTCTCAACTAAACAAGACGGAGAATTTTGTGGCTGCTTCTTAGCCAGATGTCAAGGAGTGTTATGAACACATCCTCAAGGAAAATATGAAGGGAGTCACAGACACCCGTCCCGTTTGCTGGTTAGCTAGAAAATTATTGTGTGAATCAATATGAGCCACTGATTTAATCCGTTAAGAGAGCCGGGGTTAGATATAATATGCGCATGGAACAGAAAGAACTTTTAACGGGTTCAATTTAATTTAAGAAGAAGTCTGTTATATTAGAAAGGCTTACTCCATCTTTTTTTTTTCAAATGTTCCAATATGTGAATCGTATAAATACTGAGTCAACTAAGATTTTTTTAAAGAAAGAAACTATTTTATTTTAGTAGTTTTACATCAAACAAGCAAAGTACGAAATTATCAAACAGGTGTGAAATAAACTGAAAAAGGTGTGGAGAAAAAAACAACACAGAATCACATATAACAGCTGGAATTTAGCAGTTTTGCTTTTTATAATTTTGCTTATTTTACCTGCTTGCTGTAGTTTTACTTTTTACATTCTTATCATGTGCAAGCTGGGCAATTTAAGTTAGCAATGTCATTCACTTATTCATAAATGCGGATGTTAAAAATTAGCTGTTATATCCATCAACCCCTTTTCTCAAAATTCCTTTTATGATAATCTTTCTGTACTGCAGCTCACCAGAGGCGTTTCATCATGCCATCGTCCTTTGAATCCTACATGAAGAGTTTCAATGATGTGTACGACAGAACAGTGACAGGGACTTACTGTAGTGATTTTCCTTAGAGCAGGAGCAGAAACTGCCTCTCTGGCCTTTTCTCAGAGCCATGGTTTAATTTTATTTTTAATTTTTAAATACAGATCTTTTTTTCTCTTTTGCAGAATTCACCTTGCTTTTAGCAATGCTCTGGGCATGTCAGCACCTTAATTGGAATGATAATACAAAGAGAGAATAAGAATGGGTTGATGAAATACTGAGGCAATACTGAGGCTGGTTGTTTTACTTTGCTTTACCTGACAGACATCTTTCTACATAAATCAGAATCATGAAAGCATGATCCTTGAATTTGTGATCTGGCTGACTATTTCTCATTTTTTGACAGCTTTAAAGCAGCACGCAGCAGAGTTTTTCGGTGGGAGCTCATTTAGAAAAAAATCCAGCTTAGAAATATTATACTGTAATACATTTGAGACCCATATTATTCAGCGAAACAGTAGAAATTGATCCCCATTATACTTGCTTATTATTATCAGTTAACTGGGCCTGGACTGGAGCAGTCACTGAATTAAATTGAATTACTAATATTTTTCCAAAAGTACTTTTTTAATATTTCTATTGATGATCATTTCGATCTGGATATTCTTTAAGACCCACATATCAGGTCTCATATCTACACCGTAAAAAAAAAAAATCCTAAAAAAACAGTAATATTCCAGCAGCTGGGGCGCCAAAATAATACCATAAATTAACAGAAAATAACTTTCCCATGAAAATACGGTTATTTTCAGTAATGACAATACAGTTTGTTGCCCTAATTTTACATGGGATTTTGCATTTTTTAAGTGCTTTTAAACATTAAATTAGGAACAATTTCAGTCGATGTGTCCTTGGGCAAGACACTTCACCTACCGCCTACTGGTGATGGCCAGAGGGGCCGATGGCGCGATATGGCAGCCTCGCTTCTTTCAGTCTGCCCCAGGGCAGCTGTGGCTACAACTGTAGCTTGCCTCCACCAGTGTGTGAATGGGTGGATGACTGGGTGTGTAAAGCATCTTGGGGGACTAGTAAAAGTGCTATACAAATACAGGCCATTTACCATATTTATGTGAATTTAATGATATTCTAGAAGAACAGTACAAAACTGTAAAATACACATTAAAATACTTTTATATCACAATTTTTTTACAGTGTAGAACCATCCTCTCATTAAACCTGTATTGCTAATAAATATCTAACCATAGACTGTATATAAAAGATGGATATAGTCACATGTTGGTTTGGAACAATTTTTACACGTTTTGATATTTAGAAGCTTTAGAAAGTTGTAGCTAGAAATCTTATATATAAACTCCAACAAGGTGATTCTCAAAGAAAATCTGTCAAATCTTGTGGGTCGTAAGAAAAAATCTGAGGATACCATTTGCTTGAAGCCACATCAGAAATGCTCTCAGTTGAAGTGTGGCTTTTGCGCCACTGTTAAGAATTCTTAACAATGGTGTCTTGAGGGAGAACACGCTAAGGTTTGCCGATTACACAGGACTGAAAATCAGTGACAACAATTCTATGTAGTGATGGACCCAAATTTGAAATGCTTGGTTCAATCTGCCATCAATATCTAAAGAGAAGGTCATGAAAGAGGTACAACAGTGACCATCCACATCTGTAAAACACAGTGGAAGCTCTCTCATGCATTGGGGCTACGTTTCAATCAGTGATATTAGGGATCTTCTCAAAACTGATGGAATTATAGCACACAGAAAAGATCCAACATGTGCTACCTTCTGGAAGATGTCTGATTGGCAGCGGCTTTATTTTTCAGAACCAAAGTTCCCAAATACACTGCCAGTGCAGTAAAAACTTACCTGGATAGAAAACCACACATTGAACACTATCAGTCATGGACCCTCACACCCCCACCCAGAGCCTGGAGCCCAGACCTCAACATTACTGAAACAGTGCCAAATCATCTTGACAGAATGGATGGAAAAGCAGCCAACATCCAAAGAGCAGATTTGGAATATCCTTCGAGAAGAAATATTTCTGAATATTAGTAATGTGGGGTGCCTCAAGACTTTTGCACATTGGTGTAATTCCATTAAAAATCCTCGAAAAGGCATCAACAGTGTTAACACTATTGAGAGATTTATAATCTGAAGGAAACACACCTTTGGTTAGTCAGTAGCTAAGAAACAAGTTGTACATGGAAAGAATTGATACAGTTTTTCAAATGTTAAAACACAAAAGCCAATCCTGTAACCCAAATGACCAGTAGTCTAAACACATTTACTAAATGTAGCCACCATATTCCAGTACCATAAACACATGTCACATGAAGACACAATTCACAAAACACAACCCTCTGTACTCATAAATCTAAACACATTTTTCCTTGCTAAAACACATGTTGCAAAACAACTCTGCTCATATTCTCAAATGAAAGCCCATGTGATGCAAAATGCTTGCCACAGTCACCAATCTTTGAACACAGGGAACACACCTGGCGTCATTCATTACACACAATGACTCAAAATTGAAGACACTTGTTGCTAATGCTGTACCCACATGTAAAAGCAAGTTCAGAGTGCACAGTATGCTGAAGGTTCCAAACAAACACAATGGATGAAGGCAGAGTCAGGGGAAGAGGAATTTGATGCAGAGGAGGGAGAAGAGCTGGCCCTGGAAGAAGAGGAGCAGGCCAATGAGGAAGAGGAGTTCAAATGAGAGGAGGAAGAGGAGCGACCAACGAGGAAGAGGAGGAGGCCAACATGGGAGAGGAGAAGGTCCAGGAGGGAGAGCAAGACAACCTCGCACCATCATTACGGACGAGATGCGAGCAACAGCTCAGCGACATGATGCCGCACAGTGATTGTGGTGTGTGTGTGTGTGAATAACGTAAATAAAAAAACTTCACACCCTGTTCATGTTTTCAAGATTACTGTTGTGTGCAATAGATTCTGTTTTTGCATTGAGTTGTGTTACAGTAGTGTACGTACATGCAGGATTTTCTATAGATTTATACTACTCATATGAAACTCACAAATCTAAATGCCTAATCCTCTGCAGAGATCTATGACGATCCGTTACTGTATAGTTTCTAAAATATGCATTGGCAGTTATGAACCAAAGAACCTTCTCACAAATTGAGCATTGTGTTTTCAATTGTTTTGCTGTAGTGTGTAATGCTGTGTATAGTGTTTACAGTTTTGACAGCTTCGAGCTGCTCTCTTGGTGTGGGAGTTTGAGTTTTGCAGTGGGAAGGTGTGGTTGTGTTTATGTAGCTTTGGAAAAGGGTGTTGTGTTTAGACATTGGGAAACATGGTGGAAACGTTTGTGACATGTGTTTTAGCATTTGCGAAAAACTGTAATAACAACAACTTCTCACGTGCAGAGATTTAAAAAATACATTTTAAAAAAGCAGGTTGTTAAAGTTAGTGATTGAAGTCACACAAAGCAGCTGAGCTCCAGTCTGTCACTGAGTTGGAGGGTGTAAGGAGCAGATTGGAACGACTCTATTACATCACTTCCTCTATTGCCTCCCATTACACTAACGGAGGACACTATCACAGAGACCACATAACCACACAGTGTAATAATGTGCTTGAGCGAAGCCACCCATGGGGTTGATTTTAGATGGATGGACACTTACCAAGCTATTCTTGTATTATTTTCAAAAGCTTTAAGTTAGTTCTGAATCAGCTGCTGTGAAAACACATATTATTAAACACCCCTTCAATTCTCCTGGAGAAAGGGAGAGTTTCTCTCTCAGAGAACTTTTACTGCAAAGAATGCATTCCACCTGTGCCCATTCAGGCTCCCTTCAGATGAAAGGGCAAGGCAGCCTGACCCAGTTGCTGAACATCAAGCTGAACCTTCCAAACAACAGAAACTGTGACATCCTCTCTACACAAACACAACTAGAAACCTTTTTTTCTCAGGGTCCAGCTTTGGCAGCAGCTGTGACAATCTCTATAAATGAATGCTCACACCATGAGTGACATTGAGAGAGAAACCGAACAGTAGTCATTCATTTCAAATGAGCACTCAGACATGAAGAGCACCAGAGAGCAGAGCGGTGCTGGGTTAGAGATCTCGGCATTTTTGGCAGAAAGTTGAGCACAGTTCAATTTGATGCAGCGAGGAGCAATTTGGTGCTGTCACAGTCAAGTTAAGCTCACGGATGGGCTTCTATATAACTTTTTTAACTTCTGTTTGTTCGCACTACTTTACGGATGACTCTGTTCAAGAGTAAGGAAATGGATTTTGGGTTAGAGTAAGCCTTCTGGTTGTGGCATGTATGGATGTGCCATTCTCAAGGATTTAGACTACCTGTGCAACCTTGCTAGGGTCCAGGTATCTCTTCATGCTACCAGGAGTGAAACTGACTCCAGCAGAATTTGATTCATCTCCAGATGTAAAAACCATTCCTATTTTGGGGGTTTTGTCATTGTTGCCCCTCTGGTACCCCTGATGATGAAAACCAAAGCAGCTGAAACTAATTAACAACCCCCTCTGCTACTTAACTGAACAGGTCAATATCCAGGAAGTTTAACTGACCTGATGCTATACTCTGACTAAAAAGCATTCCGTTAATTTTTTTGAGCAGTATATTTGGTTCAGATGTATTTTAAGTGTGCTGCTGTATAGCTGTACACATAAAATACTTGAAGAAAATGCAACAATCAAAGTAAAATATATTTAGGTATCATCAGTTGGACCTGTGGCTGATTGCAAATTTAAGCACAATTTAGTAGCTGCTAAAAATAACCCACCACCTTGGAAAAATAGCATTTCTAATTTTACTGTATTCTGTAAAGTGACAAAAAGCTTTCCATTCTATTTCCATCAGATATTTCTAAATCCTCACTTGCGCACAAAAGAACATAAATCTCTTTCTTCTAAATACATCCTCTCCTCTTCATTCCAAGTGAAAAACAAAAACACCCACAGAAATCTCGCTTCTAACCTTAGCTGAGATTTTTTTGATTTATGTAAGACCCCACTACTCATAATGAAAATGTGTTTTCAGGGCATTTATTGGTCTTTATACTTGCAATGTTACATCTTTGTACTGCCGCAGAGAAAAGTTAGAATTAGACGCATGAAGCTGTTTTGGTGTCACTTTTTAGTGATGGATAAAGCTCTTGTACCAAGGTAGAGCGTTATTTTTGTCAGACAAGAGTCTCACAATCTTTCAGCGCATTCTGTGTCAAATAATTGTCCCTGCATGCATCCATCCACATGTGCCACTATGTGCAAGACATATATTATGCGGTTCCCCTTCTCCTGCTAGGTATGTACAGCATATGTGAAAATATCTCAGGCCAGGCAGCCTTGTCTCCGTGTCCCCATATCTCCATGGAGTGTGACATTATTGTACGTTAGGCTAATTGATGGTGCTGCCAGGTAGAAGGTCCCAGTGGGGCCTTGTGGGAGCTGTGGAACTGATATCCTGCCTGACAGACACAGGCAAAGGTAACCTGGAACCCGCTTATTACTGGTGACACCTCACAAATATGGAGCACTGGCTAATAACTAAGTAGACCCCATGAGAGCCTTTGATGGAAGGATGTTGGCAGGAGATTTCAGCTACAAGGCTTTTATTCAAATTTCAAAAAAGGCTCACTTTTTGGCGGGTATAAAAGGGTGAACTCAACTTCTACTGTTTAGCCTAAATGGTTCTGGACTGGTCCTCTAAAGAAGTTTCAAGGAACATACTTGAGGTAAGAATTCATGCAGACTGAAAAATCTTACTAACTATTTACTGGAATAGATTGTCAGTAGTTTATGGACAGAAATTTCTCTCCATGGTAGTTGGTCAAAATGTTTTCCCTTATTCTCACATGAGGTGTGATCAAAATATTTTGGGACCCATAAAAATTAAAAATGGTAAATGGTCTGGTTCCCCTCCCTGTCCACTACAGGCATGTGTTGTATGGATGTGTCATTTTCTTTCAACACTCTATGTTGAACTGCAAAATGTAAATGTGTAATAGAAGATAAAACATAAATGAGATCATCAAAGCTAAAGATACATGAGGTATATTCCCAAAAACCCCAACCTTCCGATTAATAGTTGACCTGCTCCACCTCCTGAGCTACAGCAACCCAAAAGTGTAAAACTATTTTTAGTTTCAAGTTGGGTAATCATCTCCCCTTCAAAATCATCTTCTTGTTCACCTCCAAACTATTTTTAGCAGGTTTTCTATTTTTAGATCAGTTCCTGGGAGTCCTATTCTGTCCCCTCCACGACAGTATCTCCCCGAGTAAGTCGAAATGGCATCTCCAACATGATTTTCATTTTGGGAAAGCGTTGAAGTACTGCATTTTCAATGTGTCATGTTTCAATGAAAAGAAAATAGCACACACCACATTTCAGGTCATTTCTATTAAAAATCCTCCCACAGACATTTCAGGACAGTAAAGCTTTGTGTTGACAGTCTCACCCTCAGGGTTGTATTACTGTTACACAATTGTGTGAATGTCAAAAAAAACCCCAAAAAAACCCCAAAATGTTTCTGGTTACACTTGTTCATAAAGTCTGCTTTCAGTTATGGAAACTGTGGACTGTTCAACTGAAAACAGCTGGGTTTAAGTCAGAGCTCCAGCTCTCATCGCCAGTGATGACTTCCATGCAAACGTCATGTTAGTTGAATAAAAAATGTTGGGAACAGCTTATAATACAGCTTAATGTCAAGGCAATTAAATGGAAAGTCCTGGTATTTTATTTGAAGTTAGCCCTTTCACGCATAGTGGTCACTACAGCGGACAGCTATTCAAAGGCTGTTTTCTTGTATTTGTGTCAGTGTTGATGGTATACTTGCACATAAACCACTACATTGGACACTGATGTGTCAGTTCATACCCTGCCACCCACTGTTTAATGTTACTATAGACATTGTAATTATTGATATTTAACCCTGTCATGCATGAATTATGACAACCTCAATCAGGATTTTTATTCATCTTTTCATGCCTAAAGATGAATAAAAATACTTAAGAAAAACATCATGATTGAATGTAATGATTAAATGTAATGAGGGTTTGATGGTTGACTTTCCATCTTGAACTATATTATAGTGTTATAAGAGTTTGAGCTTTACTGTAGACAGAATCATATAAGGAGAAACTGAGCTGGGATCTGAGCTAGGATCCTACCAGAGAGAACTCAGTATTGTGCGGTTTTTTTAATAAGGCTGTTCGGTCTGCACACAAGCACCTTGTAGCTCATTACTGATCAGGTGTCACCATAGCTTTATTTTTCCAGTGCATCATACAATGTGGAATACGCAGTTTTAATAAAAACAGATGAGCCCCTTTCTCAATTCTAAGGTTTTACATATTACGTCTTTACCAAATATTAAAATTAGGTAAATAAAACTTCAGACATATTCTGCTGTTTAAAAATAGGGAAAGAGTAAAAAAATAAAACACAAACAACCAAAATTTTAAAAAGAATGAATAAACTGTGTTATTATTTATTGACGACTAATACAAAATGCAGAAGCAGTGTGTGAAAAAGTAAGTAAACTCTATGACTCAGTAACTTGTAGAACCATCTTTAGCAGCAACAACTTGTAAATAATTCTTTTCTGTATGACTTCATGAGTCTGTCACATTGTTCTGTAGGAATTTTGGCCCATACTTCTTTACAGCATTGCTTCAGTCATCTTTAGTTCACAGGATTTAATTTACACAAAACTCTCTAAAGGTCCCACCATTTCAGTCAGGTTAAGATCTGGATTTTGACTGGATCCTTGTGACACCTTGATTCTTTTCATTTGCAATTAAATGGAATGTCCTGGTATATTTGCTGCTCTGTTTTTGTTTTTTGATCTTTGTCCTTGTGGTAGGACTCGACTTAAGCGGTCAAAGAAGTGCAGGAGACTGATGCTGTCCAGTGTAGCAAGTGATTTATTCACCATTCTGTGGCCCAACAATATTTACAAAGAAACAAATAAGAAACTCAACTCTATAATTAACTCAATTCAAATAAACATAACCGAACTTAAATCAACGGAAATTA
>NW_005187403.1:4550371-4553106 GCF_000239375.1 Pundamilia nyererei | reverse complement strand
ATGTTAACTAAGAATGTAGACAAATGGTCTTCTCACCCACTTTGTCACAGTCCTATTTGACGACCCAGTGCAGGCCAAGCATTAGCTTTAGCTGACTCTAGGATACTTTGGTATACACAGGAGTCCACTCCAGTGACATGTGGAGACTATTACAGAAAGGCAAGCAGAGGTAATGGTATCCCTCAACCCCCACCTCACTCCCCACTTCCTCCACTGTTTAACATGACAAATTCGATCAGAATAAAAAATACGATTTTGTGCTGCCTGTCTTTTATTCTTCTATATGTACTGACAGCCTCCTTCAGCTTGCTGCACTTTTCCTGAATTCCGTCACCTTTCAGCACTCATTCCTGGCTAAAACATTGTAAAACATTAAAACTTCTGTAGTTTAATAAATATTTACTATGTATCCAAATATTTAGTATTAGCTGACATGATGAGTGCTGGAGGAATTCTAAGAAGCATTACTGGAAGATTAGCAAATAAAACCCTGTGAAAGCATCTCATTACACATAAAACTATATTATTGGCAAATTGTTACTGTGATATAAAATTATATGTTTGAAATATGGCTGCACTGTGACTACTATCTGGAAAAAAACTGCTGTTAAGGAGCTCAGAAAAACAGACCAAAACCTTGATTTAACAAAGCATATTATATATATTTATAATAAATCACAGCTGAATAGAATAGAATAGAATTCAGCTTTATTGTCATTGCACATGTCACAAGTACAAGGCAATGAAATGCAGTTTGCATCCATCCAGAAGAAATAGAAGGCATAAGCAATGTGTGGGTTAGTTAACTGTATGTACCTACAGGGGGATTCACAATATTAATGAAAAGTGTTGGCAGTGTTTTAGCAAATCAGCTGGTTAAAATTTGTATATTTATTCAGCCGAGTGATTTCTCAGACATGCTAGTCAGAAAGTGCTGTCTGAGTTCAACTTGTCAGTTTTATTAAACCAAACATTTTCAGGGGTGACCTTCCCTCTCCATCATAACGGCTTTATTTACTAGTGTAGATAACTCAAAGAAGCTCATCTAGCTGCAGCTCTTTTCCACACAAAGTGCAGCTCCTAACTGATCTCAGAGCAGGGACAGCAGAGCGATCAGCAGCTTGTCTAGTACACTAATCTCCCATCAGCCTCCTGTCAAAGACCAGAGGTTTATTCACAATGCACACGTGCAAACAACCAGAAAAAGCTAATATGCTGTAATATGCTGGCCTCTCAGCTTGACAAGCTCAAACCTTTTGTTAGCAGGACAAGGACATGCCAATGAAACGAGACATGCTAGAGATAGGAGTAATGTAAAGAATGAATGCACACAGGCAAGAAGCTTTAAGACAGCACAGTGTGAGATGAAAGTAGAGGGTTCGCTTTCACTTTGGTTTTAACTAATGTCCATTTTTATTTTTCCCTAGACGAGCACTGCCTGCCTTGCTTGTACTGTAGAAATGCCACTGGTTTACTCTACGACTACCGCATGCCCAGATCCTGTGGCTGCAAAGCAAGCACAAGTCAGCACTTTTCCATCACCTTACTAACATGTTTGTGCTACTATGCTGTGTTTGGCAAGCATTGGGATTGGTGAAAGTCAAACATGTCCACAGATATTTCCATTTTGGTCTTGTCTTTTCAAAGAACCTTCTTGCGGTTTGTACTTGTAACCTCTGACCTGCAGAGTATAGCAGATGTTGTTTTTCTAAATACTGCACAGCATTGCCTGACCTTGGGGTGAATTCCCTGGGATGTCCACTCCTGGGAAAATGGGAAACTGCTTTGAATAATTTCCACTGGTGAATAATCTTTCTAATTATAAAATGATGGTTTGGCAATGGGCTTTTAACGCTTCACAGACTGATGCTCCAGAGCAGCAATCTGCCAAAACCTCTGCTTTTTAGAAGTGCTCATACTTGCTGATGATCAATTTATCAACCGCATTTGATTAGCAACAGTTGTCTGCTGCTTACCTTCTTAGTTTCTGTGGAATTAGTACGGTTGTATTTCGTTTTTTTCTAAAATAAAATACTGTGTAATGTGTCATTATTTTTGTCATTATTTTTTTAATATCCAGAATTAGAATATTAAGCAAGTGTGTTGACTCTGTCGAGGTCACCTGAATCAAGGTGGGAAGTGGGTTTAAAATGAACAAGTTTTTTGGTGAGTGGTTTTAAAACTGAAGAAGCCTCTTGAAAAAGTGAAACATCTTCACAAACCCAAAAAGGGAGTCCAGTTCTTTTCAAGAACTCAGGACTAATGTCAAGAAAAGAAAATGCACAGATAAGATGAAAATCAAATATTCAATATTCAACTTGCTTTATTCTGCGCATCTTATTAACAGTCTCTGAAGCTGAAGTTAAGTCACTGTGGGGGGAAAAGACTAACATAGGCATCACATTTTTTCTCACAAAGGTTCTTCCCACAGAGAACAAGGACTATTAATATTCATAAAATTAGCTTGAAACCAGTTAGAAGGATATATCTGAGCATGGGATGGAGTGAATTTCAATGAGAAAGTGCAATTGTAGTTTGATAATTAATACATGGATACTGATTGAATTTACCGCAGTATGAGAGTTCCTGTATTGTTATAGTAAGCAACAGAGTCACACAAAAAAATCCATGCGTCATTAAATGTGAGACATCTTGTAGATCCTAACTCGGTGGCACTTACACCACTGTTAGTGAGAAGCAGATATTTTTACTAGCCTGATTAAGTACCACTATGT
>NW_005187403.1:4545123-4550344 GCF_000239375.1 Pundamilia nyererei | reverse complement strand
GTGTGTGTGTGTGTGTGTGTGTGTGTGTGTGTGTGTGTGTGTGTGTGTGTGTGTGTTTAATAACTGACATCATTAGGGGATGAACATGTACACATGGAACCTTAATTTCCCCTTTGCTTCCAGCTACATATGGGACACTGCAACAAATAATAAAGCAATAACTCAGGTAAGCAAATGTGCCAATTGACTCTGTATTTATACAGCCATAATGTGCATGTCAGTAACCATACAGGTACATGTAAGTTTCCTCTTTCATGGAAAAAAGCTGATATTATATATTAGAATTCATGTGAGGAATCATATTTTTTCCTCTGAAGCAAATTGACCTCCACTCCTGTGCATCAATCATCAAAATCAATTTCAACAAAGTGTGGCTAAATAAGACCTGCAGCCAAAATGTATTCAAACTCCAAAGCATAACTTCAGAATCAAAGTGACACTTTGTTGATCCGACTGGCTGTATGCAAAAAAAAAAAAAAATGCTAAAAAAGATGGGCACGCGGCTTGTGTCAAACATTATGCGCACATGAAATTATTGTGATGTGTACCAAATTAATTCACCAGAAAGTCAGTGACGAGTATGCTGCAGACTTTCCAACTCTCAACTAATTTGTGTTCAATTTCCCTAAAAGCTAAATTTTAGTAGAAAAACCGGAATGTTGTATGTGAATGTGCTCACATCGCTGATCATAAAATTTAACCAACACATTTAAGATTTTACTGCCCTTGTGAAGGTCAATGACCCATCCCTAAGACTTGTCTCTGAGGGGTAAGGGGAGGAAAGATATGCATTTGGGGACTGCTGAAAAATAAAGTGGTGATGTATTCAGAGGTGGCTGCCAGCATCTTCTTCTGAAAGTGAAAGTCCTTACTGGTCTTCCTGTATATCCCCGATGAGAAGCTTTCCCAGAATTATTTGGCACTGCATTCAAATGTCAGCACACATCTTATCTTACATTATCTTTTAATCCAGATTTAAGTATGCAGCACAGCATCAATGACTTTATGGGGCCCTTTACAGAAAGAAAGTTTACAAATCCCCTGTATGAAGCTTGGTTATGGGACACATTTGATCTTAGATTTTGTTATGTTATCTGAGGCTGTACAACATACCTGCATTTTCAGTCACATAAACTGCACAGATAAAACCACCAGCCAGATATGCTTCAAACGTTTTGTGACTTTGTCCCT
Organism: Pundamilia nyererei; assembly: GCF_000239375.1. NCBI lineage: Eukaryota > Metazoa > Chordata > Actinopteri > Cichliformes > Cichlidae > Pundamilia > Pundamilia nyererei. The sequence goes on along the minus strand of NW_005187403.1, from coordinate 4,549,153 downwards.
GATATAAGGTTTAAAGCTTTTTGTACGCATATACAAAGTTACACAGCTGTGTGTCTTTGTCTGCAGCTAATGTGGGAGCGCTAAGGGTGCGATCAGTGTCTCTCGCTGATCCCACCAGAGCACTTAAACAAATACACGCTTACCTACATTTTTACAACATTCCTGCAACCACACTATTGAAACTGTTGCAAACCTCAACTGTGAGCATGCCGCAGTGCAACAACGTGATTAGCTTTAATGTCCCCCGGTTCGACTGTTGGAAAGCAGATGATTGGGTCTTTGAGGGAAGGAGTGGGACAACCACGTCTGGCATTACAGAAATTTCCCATAGATTTCTGTTTGGTTTTCTCTGAGTTCTATGTCCCCACTTTTGCTGTCCTTTTTAGTAGATTTGCAGGCTGTTAGATACTGTTTTCCTTTCTCAGATCCTACTTTTCCTCACCTTTTATTCAAAGTCTCTTTCTCACTCACACATACTCTGACACAAACTCAGCAACACTTTGCATGCCTTTGAGTCTGATGTGGGATATTTAATACAGCAAGTAGTCACACTGCAGCGGGTTTTTATTTTGGGGTGTTGCTTTCATGTGTTTCACACTGGTGTTACCTCGCTTTTTATGACAATAAGAAGTGAGCATTTCAGCAGGTTTTACAGCTTAATTCAGATACACTTCAGGCGTGTCTCTTTATTTCTGTTCACACAATTGTGGATGATCTCTTTGTTGCATCTTTGCAGAGAAGTCAGATTCTAAGCATCATAATTATACTCAAATCAATAATACACTCAAATATGTATTTTTTTTCTGAAAACACCACTTTAGCTGTCACTTACAACAGCCATTTGCAGATGTAGTACTGCATTGTTCTTCCTCTTCAGGCTTTATTTCTCTGTGTGTTTTATGATAAGCCTCTGGATTGTGAGATTGTGGCAACCCTCCACATAATTCAGTTTTATTTGCATCATGGTACTTATTTGTGAGTATGGTTTTAGTTTATGAAACTTTCCAAATGTTTCAGTTCACATGTTGGTAAGTAGAATGTCTTTCATCTCTTTTTTAAAAATCTGCAGATCTTAGCCCTGTACTTTACTCTGACTACGGTAACATTGATCTCTGTTCCTGGGTCTGAAACACAACCTACCAATCCTGATACACCGCTGAAGTGCTGCACGTTTTCACGCATGTGTCAACTTTTTACACATGCGTGCAAGAATGTAGGCTTATCTTTTTACATTGGCTTTGCTGATTAGAATCTACAGAGCAAAAGGAGATAAAGACGATCCTTACGAAAGTGCTCTATGGATCTGTACACTACAATGACAACCACCTTAATACCAAGAAAAAATATCAGCAGTTGTCTAATGTAAATATTTTTACATTCAGGAACCAATTGCAAAGAGTTGCAGACACCAACTAGTCGAGCGTGCCACATGGTCTCCAAACGGTTGCAATCCAACTCAGACTGATTGGAGTCATTCTGAGGCAATTATTCTCAGACTGATGAAGGTTTGCAAACTGTTACTGTGTAACTTATAAACGATTGCCAAAACACTGCAATCAGTCAGAGTCAGCCTGGACTGATGAGCACTGCAGTGCACCTTTTAACAATGGGTGATTCAACTCATCGCCAAGTGATTGCATTCTTGTTCCTACATAGAAGCAAGGTTGTGGAGAGTCTCTCATTTTCCAGTTAAAACAGCAGCATACTGCAGCACCTACATTGTTATTTGTGGAGGTGTTTCTGTTTCAAATGTGTGAGGTTCTGGCTGGACAATGAATTTAAGAAGTTCATATTGATATTTGTGTATGAAGACAGCAACAGCTTTCCAAAAGCTGGCAACATCTCCATTAATCACCATAATATCACAATCACACATTGCACATAACTGCCAAGTTGACCAATTTAAAGGCAGACTGACAGCAGACTGAGTGTCTTTTTGCTTATGACTAAAGTCTGGGGGAGGGTGTGCATCTATTTGAATGTAGCCAAAAAATAAAGAGCTCCTTGCTGACTGAATTTACTGTATACTAATATACTATACTATACTACTTCTGCATTTACCTAAATCTCACTACAATACACTGTTAAACAAGAGTATTACATGTTTGCTGTAACCAGGCATTACCACCCACAGCACACTTGGCTAGCACATGGCTAATTACCATGAAAACATATACCTGTTTTTTCAATATATACAAAGTTCCCTTTTTGCTGTCATAGAAAGTTTTCAGACGTACATAAGCACATAAATGCTTAAACATTCATTTCACAGCATTTCACCACAAAACTTGGCTATCTTACCAACTGGAATTAGGTACAGTGATAAACAGCCCTTTGTACAGTGTTCACCTATATATCCTTATTCTGACCTCATGCACTTCAAATCGTTTTTTATCCCTCTTCTTAAAAACTTCCTATACTCGGTCTTCAACACAAGACCACAGATGATAAATAGATGAATAAATCCAGCGTCAGTTTCAGAACCATTATGCACTCATTGGTGTTTTTGTGTCTGTGAGCTGGAGATAATAGTAACACTTCTTATTTTAGTACGTACAAAATGCTATAAAATACAAAAAATAGAGGAAGGGCATGTTTTAAAAAAGGAGTAAGATAGGGAAATTATTTAGGTTTTTTTTTTTTTTTTAAAGGTGTTAAAATCCTTCCCACCCCTGTCAGCTGCTCTTTAGCTAGCTGAAGTAGTATGGTGGTTTGTAAATAGCAGAGATGAAATGCTTCATATTTTACTTATTAGACACCCGTCTTTAAAAAACTGACAAGTTTCCTAACTATAATTTGAACACCATCAATACTCATGAAAATATACAGTTGATCAAAGAAAGTACTTTCTTGGTTGATTTACGAATGCTTCTTCATACAGCTTCCCAGTTTCTCATGCAAGGGCAGGGAAAACACTGAGTTCATAATTCATAATTCTTAGGTTATCCCTTGTTAGTGAAAGTGATAGTGTTGCATTCTTTGTTACAACCATCCCCGGTCTCCTTTACATTCTCCGGTTACATAATGCTGTCAGTGTGAATGTAGCCATCAACAGTGCCCTATCACACATAAAAGAAAACTCAACAACATCGTGAATTTCTAGATGGCTTGATGATTCTTGAACTGCGCTGCTCCCACAGGCCTCGTGGTTGCTCACCCTAGAGGTTCTGCGACTGTTGCACAAAGGTGAGTTAAGCGTTGTGATCAAGATGCAACACAACAAGTGTCATGGTCTGGGTGTGTGGCTGTGAAATTCCATTGAAGTTTCACGCTGTTTTTTGTTAGACAACAATCACATTGTTACAGCTTAAATTACACAAAATGTCAGAAATCTGCACTGTCATGAACAAAAATGTAAACCTAATTTTTCCTGATTTGTTGGATTAACCCACTGAGGTCTGAAATACAACCGGCCATTTTTGACTCCTTTTGAGTTTACGTTTGTATTTCACCCTCAGATTGTTTCATTTAATTTTTTTCCACTTGCCTTGTTTGGTATCTTTTCAGCTCAACTGAATTTAGTTGTTTTTTTCACTGACATACTGCATTGGTACTACTATTACTATTACTGATCTGAAATCACACAAAGAACTTAAAATTCCCAAACACTCCCAAAGCTTTTCCCTCTTCCTAAACAACCAAATCCCACATGTTGATTTTTTTTTTAATTGGTCGACATGGTACATTTTTCCACCAATAGGAAAGAGGTGGCTTTTTCTTCCTTTCTTTACTGTTTTCGTGCCGTCCTTAGAAAACGCTTAAAACACACACACAGAAAAACGTGATGACAGTATTTAGAAAAAAGCGTGGCTTATATATATTATCATAACTCTGGCCTGTAATTAAAATGTAAAAAACTTTGAAGTCCAAACTTTCAATGTGGGCTGAAATAGAGAGTCAGCGTGGCTGCAGCTTTTTGTTATGTCAGCTTACATCAGTCATGTGATTTGGAGGTGCAGTGTGTCCGTGGACCACAGAGGGTTAATAACACTCACCTTCCTTCCATTTCCAGAGTGTAACATCCAACTAC
>NW_005187403.1:4532894-4535381 GCF_000239375.1 Pundamilia nyererei | reverse complement strand
CCGTTTACCTAGCTGTGTGTTCTGTCAGTCCTCTGGTGTAAGTTTATTTTGATTTTTTCCAGTTATGTTATATTTGAGTTTAACATTAAAGCTGTTTTGAGTTCACATCTGTCTCCGGAGTCTGCACCTTGGGTCCTATTCCTGTCTGCACACAGCCGCTCATAACAGCCATTGCTTTCTTGGACCTGTCCCCTGCTTATCCCACTCACCTGGCCAAGACCCTCATGCCCCATGTGTCAAGCCTTAAATCCAATCAACATCATTTTTTGGTGTTAGTTAAAAAACCTTTGTTAAACCCTTTACTCTGCCTCCGCCTTGGGTTTTCTGCACGTGGGTTTGAATTTTGGTGCTCGGCCTCCGGCCGTTTTGTGACAACAAGGCAGAAAGTCCGTTCATAACAAATGGAACAGTGTTTCCATTATCATTGAGTCCCTCGTGTAATTTATCTATTTATCAGCCTCAGCTGCTCTCTCTCCAATAACTTATACTGCTTCCATGTGTGGGCGTGCTTGGAGTTTGAAGCTGAAGCTTGGGATTTACCAGCCCATCTATGCTCCAGCTCTCACCTTTAGTCTCGAGCTGTGGGTCATGACCGAAAGGATGAAACTCCAGATATTAGCTTTTGAAATTAGTTTTTCTGTGCAGGCATAGGCTTGGGAGCTCAGATTCTGTGATACCCTATCTAAGCTCCTAACCTCTTCTTGCAACAGTTGCTATTTTATGTTGAATGGAGCCTGCTGAGGTTGTGGGGGCATCTGATTAGGATGTCTCCCTGAAGCCTCCCTGTTGAGGTATTCTGGGCATGTCTGACTGGGAGGAAGCCCAGGAGCCCCAGGAGAGATTATGTATTCCAACTGGTCTAGGGATGCCTCAGGTTCCCCTACACAAGGCTTGGAGCACACAGATGGGCAAAATGATGCCTGAGCTCCTCTTGTTAGTTTGCTGTCAATGGAGCCAGAACCCTGATATGTTGATAGACACATGTAAAGGCAGATGTCGTTGGAAATCTGAAAACGCTTCAAGGATTTTGTCTTTTGTCAAATTGTGGTTGTCATATGGCAAACAGCAGTGAGGGGCAACTCCTTGAGGGCACACCCGACTACGGCATTTTTCTAAATGTTATTGTTTAGAGAAGTCCTTAAACTCATCGTGCATTTGTAATACATAATTGCATTAAAAGGTCTCTATCTTGAACAACTCTGCATTTTTAACTGTAGTTATTTTTCCCTTTCTGTCAAGATTTATATTCCAGTATATTAAATAGTTTTTCAAAAGATCCTGCTAAGAGGCAAATGGGGTCAAAAAATTTGTGTGCTGAAGGTAATTGCAGAGCATTTACTTCACTCAGAGCTTTGACTACCTTTTGTATTGTCAGCACTGTGTATGTATTGTATGTCTGTGTTCATTTTTGCGTGAAAAAATTGACAGTTGCATAAGGATGAAATTGGCCGTTGCTTGTTTGAATAGAAAGCTTCCAGCATGCAGCATAATTGTCCGTGACCTTCCCTTAGTGTTGCTTTAATTCTCTCTGAATTATGAAAAAAGAATGGTTACTTAATGTAACATTTATTAAGTTAAATTCTAGTGACAATTTTTACTTCATTTGAGTGAAAGTATATTGAGCTTGTGGAATGGAGAGGACTCAGTCGTAGATTTTCTCTGTTTGTAATTCATAAGAATTACTACTCGTCCTCGAGTATTGGTCAGAATTTTATCAAACATACACACAGAGATTACGGATGGTGTCTTTACCCAAACTGAGCTCAAGGTCAAGATCACATTTGTTGTTGTCCGGGTAATAATCTGTGAATTGTGATGGATCGTGAGTCAGATGAGCTACTGCGTCACTGACGTTCTGATTTCTGATTGGAAACAGCACTTAGGATTGTTTCCAGACATATTGATGAAAGACAAAAAACGATCAGGATACTCTGAGCAGGCAAAAATAAATAAATCCCCCTTGTATTTCAAGGCAGAGATCCGAAGAACATCTTTCGACCATTCATCACATCTTGTCATATCCTATCAGTAGCCATCCATAGTAAGCTTCCTCTCTGAATACAACAGCATGCATCGATTGACTTCAAATTCCACCTTCCTCATGACTGTGACTTTTGCAACTCAGATTTTGATGTCAGGGATGCTTTGCAGGGCATTGCAACATGTTTAGCTTGAATTTATTGCTAAAATAAGATGCTTTATCTGGATGAAATACACAATATGGACAAAAGTATTGGGCCATACCTCTTAATCTTTGAATTCAAGTGTTTTCCATCCCATTGCTACAGGTGTATTCAAGCACCTAGCCATGCAGTCTGCTTTTGTGAAAGAAAAAGTCGTTCTTACTGAATTTGAATGTGGTACTGTGCCACTGTTGCAACTAGTCAATTTGTGAAATTTCTCACATTCTAGATATTACACGATTAACTGTTAAGCACTATTGTTGCAGTGGACGTGTCTAAATAACTAAAAAAGAATTGTTAAGAC
>NW_005187403.1:4530329-4531725 GCF_000239375.1 Pundamilia nyererei | reverse complement strand
TTCTGCCTACACATGCATTTCAGCCACTTACCGTACACCCATCACTTTCAGGTTCTCATATGAAATTACATATGTAGTGCTGAGTGAGGGCCTGAGAGGATTTGAAGGGGAAGTGTATACAATTTAGCTTACAGGCTCTACAAGTTGCATTCAGTAAAGAAACTAAACAACATCCAATGTCAATGTGACACCGCCCGAAAATGCTGGCCTTTAATAGAAAAATTCATAATGTCTCCTCTGTAAAGGATACATAAACCTTTGGTTGTCATCAGAAGCCAACTATTAAGTCTGAAATTGTTTTTACTCGTATGGTATGTACAGTTTATTATTATTAGAGTGACTTTTATGCTGCCCTCTAAGCCAGAGCTCTGATTGACCAATAATTAAAGTTTCAGTAGGCTACTTATTAATTAATGCCGGAAAGACATTGAAACTGTCACTTTTTACTGGCTTTAAGCCTGGAGGTATTTAATGGCCTTCTCATTTTTGTTCACAGAGGACACATTTTTCAGTTGACTCTAAATCCTGTGTGTGTTGCATAAATCTAGAGTCAGCAGAACCTAAACAAGAGGCTGGTGACACTCATATATCTCTTTTATGCAGCATTACATACACTTTTAATCTCACAGAGAGAAAAAAGTTTTTAGAAATTAAACTTCAAGACAGATTTACAGCTTAGACATTTTTGTTAAGGCACAATAAATCTTTATTATTGTGTTTAACAATTCTTTGAGCATTTCCCTGTGGAAAATACTTTTTGTGTCTGACAGCATTTAGTGTCAGTGAAAAATCAGAGTTCAGAGGAAGTGGCACCATTACAGGAAGCTTGTTTTGTTGACGCAACGTGAGTTTTTAGATGGCAGTTATGTACCGCCACCCAGAGAAAAAAAAAGAAAAGAACCTTTTGGAAAGATGCTGAAAATGATTCTAACAGACGTCAGAACAACAATCTGATGTTCTTGAAAGGTGAAAAGCTGTTTTCTCACGTCGATGAAAAGATGTCCAAATTTGGGTGAAAGCGAAAACACATTGTTTCCTCCTCAACACCTCTGCAAACTGCTCAGCTGACACGACGATTCAAGTCTGTAAGCTTCTTGTTGTGAGGCAGCAGTTCTAATTTCTCCACCGCCACACCACCTTTTCATATAATACATAGAACCAGTAAGTTTAGATTAACCAAAAAGTCCATTATTATTATTTTTATCCTGTTTTGTGACTGTCTGCCATTGCACAACCAAATACAACGTTATTTGTGACAGATTATTGCACTATTATTTTTGTCTGTGAAGGTTCTCAGTCATCCAGGTCATCATAGCCTAAGGAGCTTGGAAAGAAAATGACACCAACTGTCTACCATCTATAATCCAGTTTTGAGATCCCTTCCCAGAATCCTTAA
>NW_005187403.1:4528615-4529684 GCF_000239375.1 Pundamilia nyererei | reverse complement strand
TTTTCAGATGCTGCGTGACCTGGTTTTTGTCTTGTCAAACACATTTCATTGTAATGCTGACCCTGTCATAACTTGCTGTCATGAGCTGCGGAGTGTGCAGCTCAAATATTGCGGCATGTGAGGACCCAAACACAGACACTCAAAAGTAAACTGTAGTAAACAAAAGCAAGCCGTTTATTTAGGCTGGTGGTCTGAGTACAAAACAAAGCAGGGAGATAAAATACAGAATAGAAAAACTCATGCTAACAGAAACTACACTGGAAAAGGAGTCAAGAATCAGGGACACTGAGGCTACATGAGAGGAAAGTGACTGACATTCTAACAATGGACAAATGGAGACTTGAGACAACATAAGGGGTGGTTGGGAGAATGACAGACAGGGGACACTACCAGACCATACAGAGAAAAGACCAACATGAACAGGACACAAGAGGGAACTAACTAAGACAAGAAACTAAGAACTAGAAATGTGAATAACTAAACTATGAAACACTGAAAATACTAAAGATAACCTACAAGAGATATAGGAGAAGTTCTAAAAGAATACAAGAAATCTAAACTTAACAACATAAAGATATTTCAACAGACCTTGAAAACTCTGGGCAACAGATCCAGGACCATGACACGTACATGTAACAAATAAAACCGAAACTGAACATAAGCAGTAAGTTGGTAAATGGGAGAAAATCAGTTTAAATTCAAGTTTGTTTGTTTTTTCTTTCAAGCATTTTTTACTTGTAAACTGATTTAGAGGTTAGGGGAAACTGGCTGATGGACATCTGATGTTTAGGAAGTTGTGTTTACTTTTCTCTCTAGCCGCTTTTTATGAAGATATGCTTGAGTTCCATCTGAAAAGACTTTATTGAACTTTATAAGGAAGGCTAACCATTTGCACATGAAGGATGTGGACACTATATTTGCATACGTCATATTTTCTAGATCTTCTGTCCATGAATGACTTAAAATTCAATCAACGGGAGTCATCATGAACATGTTTGCTGTCTTAATGTTAGTCAGGAGACAAAAAAGTGCTAATGTAGTCATGCAGCCACTAGTGAAGCAAACTGAT
>NW_005187403.1:4516022-4528595 GCF_000239375.1 Pundamilia nyererei | reverse complement strand
CGGGAGTCATCATGAACATGTTTGCTGTCTTAATGTTAGTCAGGAGACAAAAAAGTGCTAATGTAGTCATGCAGCCACTAGTGAAGCAAACTGATGTATACTGCTTCACCACAGTGCTGCAGTTAATAAAGTTAGCATTTTATTTGGTTACAGATTTCTAAATAATTAAACAAAATTAAAAAATAATACATCTATCCCTTTTGAAAAGTAAACATTACAAGTTTAATAACCTGAAATGCAATTGTACAGTGGAATGTAATGCATTACAGGCCTGGCATTGGTTATTATGTAGAAAATGCATAAATCATTGCACTGAATTAAAATGTTATCTGGAGAGTGATCTGTGCTATAGAAGTGTGAGCCTGGGCTTCCAGACCCTCGTCTCTTTTCCATACATTCAGCTAAACAAACTGATACTGCAGCACCGTAGAGCTGATGAGACTGGTGGAACTCGTGTCTCATAGCTGCGACTAGTCTCTGTAGTACACCAAGATTAAACCCAGTGGATTTTAAATGTAGCAGAGCGAATTAAGTTACATAATTTAGTCTTTTTCTATTAAAACAGGAATTTTGAGTCATTAAAGCTGCCGTTCCTCTGGAAATGCCATTCATGAATTCAGACTTCAGCGACATCTCCATTTGTCCATATATGAAAGAAAAGGCTGTTACCAGTCCCCGTGCAGATTATTGTTATCTGCTGATACAGCTTCCGCTGCAGTCTCAGCTTGTTTTTCGTCTATCTGCATGACCTAGGAATGACTTCGGTTTTTGGCAAATGCCTCTTTTCTCTCCTCTGTTTTGAGAGAACCCTTATCTCTGTTTAATTTGCTACACAAACATCTTTCTTGCTCATCCTTTGTTCCCCCAGTCTCTGCATATCATGCCATGGAGAGTTCAGTCACTTCTTTCTTGGCGGTGCTGCTGTTAGAAAACCTTGCTGTGGCTCTCTGTTTAAAGAAAATGCAAATGATAAGAGCGATAATGGATTTTTTTTAATGTATATCCTTCTCAATCATCTTTTCTGAGTTCACCCAGGTACACATCCAGCACACGGACTTCAAGTGCAACATGCATAATGCAGACGATTTTTCTTTGATAATGGCACAGTGCAGCTAAACGAACAAATTGAATGTAGCTAAGGCTTCTTCAGATATTGATTCACGGTTTCAGCTCAGTATATGAATTTGCACAAAGGGGATTAGAAAGACTCGTGCACATTAGAACACGCCGTGGCATGTCACGGATGCATATGATAGATGAGTCATAGCATTTGTTCGTAATTTCCTCATTTGTTTCCAGACATCAGTAATAACCTGCAGTGCTGCATCCCCATCTGTAACACACTGTACAGGGCCAGGAGTTCTGCCGTATCCTTTCCTGTAAATCATATTTCCTGAATGAGCGTGGTGTTCAAGGTTATATATGGGATAACGTTAAAGTAAATGATGAGCATGCTTTATTTCAAGTATTTGGGATATTTTTCACGTCCGCGACTCCACGTGTCAATCTTATCTACATGCAAAGCTAATCTATAGCGAAGGCACCGGGAGTGTTGCAGTGTTTGGCTACGTCATGTTAAATCATTTGCAAGTCTGCACATGTGTGATATGAACTGCCTTTCATTAATCATTCAGGTTTCACCAGATAGCAAAATAGCAAAGGCAATAAATAATCACTATTTTATATATGTTCTTTGCTCCTTTCTTTAAAACCAGTGAGATCTCAATCCGGAAAACATTCAAACAAGTTTGCCCTGATTGTTAAAAAACAGTGAAGGAGGTTTCTTTAGCTAAACAGTGTTCCTCTTTTATGAACTGAATGAGAGGTGATGTGGCTGCTGATGCAGCTCCCTGCTAAGATAAATCTCGCTGATCTCTGGGGACCTGCGACTGTTCAAATGGCATATACACACACGTATTATCGAAGCTAATGTTTTCCAATATTGACACGTTCGTTGTTAAAGTTGTTTGAATTGAATTAAGCTGGGGTGCACAGTGTGAGGTTACCTGGCTGATATTAAAGCCTTGGCCTTGGATCAACATATCTGGGAGGTTTCCAGGAGATTGGAGTAATGCATGTCCCTTTATACAAGAAAGTGACCTGAGGCGAGAGAGTCTGGCTGAGGCAATAAGGCAGAAAATCTAATATGGTGGCATGGGCTCTCCCACTGGGCTAAGCTCTCGCAAGCAGCGACGGTGGGTGTCTCACTCTGAGTGTTCCTCCTCTTTTTTCACCCACCTCCCTTTCAATTTCTGTTTCGGTCTTTTCTTCCTGTCTCTCTTTCTTCTTGATTTTCCTTACATCATGGCTATACACTCATTAATGCATGCTTGCACACACACACACACACACACAGTGACACACAGGTAAAGTGATGATCTGAGGCCTGTCAATGACCCTAACCTCATTGCGCAGTATATTGGGCAGCTTCACTGGAGAAGTAACCTAATTCTGCCTGGAGGAGCTCAGAGTCAGCTATTTGTTTGGGTGACTGCACACTTCCAACACCCTCATAATGCTAACAACCCTCTTCTTTCCTCACACTATCCTCTAGTTTCTCACCCCAGTATATCAACCAGCATCCACCATGCATTCACAGACGATCTGCACAGGATGGTGTTGTTACAGTTGCGCACCTTAAAGAGCAAACAGTTTTAGGAAACGAGCTGAGCAAAATCACTTCCCGAAATGACACGTTCTCCGTCAGTTGCAGGCTAATGTACTGGGATGCACTCGTTCACTGAGCAAGTGATGCAGGTCATTGATTTATTTGCATCCTGTGACTGATTAAGTATATCCCTTGGAGCAAATGTTGGCTATGTACTGTAATCCCAGATTCTGTGAACATAGGTGTAGCCCGAAGAGATGATGGCCCAAGTCTTCAGGTGGTTACTCTTAGAAAGCCACATGATCAAAACTTTAAAGTACCACTGTACTTGAAATAGCGGAGAGTCATTATGCCAATATGAAAACATTATCTTAAGTAACAGTCAGAACTGTAGATCAATGTGGAAAAACAGCGTGTCTGATACTCTGAGAGATGCCGTCTAAAATATTGAGATTTAGATGCTTTTTTTAAAACCATCCATTCATACATTTTCTTCTGCTTATCTAATTCAGGATGTTCAGGGTCGCAGGTGCTGTAAGGGACTATCACAGCTGCCATGGGGTGAGAAGTTGGATACACCTTGGACACAATGCCAGCGTGTTGCAAGGCTAACGCAGAGAGGCAGATGATCATTTACACTCACACTCACATTATGGGGAATGTAGAATCCCCAGTTAACCCAGTCCCACTAACGTCATTTCTTTGGACAGTAGGAGGAAACCGGAATACCCAGAGAGAGCCCTTGCATACACAGCGAGAATATGGTTGATTATGAGGAATATAGCTCAGTAGCAGTGTTTCAGTTCACTGAGTGGGACTTTGTCGTCGGAGCGCCAGTGTGGTATTGAGCGATGGGCAACACGTCTTTTGAATGAACCAGTTCTGGTTCAGACCACTGAATCAACAAGGAGCGCTTTGAAAATCACTACCATAGATGATGTGGTTCAGAACAGAATAAAACTGGCAGCTTTCTGCTAAATTGCTGATGTAATGTTCGCACCTGATGATGTGGAATTGTCTGCAGTCAAGCACGGGTAAAAGCCAGTCACTGCAGTGACCTCTGAAATGGTCTTGAGTGAAAACAAAAGAAGCTAACTGCAATAACTTAAATTTATTATTTTCAGAATCAAAAGCACTAAGAAAGGGGGGGAGACATCACTCTGCCTAGTTCTTTTTAAGTTTGCATTGATTTTTACGCACTTCTCTGTCAGAGCAGTTTGTTAAGATGCTGGCTTTCTTCTTTTTTCCATGCTTTCTTCATTATCTGTCTTACCACACTGTGAGTGTGTGAGTTGAAGGGCGGGTCACATGGCGGATTATTCATTTGAGGTCACGAGAAAGACTTTTCCTGCTGTACAGACAGAGAATTATGGACTTATTTCCATATTTCTTTAAAGCACTCTCCACTAGCTTCCCCATCGTGCACAGCTGACTGCACGGTGAACTCCCAGGTCCTCCACAGGCACCAAGTCCACCACCTCAGCCTCCACCCTCAGGCATTAAGCTGTCATGCATGCTCGCTGCATGCACCTATCATAACTGATGTGAGGAAAAGAAAGACTCAGATGTTGATTATAGAAACACCAGACTAGTGTACACGCATAAAGAAGCCAAGAAGTAGAAGTGCCTGAATTTGGTTATAGTGCTTAAATCTACTATTAGCCTGATCAAAAACGTCGAAATTCTTTATGGGATGATCATATTGGGAAGGTAATCTTTTTGTAGGACTTCAGTCGCATCCTCTCTTTTGTGGAATTTAAAGAATGGGCATTGTACTGTATCAAATGTTAACATTCATTCAGGAGTATGAGGTGTTTGTGCTCCACTCTCATTAGTGTCAAGCGGGTGATAACAAAAGGAGAACAAAACATCTTCAACTGCACTGAATTACTGATTATGTTAGCATCTAAATTTCCACTGGTGTGGGACAGGGTACAAGAGTGACTTTATAAAGCACCTTTTGAGGCACACAATGGGCTCATACATCTTCTTTGCTTTCCTTACAGCCCTGATTAAATGAGTGTGATGGATCTCGGCATCATTAGGGAGACTGAGGGCTGGCGGACTGGAGCCATCACAAATCAGCTTTATGTGAGAAGAGCATGGAGTGGCAGTGACAGCTTTACAGCTCCTGTGATATAAATGGAGTGGCCTGTTTTACATTGCATGGCCCTGAAGCCTGTTCCACATCAGATACATGGTAACCAGTGGTCATTATACACCTCTGGGCTTCAAGTTATGAGCATGTCCATTGCTGTTCTTTACCTTAGTCAGCACATTACTGGTTGTCCACAAGGGTGTTAATCATTAGCCATGTTATGAGAATGCTGACCTAGTTCCTGCCAATGTAAATTATGTCTAATAGTACTGTGCCAAAAAAGAAAATGCATCTATACCCAGAACTTACAAATAATTATATTTCTTGAAACTCCCTGTACTTATCCTCTTTGCGAGTTGAAGTTCTCTCAGAATGCCTTCAACCAGCGTATCGTCTTACCGCAGATGGTGTCGCCTTCTTTCCCCTCATTTGGCACAGCTGGTACATACGTTTTCCATGATCAATATGACATGATCAAATGATTGTTTAATGCTTCATTCATAGTAAAACACAGAAATCGTTTAAAGAAGTCGTTTAAGTTGCACAAATTAAGAATTCATCTTTTTCAGAACTGCATTTTCTATCCTTTTAATTGCAGTTCAATTTTATTTATATGATGCCAAATCACAACAACAGTTGCTATAAGGCGCTTTATATTGTAAGGTAAAGACCCTACACTAATAGTGAGGAAACCCCAACAATCAGCAGGAAAGAAAAACTCCCTATTAACAGGAAGAAGCCTCCAACAGAAGCAGGCTCAGGGAGGAACAGCCGTCTGCCATGACTGGATGGGAGTGGTGGGATGGAGACAGGACAAAAAACACACTATGGAAGAGAGGCAGAGATGAATAATAAAAGACGATTAATTGAAAAATGGGAAAAGAGGTGAGGGAATAAAAAAACATTCAGTGCATCATGTGACATTCCTAGCAGCCTAGGCTTCTTGCAGCCTAACTAAGGGAGAATTCAGGGTCACCTTTGTCAAAAAGAAAAGTTTTAAGCCTAACTATAAAAGTAGAGAGGATGTCTCTCTCCCAAATCCAAACTGGGAGCAGGTTCCATAGAAGAGGGGCCTGAAAACTGAAGGCTCTGCCTCCCATTCTACTTTTAAATATCCTAGGAAGCACAAGAGTGAAGCTTTGCTGTGGCGGTATGGTGCTATGAGGTCTTCAAGATAAGGCGAGCCCTGATTATTCAAGACCTTGGGCTATTGGTGATGTGACTTCTACAATAAGGTGGATCTCACCTTCCCAAACTTAAAAATGTATACAGTGATGTAGCCACACAGTAAAATAGGTTACTTTGAGACAGCAAAAACTAGGTGGGGGGTGAGGGGAACATGTGGGGGAATCATAGCTTTACTATTAGTTGATGTAAAATTGTCACAGTGATGTTTTTTTCCGAATTTGGCACATTTTCAGAAGCTTTTATCTGTCTACTTTGTCAGGACTCTTTGATCTATAATGCAACATAAATGCAAGTTTCTATCTAGTCTTGTTATAGGTTCATTACCTTCTGCTTTCTACTGAAAACAAAACATGAATTTCACTCAAGCTGCCTTTTGCACACTTGTTTGTTGGTAGTATGATCAAATGAGGAGATAATAATACAGATTCTTTTATCAGTGCCTTCAGCCCCCTTTTTTCCCATTAATCAGAGAAGCATAATGTGTAAAGAAGGCTTTTCATCTCTATCGTCCTCTGTGTCTCTTGATATATGAATGTGTAGGATTATTTTTATACCACGACCATATGTGCATGTTTGAATAAGCAGCTAATTATGTCAGGCTTTATCACACTTGATCTTGAAATATCCCTTTAGCCACAAAAGGGAATCAACTTCCTTGAAGATGCACTGCAAAGAAATTGTTGTCATTAGATTGCAGGGATGGTGGTGGGAGGGAAGCTCTGACAGATTCACCACACCTGGAGTGGAGGTCACCTTTCCTGGGGAAACTGGCATTACAGCTGCAGTAAATTCAGGCAGATTGCTCTCAAGCGAGCAAGCTTGGGAATTCAATATTAGAGCAGCGGCAAAACAAAAACAAAACTAAGCCAATAGGAGACACAGTGGGTTGTCAGGCTTTTGCTTTCAGAAATGAGTTATATCCAAACCATAGGCAGCCACTGAATATAGAGCAGCAGCCCCATGCCCGCGAGTATGCAACTTCCAGCGAACAAAGTGTTCCCTAAATCTGTGTTTATTTCTGTGTGCGTATGCGCACGCACATGTGTATGTGTGTGTGTGTGTGTCTGCGTTCCTTTGGTATGTGTGAATCACAAAACAATGTCTCTGTGTGAAACCTCTCAGGCAGAATTTGCCTAGTGTGAAAATCCATCCACCCAACATGAGCTAACATTTTACTCATTAATGTCTTGAGAGGTTTGCACCAGAAATACCAAACAGCCTGCTGAATGCATCTTTGTATGAAGATGACAGGATTTGCAGTGTTATTTGTGCCTGTTTGCGTGTTTGTTTGTTTGGTTGTTTTTGCCATGTGCTTTTTCTTTTTTTATCCCTTTGTGTGTTTTGACATCCACATTGCACTCTCAGTTTGAGGGATTGACTGTAATCTACAGTCTATTGTCACTGAGACGTGTTTTTTTTAGTGCAGCTTTTCATGCATATTCAATAGCTTGTCACCAGTGAAATAATGATTAAAAGAAAAGTCCATGAAAATCCAGCTAATGTCATGGGATGCAAAATCCACCCAGCCAACAAAAGTAGCTCTGGAAACTATGTAATGCTCAGGCTTATCACAAAAAGTACGAGTTAACTCAACAGTAAAGCAGCTGGCAAGTTCTGTTTTCTGTTGTTGACCGTATTCCATTCAGTCAGATTACAGTGCAATCAGTTTTAGCTCATCTATGCTGAGGACCAATGAGCTCCTGCCATGGCAAAGAGTCGCTAGGCCATTCGTCAATAATCCCCAAATTGGCTATTTGTACTACAGTACAGGTCAGAATTTTATCAAACTTTCACACAGTGATGAAGTAATGGGTCTTCACCCAAATTGTGCAAAAGGTCAAGACGACGTTTGTTGTTTCGTTTTCGTAACATAACCTTCATGAACACTTCAAAATGTTCACTCTTGATGTACTTTCTTTTTCTTTTTTAGTTCAAGCCATTTAGCAAAGTCCTTAACATACGATTGTCGATCTTACTAGATTGACAAAGAAAGACTTTCATGAAATACGAAATGACAGGCTGAAAAATGTCACACGTTACAGGTAAGTTTCATCCTGTTAGATGGTAATGACAATGATCTTATTGGCCGTGACCATGGAGGGAGTTGACTCCTACATTACCCCTTTCACGCATAGTGGTCACTACAGTGGACAGCTATTCAAAGGCTGTTTTCTTGTATTTGTGTCAGTGTTGATGGTATGCTTGCACATAAACCACTCCATACTCTGCCACCCACTCCAAAGGTGATGTCGTCCACTTAAGTGGACATGTAAAAAGCTCTTTAAAAAGTACCTGCTTAAAAAAAATGAATTTCAAAAATCTTTTTTTCATACCTACAGATGAATAAAAATCCAGATTGTTGCCATGCATAAAAGGGTTAGGTGGGCCTGCCTATCACACTTACATCAGTAATATGTCAGTGCTATGACGTGCTTTACATGTTTTCATGCTAAGAATTTAAATTGATTAATTTGTCTGGATATGACTGTTTTCAAGCCTCCTCGACTTCTCTGTTAATTTTAATTCTCGTTAGTTTCTGCCAAACGGTCAACCAGTGGCAAGAAAGCTGTTCACTGTCTTTCTGAACTTCACACATAATAACCTGTGAAATGTTGTGGATCATGGACCTGGATGAGCTACTACATTGCTCCATGATATGGTTAGAAAGATGACATAATTACCCTGGAGTGTTTGTGTATGTTATTTGAAATTGCAATGTAATTATATTTACATACAAATACTTAAAGGTAAAGTAAACAAGACCAGTTTTTACATTAAACATAGAACTGATTATACTGTAAATAATTATAATAGTATCACATAATTTCCTGAAGTTTAACTTCCTGAAGGTTAAACTACTGCACAATATCCCCAAAAAGTACAGCATACTTATGATGTAAATAAATATTGCTTGTTTTTAAATTGCCAGGAAATTAGGCAGGACTTAAATTTACTTGCAGTATAATTATTTCTTTGTTTCCTGTAAAATCTGACTTGTTAACCCCTTATTTTAGTGTACCTACCTTTAAGTATTTGCATGTAAATATAAATACATTCAAATTTCAAATATAATACAGTGAAATTGAATTTAATTACAGGGAAATTATACCCTTTAATTACACATAGCTTGTAAAGAACTGAAGAACACAAGTTCTTATTGGCATAGTAGAATTTGAGATTAAGATCAACAGTGCATTCAAACTTGTAGCTGCCTTTATCTGTCCTGAAGGGTCTTTCGTCTAAAAGTGTGTGGTCTAACTGTAACAATGCAGCCTTCCGCTGATAAATCTGGCATTCATGAACATGACATGTACTCTCCCAGCAGGACAATGTTCCCCGCTACACTGCAAAAACTACTTTGGAACAGCGAGCCAAAGGTACTGAGCAATTGTCAATCTGGTAGTCCATGTGCATCCTACAGGATGCAAAGGAACTACTGCTGTAACCCTTCTGCCAGAAACCCTGGGACACTAAGAGATTATGTCCTGATCTGTTTTGTTTTGGCACGAGGGGGACCTACACAATATTAGAAAGGTAGTTTTCATTTTGTGTCTGATCACTGTGTATTCCATGAGGCACAATTTACTTAATAGCATCGCTGACTTGTATTTGTATTTGTAACTGTTAACACCAAAAGGACAGCACATGTCCAAGTTAGGGATTTTGGTCCTGTTTATGGGCTGGAGGTTATCCTGATCTTTGGATCAATTTAATGTGTCCCTTTTGCACGGCTGTAGTGTGTCGTGCATGAAAAAAATTTGCATCAAATTCAGCCTTTCTAAACTTTCCTAAATTGTATAGCCGAGGGCTTTGTGAGCCTAAGTTCCGTTAAGGATAAAGACAGGGCATAATTAAATGGAATAGGGACCATCAGAGACATATTTGGGAGTGGCACGCTAGTCTCAGCGAAGCTACTGAGCCGCACAGACATGTTGGCATGCTAAAACGCTATGATGATGTAAATCCCAGTATTAAGCAGCATGCTAACATTTTCCAATTTGCATTAAACACAAAGAAATACTGATGGGATTGCCACTCATCTGCAGATGTTTAGTCACAAAACAAATATTGAATACATAAAAAATTTGACTTACGCTGAAGGTATTAAATAAAAATGCAGCAATAAATGTTGTTGTGCACGTTCTTGTACCAAGTATCCTTTAAAGGTTTAATGAAATTCAGTAGATGTTAAAACACTCATTGTTGACTCGAAGAAAAGCCACGAGTCACCGAAGTCAGTGGGATACATCTTTTAGAAAGATGTCTGAACAAATGTTCATGGTAACAGATCTGAACCTTGTTAAGATATTAGACACTGTTGTCATAAAACTGATACCGTCTTCACCACACTCCTAATGTAGTTTCTCCCTGCAGTCACAGTTTACTGGAGCTGCATTCAACACTGTGACACTGGCATGCATGAAGATGATATATAGATGTGTGTTAATATATGCCATTTACACTGATGGCACTTTATCTTCCTATCATCACAATCTGTTTTTACACAGACTGTGAACCAGATCTTCAGTCCACAGTTCATTAAAAATTCCGACACTTACATGTAGATCTGGAACATGAATGTTGTAATGAGATAAACCTGGAAAAAACTGTACCTGTTCTTTAATGTGACATGCTCCTCTCTACTTATCCAACCATTTTAAACAGCCAAGGCTTTGTTACACTGACTGCGGGCACCATACACAAAGTCGTCTGGGACAAATCTGGCATATCATCCAATCCACCTACTAAGCAGGAGGTGAGAGACAGCAACAGCCAACTCATGCAGATCGTAAAGCATGAGCTCTGTATGCCTCCTACACAACAAATCTCACATGCCCACTGGACTCATCTCAGATCCAAACCTGAACCTTAAGGGAGACCTGAACACAGCACCAGACGGTCAAGAATATATTTCCACTCTCTACCTTTTCTTCTTCGTGCAAAGCAGAATGTGGGAGGAATAGTGAGCCAACCAAGGCAGGTCTAGTCAATTTTGCACATATGTCCTCCTCACGTTCCACTGATTTAGCCTGCTGATGCCAACACAGACTGCCTTTGTCTGCCAACATGTAAGCTTGCTATGCCTATCATAGGGACAGCAGGGAAGCCTATTTTTAGACCTAAGGCTTTAGAATGTGTATGCACAAGATCACCCTCGAATCACCTACAGTATTTATTTCAGTTCAGCCAATACACTCTGTGGCTGTTATGGGACTCAAAGTATTCCTGATTTGAAAAGAAGCTTTGTACTTACGGTTGTTGATTAAAGGCATATTTTTTATGCTCTAGATCAAGCAACGGGGCTGGGTGTACTTTTATAAGGGCAGTTCTCTTGGTGTTGCTGCTACCACCCAGCCTCAGTATCTTTCTAGCATGCCATATAAGATTTCTGGAAATCATCCCACCACTGCTGGGATCTTGCTGTCAGTGACTAAGTTGACACTGAAGGTCAATCTTGATGACCGTACCTACAGCAAGATTTTCCAGATGGCTCAAAGTGTACCCAGGAAATCATAACTGTTATCCAAATAATA
This sequence comes from Pundamilia nyererei, assembly GCF_000239375.1. Classification (NCBI taxonomy): domain Eukaryota; kingdom Metazoa; phylum Chordata; class Actinopteri; order Cichliformes; family Cichlidae; genus Pundamilia; species Pundamilia nyererei. Next base: position 4,517,167 of record NW_005187403.1, on the reverse strand, counting down.
CTGCTTAGACCCATGTATCCTCTAAATTGCATTGTTTTTTTCTTCCTATACCACAATGGCATCCATTCTGAGGCTTCACTCTGATCTATGTCCCTAGAAAATCCCCACTCCCCAATTCAATAGATCATCTTTATCAGACGTCAAAACTTTCCCAATTAGTTCTTTCCTGCATGACGGAGCAACATTTGTGCTCCAGGCTCCTTCAGCCTGTCCAACATATTCTCCCCACAGCCCAAAAAAAAAACCCCAAAACAAAACAAAACAATCATTCAAAACATGCCTCTTCTTCATGACTGTCACCACTTAAACAGCCCTCTTGCATCCTTGATGCTTTCTTCGACAGTTTCTTTGCTCGTCCTAATGCAAACTCAATAAAAGTGTTATTTTTTGTAGCAAACTTGCAGAGCCACTAGAGTAGGACAGCCCTTGGTGTCTCTGCAGCAGCAAATTTTAACTGAACTAAGACGGAGGCTGTCATCGCTGAGGGTATTAGCTGAATGTGATTCGGTATTTTCTGCTTTATAGCCGCGGCCCCCCTCGCACTGCTATCTGGCAGTGGAACAGAGCACTTGGGGCTGTCATTTTGCATAGCATAAGCAAAGACACTGAGAAGATAGTGTCAGCACTGGAAGATCACAGGTAGAAGGAGGTCTTTTTCTGTGGGATGGGTGCTGGTAATAAGACAGCATTAGAGAGGCAGGAAAATACAGGCCGACAACTAGAACTTATCTGCACTGTCACTACCTCAGCGTGCACACTTTATGACATAAAAAAAGAGAGATTGTATATAACAAAACTAAATCTGTTGCCAAAGAAATGTAACCGATATGTGGTATATATTACAACCAACCTATGCATCCTTCTAGTACATATTCAGGTCATATTTCCATCATATATAAATCTTACACATTTTTTATTTTCATTTAATTTTTTTTTTATTATTGTACTGCGCTTATATAATATGTCAACCTTGGCTTGTATTTCCAACTCACAAATATAATTATATTCCCCACATGTGCACAGGCAGTTTGAATGAAAAGGAAAGCGAAGGCAGTGAAATATGAAAAATACAAGATCAGGCGATGAAGGACAACAAGGGAAAAAAATGATTGGAACATGAAAAGTTAAAGAGAAATCAATAAGGG
>NW_005187403.1:4513675-4516002 GCF_000239375.1 Pundamilia nyererei | reverse complement strand
TAAAAAAACGCTAAGGTTATTTGGTGTGTCCTTGTGAATGTGCATAAAACCTTCCATCAAATATCTACCGACACTGAATGATTCTCTTGCAGTTAGCCATCTTTTAAAATAATTGGTCATTTGCAGTCGATCATAATCTTAATTAAACTTTAAAAAAAATCTGTCTAAAACAATCTGCCTCTTTTTCTCCCTCTCTGTTAGCTTTATCTAGTCAGGTATCTCAATATACTGCTCTGTTGCTCTTGACAGATTGGACCTTGTTTGTTTGACTGCAGAAATGTCAGACAGAAAACAGCCAAATGTCACTGGTAGACTTTCAGCTAGCAATCTATCTTTCTGTCTGTCCACTAATACTCACACGCACACACACACACACACACACACACACACAAGTATTTCATATTTACACCGAAGTCATCCCAAGACCGCTCTCCTGAGTAGGCCAAACGCGTTCCTTAATCCATCTGCAGAGGAGAAATCAATAGTGTTTTGCTCACCCACTTTGAAAAAGATTGTGAACACGGTCACATCTGTCCAGCTCACATAACTAAATTGTTCCATGTTATTAATCCAGACATCAGGGCTGATGGCAGACAAGATTGATAGGGTTCATGGGATAATGTATAGCCTAATAATATTTGTCACTTTTTTTCCCCAAGAAATAGACTCGGACGGCCTTTTCTTTGAAATGCCAAAACCGCTGACATCTCATTCACAAAAAATCTCCTCTTCCATCTCCTGCTTATGGCCACAGTAAGATGGCTATCATACCTTCATAACTTATCACATGTGTTCAGGATTTATCAGTGTCATATTAACGCACTGGGTACCTTTGGCATGCCAAGTGCCATTTTACTTAATCTGACAAGAGCTGTAGGCTTATTTAACCGCATCTAAATTTGCTAAACCAGAGCAGCTATTTTTGGTGTGTAACTCTAAACTCGCAATAAGCAAAAGCAACAGTTAAAAATGAATGCAAATGAAAATTAGAGAGTGGAAACTAAGTCTAAACTGGAAACAAACCAAAACATCTAAGCTGACAAATGGATTTACCACATTGCTTCGTCCTTAGAGTACTAGCTAAAGCTGTGACACATGTGAGAATAACCCTGTTTATTTTATTGGAGTTATTTTGGCTCAGGGCTTAGAGACATATTTAGAAGACAAAGCCTGGATTCAGTTCTAAGTTAAAGAGGGGCTTCAAATTTACTAAACTATCAAGTACCATTATGTAGGCTCCAGTGGTTTTAGAGGGCAATTCACATTATGAAACAAGACCCATGATGCTTATTATTTTAATTCCTGTGTTCTGCAAAATAAGCTTTTTTTTTTTCTTTTTTGTATTTTGTAGTTCAAAATACGTCTCATTTATTTTATACTGGGCCTTGGTGAAGCCTTGATTAGTTGGATTTGTGTGCCTGGGAAGACCGTATTAAGGTTTTCACTCCTCACTGACATACAGAGCTAAGGGTTGAAAAAAGTGTGTGAAACCAAGAGCTTACAGAAGTCTGAAGCCTGAGATTGTGGCTCAGAGGAATCACTTGTACTTGTTCCTTATTTTCTGTCAGAAAATAAGGAAAAAAGCATAAAAGATTCCTCGTCAAACCCACTGAACAAGAACTGATATTTTTCTCCCCTCTTTTGCCACATGGGGCTTAAAAGTGAAACGAGTTCATACTGAAAACACACATGATTTCACGATGATTAATTTTTATGGCAATTATCAGTGTAGATCCAACATCCTCTCACTTTTTTTGATCTGTTTTTTTGGCACCTAACACCTGAGGAAGGAAAATACCATATGTCACTGCATCTGCTAAACATGCTAACCAGCTAGCTGCTAATGTCATCTCTTCCATTTAGCATTAAGCAGGTAACGAGCAGTTGGTTTTTAGTGCGTTTTCACTGAAAACAGCTGCCTGCTATGGCCGAAATCAACAGAGAACACTAAGAGTGAACTATCACATCAAAGTCGTGAGCCGTACAGCTGAAAATGACTTAAAATTCAGTTAATCACTGCCAAGCAGATTGGAACAGCAGAGTCGGGTGATAATTATCTCTCTAGTTTTAATAATTGCTAGTGACAGCTTTCGTATTGTTACATTTTTCTACATTTTAAGTGGCTACACTTTTATTAGAAGAGTCTCTGGCAGCTGCTGAACTAAAAGAAAGAATGTCATGGTGTCTTTTTGCATATTAGTGGCTTTTATATGTTTGTTATTTTAGAAATTCAACTTATAAATAACTGGTACGAATCTATAGTACAAATATATTGTAATGACCTGGCTGGGGTTGTTAGCCAGGTGCATTCTGGGTATTGTGTTGTC
>NW_005187403.1:4486345-4510943 GCF_000239375.1 Pundamilia nyererei | reverse complement strand
CAATATCATGGTTTGAAGCACGAAGATGAAAAAGTTTGGATTTGTTTCAACGACTCATAATCTCCACTATCTTTATATTGATTTTAAGACAGTCGGTGCGATCACTTTATTTTTTTCTCTCTCGTGTTCTCTCATGTATGTCCATAGCTGCTGTGTGACATTCATCTTTTCTTGCTGCATTACATGTCTGCTCACACAGATGTGCTCAAAGGTAACGCTTTACTGGTCTCTTTCTCCACCTTCTTCGATCTCGCTCTCTCTTTCACTGCTAATGCGTGCCATGTCGGTGATAGACAGCCATGTAAATGAAAAGGCATGAGCCTGGGATGATGCTTTGATGCTGGTGATTCATTCTCATAAAGAAATGTCATCCCGTCAAACAACCTGCCATGCGTGTATTTTTTCACATGCCGAAAATCTTAGCATGAGAACCCAGATGTGTATTGACATGCTTCATACTTCACCAGCATTCAGTCTAATTATGCATGTGTATGAAGTCAATTAGGATAAGTACAGGATTTTCCTACAAGCCGTGCCATAAAGTGGTACTCTCTGCTTCGAAAACCTCTACAGCTTTCAGCTTTCACCAGAAACATCAATGTCTTTTACATCAGCTCAATTGGTACAATACTGAACTGACTCACCGGGTAACTTGGGGACATCTCTGCATTGTATTGCTATTGATCGTTTAGTGGTGCATCACAGAACCACAAGTCCCAATCTGTAAGGTCAAATAAGTCCTGGAAGTATTCTTCCCTTCTGCTTCTGCTTGCATTTTTTTGTCGAGACAGCGTCATTCAGACTGCCGTGAGAAGATGTAATGCTTTTTTGCATGATGCCACTCAGTTCAATTAGAGATGGTGTTCATTTTTAACAGTTCTCATCAAGTCAGCCGCCTACAGTGTTAAAGGAGAAATGGGACTTTGGCAGTTGGTGTTTTGTTGCCTACTTCTCTTCTCAGTAACAGACACACAAAACCACTGTTACATCTGAGAAAGTCAACAGCTGCAGTATAAGAGAACCAGTCGAGCCGCTGCAGGAATAATGTTCATAATGGACTTTATGCAGTACATGATTTTGCTACAGTAACAGCAATCTTCTACCAATGCCACAGAGACTGCTGTGCTTTCACAGAGTTACTTTATATGTTGTGCTGATAAAGACAAGTTTTCCCTAGTTCCCAAGTTTTACCTAAATGTCTAGTGTGTGGGATTTGAAGAGTTCCAAGACCTGCTATTAGTAGCATTGATAATATATACTGGGGAAAAAAAGAATAAGATTAAAAGAGATTTACATTCCCAACACAGACTGAATTCTGTTAAAAAGGTAAATTTGCAGTGAGGCAGGAGTTATGCCGTGGTGACCTACCCATTTTCCATGCTTCTGTATGCAAAAAGATAGCAGAGCCCAGTGTATTAAAGGCTCGGCTTAAATGTAAAACCACAAGAAATGAATAGTTATGGTGTCATTTTCCAAAAAGTATGCCATCTGTGACCTTGAAAAGTACAGTCGGTGGGGAGAAAAAAAGAAAGTTTGTAAAGATGGACTTAATGTTTCAGGGTTCACAGTTTATTGTAATGTTGATGACCTGGCTTGTTTTTATGGAGATAGACTTGGGCTATGATTGAAGGGAAAAAAAGAGCGTTGTCAAAAGAGCCCTTTTTTATACTTGAATGGTATATACCTGGTAAACATTGAGCCTACTTTCTTTTACCTCTCTTTCAGTTCTTTCATCAACTCCTGGGAGAACTACATTATATGGCCCCACTGGCACAGGTGTATAAACACAAACTCCTAGCCACGCATGCTTTTACAAAATTTTTGAAAGAATTAGTCGTTCACTGGAAAACACCTATTATAGACTATGGTACTGCAATAGGATGCTGCTAGTGCAGCAAGTCACTTTGTGAAATTTCTATTCAATTTTCAGTTCAGATAAATTTTATTTAAACAGCACCAAATCACAACAACAGTCGCCTTAAGGCACTTTATACCATACGGTAGAACCTACAATAATACATACAGAGAAAAATCCAACAACCATATGACCCACTATGAGCAAGACTTTGGCGACAGTGAGAAGAAAAAACTCCCTTTTAACAGGAAGAAGCTTCCGTCAGAACCAGGCTGAGGGAGGGAGGGAGGGGGTGGCTATCTGCCGCAACCGGTTAACAACAACACGGGAACAGCAACTTAAGTGGAAGGCTTGTATAATGTGGCCAGTTTTCTTGGTTCTTGGGAGAAGTTGGGATCTGAATTATATGTAATGATTTCTGATTGATACCTGGTAAAAGACTATTACAATAATCTAACCAAGAAGAAATAAAATATGTGAAGTGGTATTACTGTGAAGTGGAAGTGTTTAGGGACCATGGCAACATGACTGCATTAAAATACAGAGCAGGGTTGCTGAGTGCTTAGGAACACAGACTGGAAAAGTCAAAAAACACTCTGCGGACTCAAGATTTCCAAATTAGCATTAGCACAAAACCTGTGCACCAGGTTTTGGTGCATGGGTTTCAGTGGCCAAATAGCTCCCTGCGGTGCAATATGAAGGTGGCCCAGAACTTTGTGCTTATATGACTCATTCTGACTCATTTCTGCTATCTCTGTGCAGTAGCCATGAAAGGTCAAATTCAGTGCAAATTAAGAAAACACCATCAAATTAAAAAAAAATGCTGCAAAAGCAAACAAAATAAAACAGAATTTTAAAAAAACCGGTTCGGAAAGGGCACCAAAGTTTTTTTGGGAAGACAACAATGTGAGAGAACACTTCCTGAAGTCACAAGCTAATAGCATATGTACCTATGGTATTATATGTATCATACGATTAATACCCAGCACTGAATCATCTGTTTCTTTTAACCATGCCACAGAGCCTTGGGTTTCTTTCACTTCTGCAGCTAATGTCTAAGTTTTGTGTGCGTTTGTAGTGTTTTTATGTTTGCTGGTGTTTTCATAAGTTGCAGTAAATTTGATTTCACCATATAACAGCCACGTTATAGCCATCATCAAGTTGCGTAAAATATTTTCTGAGACCTCCAAAAGTTGATTCTGTTCATCTGGACGTAGCGTTTTGTGGGATAAATGTTTCATCACTCATCCAAGTGACTTCTTCAGTCTCAGCTGACTGCAGGTTTCCCCAATCTTATAAAGAGTACATCTGCATAATGATGCAAATGTACTGGAGATTTACTTTCCTGGGTGATTGAGAAGGCATCAAGATATATTTTCAGAGACCGCTTTTGCTAACAACAACTAGAGTAGGTACTATGGTTTAAAAAGAAGTCAATTAAAGTGATCAGGATCGAGTCCAGAATTGTAAAACCGCTGGCCGTTAAACCAAAACAGCAAGTTAAGAGATTGTAAAAGCCACTGCACAGCTGAGGCTTAATGATCCCCTTCGTTATACAGTCATTACTTCTAAAGGAGAATTCAAGGCATTTCTTTGAAACTCTGAGAGCATGAGGGCTACACATTTTATATATACTAGTAGTTATTCTATAGTTTAATGTAGACTTAAGATTAATGTAGCATGTTCTTTCTCACTATCTAAATAGATGATATTTACTTGATGTGACTGTGAACGTGCACACACTGGACTGCTGTGTTTGTAATGATTATAACGCCCCACTTTGGGGGATTATTACATTATGTTTTGTCTTTCTTGATTGCTCACATTGCCCTATTATGGACATCTCTGTTTCACTAGAGGAATATGACTAGTTAAAATCTTTACGTCTGTTTCATTTAAGGACAAGGTGGGTAGGATAACAGGGTTACATTCTCTAATGTGAAGGCTGCTGTTATGTCTGCATTTCCTATAAATAATGCATGGAATTTAGTATTTATGTACTGACTAGACAAAACCTGTCAAAAAGGGAATGGGTCGCTCTTTGCCTTGAGGGCCTTGCTCACTTGACCTCGCTTTAACCTTGGCTGCTATGTCACATAGTGAGCCTGGGAATGAGATGTGAACTCTAAAGCTGGCATATCGTAATCTTTTACGTTGAGAGGGAATATATGTCAGAGACTAATTGTTTATTAGGACACAGTTTACTTGTACTCTGCTTTATAATGCCTTGGAGTTTCACATGAGCTGGATAGATTGCTACATGACGATGGCCTCATGTCTATTATATCACTTTTCAAAGCAGGCCTTTGGAAGAAAATCTCAGACCTGATGCATCAGGATCCACCTGCTGTTGGGTTTTATTATTAACCAAAATTCTTGTTAAAAAGAAAAAAGATCCAATTTAACATGGCTAAATGCTAAGCTTGTCAACATCTGCCTCCAATGTGTTATCTAGGAGGATGGCACCTCCAGATAACAGCAAAATAAGACTTACCAAAGCAAGCATTACTCTGACAAGGCTGAGCCAGTGAGAAAGAGAGAATGGTGCTTGTGTGGGTTCATCCCATCAACACAGCAGGTCACGTCAAAATGTGAAAACATTTAATTCCTCAGTTCCGTCACATCTGTGCAGAAGTAGGTGTTCGCCACAAACGTTTTCCAGGTAAAAACACCAATGTTCACAAATCTAACAAGTGCAGAATATTAGCATTCATTTGTCTCATTACTGGGCGTATAGATGTTAAAGTGCAAGGCACCATTAACAGCTCATCCTCTTACTTCCTGTCACGTTTTCTGTCATGATTAAATTTGATTTAAAATATGTATTGAAGTTGTTCTAGATTTTCTAAAGTTGAAACCAGCAGTTTTCACTGCATGTCAGTAACAACCCATCTAGTCCACACATGCAAAGAAATCAAACCACAGATGTCCATAAATGCTGTGTAATAATGAGAAATGACACAGGAGGAAAAGTATCGAACACGCTTAAGGCCTTTGTTTATGATGATACTTCAAGACGCCTCCTGTATGGAAGAGTATGGAGAAACTAGTCACATGCATTGTTCAGGTGTAATTTTGGCCCATTCCTCCACACAAACAGCCTTCAAATCCTGAAGGCTTCATGGGCCCTGAATTCTATGAACGCTGAGCTTTCGTTTTTGTTTTGTTTTTTTCAGAGATTCGCAATTGGATTCAGGTCAGGTGCTTGGCTGGGCCATTCTAGCAGCTTTATTTTCTTTCTCTAAAACCAACTGAGAGTTTCCTTGGCTGTGTGTTTGGGATCATTGTCTTGCTGAACTGTCCAACCTCATTTCATCCTCATCATCCTGGTAGATGGGAGCAGATTTTTATCAAGAATGTCTCTGTCCATTTTTCCATTCATCCGTCCTTCAATTATATGAAGTGTGCCAGTGCCATATGCTGAAAAACAGCCCCACACCATGATGTTCCCACCTAATGTTCCCAACTTCACTGTTGCTATGATGTTTTGGGTAATATGCAGTTACTTTGACCGGCAAACATGGCGTAAAGGGTGGGATTCAGTTCATTTAAATTTTATTTATACAGCACCAAATCACAACGTCAGGCGCTTTTCATTGCAAGGTAGACCCTACAATAATGCATACAGAGAAAAACACAACAATCATATATCACTCCCTATGAGCAAGCATTTTGGCGACAGTGGGAAGGAAAAACTCCCTTTTAACAGGAAGAAACCTCCGGCAGAACCAGGGTCAGGGAGGGGCGGCCATCTGTCGCGACCGGTTGGAGTGAGAGAAGGAAAACGGGATAAAAGACATGCTGTGGAAGAGAGACAGAGATTAATAACAGGTATGATTCAGTGCACAGAGGTCTATTAACACACTGTGAGTAAGAAGGTGAAGAAAAAAATACTCAGTGCATCATGGGAAACCAACACATGGGATGGTGTGAGACTGAACCAGCTGATATTTGCACAAATTGGCATAATGGCTTCCTAATTACTGAGAGGTTGCAGCAGGTGCCATGACTTTCCCTGCCTTTTTGCCCGTTTCTTCATGTGTTCAATACTTTTTCCCTGTATCATTTCTCATTCTTACACATGACCTAATTTATGGACATCTATGGTTTGATTTCTTTGCATGTATGGATTGGTTGTGAGAATTTCTTGTCAATAGCACCTTAAGAAACATATTTCCTTAGAAAATTTGTGAAGTGTTCCATACTTATTTTGCACGCTGTTTATGCTACTAACCAAAATATATTTCCATTTGCCTTCGCTGTATTATGTCTCCGTTAAAATGACTGACAGTCAACACTTAGTACTACCCACACGATTGTGTTTTTAACACATAACAAGATGACTGACATGTGTAGACTAGCAGAAGCTTGCTGAGTACCTTGCTTTTGTCTAGCAGACATGAACGAAAATATATATTTGCAAACCATCTGCTGACTGCTTAGCATGCTGGTGGGGTTGAACTGCTGCATAGGGGTTTTCATAGCGCCCTACGTGGGATTTGAGTAACTAAGACCGTGGACTGTGTATTGTTATAGTAAATGCACTGGATATTTGTTAGATAATACATTATATAAGTTATTTTGTGTTATTGAGTCTGCTTATTAAAATGACTGACAGAGTTTTTAGTTGTTTTTCTTTATAATATCTGATAAGATTTGTTTACGAAACCCTGGCAATGACAGCTGAGCCTGATAATGGTTTGTTTTTTTCACATTCACTCCCCTTTAAGTTTAAAAATTTACATTTTTAACTACTGATTCAACTGCAACGGTGACCGTGGCTCAGGGGGTTGGGAAGCGTATCTGTAACCAGAAGGTTCGATCCCTGGCCTCTCTGTCCTGGTCGATGTGTCCTTGGGCAAGACACTTCACCTACCGCCTACTGGTGTTGGCCAGAGGGGCCGATGGCAGCCTCGCTTCTGTCAGTCTGCCCCAGGGCAGCTGTGGCTACAACCGTAGCTTGCCTCCACCAGTGTGTGAATGCGAGAGTGAATGAATAGTGGCATTGTAAAGCGCTTTGGGTGCCTTGAAAAGCGCTGTATAAATCCAATCCATTATTATGCACAGACGCTGGCAAAGCATGTCTTCGGGCAAGATATCACAAGCTCCCATCATGCCTTTACACCTTTCAGGACTACTTTTTTTTCAGCTGCACGATTGAAAATTTCCCATTAACTTTGGGAAACTTATGGAAATCCCATGAGCATTATAGTATATATGGTGCACTTACAGGAAAAGATGGTGAACTGGAGCTGATGGCTGTTTCTGTATGTTTTGTAGCTTGTAGCTGAAGCTCTGACTTCAGGAAATCTGGTCATCGGGGCAGTCTCATGCATGACTCAGCAATGTGTCGAGAAAACATTATCTCAGCCGTAATGTCCCCGTTTCTTTCATTCGTGGGGCGGTTTAGCAGTTTTTCCAACATCTCCCACTCCTAATCTGCCACCTCTTCAAATGTCAGAGAACGCGTGCCTGCTGCATGCCACTGCCTCTCGGGTAGCGCTTGTGTTTTTCATCTAAAACTAATAATAACGAGACAGGCCCTCAGAGGCGCTTTGTAATTTCTCTTCTCTTTTTCGCTCTCTTTTTTTTCTCCACAGATCACTACGTTTCTTTTTTATACCGCCGCACATAAAATCCCTATTACAGGGCAGCCGGGGAGTACTGCCATCTCTAATTTTCACTTGGATTGTGATTTTATTCCAGTCTTATGCCACAATATGTTCTACAAAGATTTTCTTCTTTTTTTCTCAAAGAGCCTGTGAAAGTTTTGCTTTATTTATATATTTATTTATTTTGTGGAATGCTCAGGCTGGGAAACTTTTCCTGTTAGAGTATTTGCACAGTAAACAGAGTCAGAGGCTATCACATCTGACTGAATTTGTGTTACGGCCCTTATTTGTCTAAACTTCAGTAAACTGTGAACAAGTGGTGCCAAATCCCTTCAGGTGTCAACGAATCACTGATATGTTCGATGGTGGGTCAGTTGATGTATTTTGCTCTAAACAGAAAACGCTGGGAGTGGCGAAAGGTTTTCATTATTATAGACATCGATTTTCAATACGCGCGCTGCCGATGAGGAGACGGTGGCGGCAATCCTCGAGTCCACTTGATGTTATTGACTGCATCACCCGGCAAAACTTATTGCCCGGATCGCCGCAGTCAGCAAAATATTTTGACAAGTGATGAGATTGAGTGGGTGGAATGAGCCACTGATGGACTGACGTGAAAGAGCTGAGAGAGAAAATGAAACACTGTTGATAGCTGGTTTTTTGCAGTTTGTCCTTACGTGCAAGGTTTTTCCGGATTATTTTAAGGTTTGAGTGGAAATCAATGAACTCATTGTATATCAGGAGTCCATACATCTAAAAGAAAGTGAAATTGCAAAAGCAATATTCTGGCTATGTAGCAAAGTCTCCTGTGTGATGCACTTAGCAATGACAACAAAACTAATGGTCCTCTGTATCAGTCCCAATAGGCTAGGAGTAGGCCAAACACATGAATCAAAAGCTATACTTGGAGCGTAGCTACTTCCTCGGAGTGTGAAGTACATCCTCACTTCATTACTCAAAGCCAATGAGTTGCACTCATTCATAATGTAGCCTACATTACAGGTTGATTATCTGAGACATTAATAACACATGGAGCTCGATCCAAGGTAAATATGATTGATCAAGCAAGTGAAAGCCGTTTTTCCACATAATTTGCTCTTTATATACATGTATTAAAATCCCATTTTCACTATTAATTTTTAAAGACACACATGCAGGAAGACATGATGTGAAAGTCAATCATTACCGATTATGTGTGTAGGTAAGCATGGCACACTTATGCAGAGGGCTGTGTGTGTGTGTCTGTGTGTTTATTTCTCATGTAAGTGTTCACAAGCGTTCCATGGTTGTATAGAGTCCAGAAAGGAACACATTTTAAATATAGCCCAAGCAGGCGTGTGGCAGCAGAAACCCTCCGAGGGAAAGATTGAACAAAACAGAGCACAGAGCAAATCTCGGGGCAGCTCGGCCGTCTTCATTGTGTCACATTGGAAAAGCAGGCTATAGAGTTTTTAGTTAAACCGTGTGTCTTAAAGACATGAAGACCTGGATGAACTCTAATTTTTAGCTTTCAAATTCAGATAAAACTGAGGTCACTGCACTCAGGCCAAAAAATTCTAAAAACATGGTCTCTATAACCCAGTACTTAATCTGGGTGGCATTACCTTTGCCTCCACTGTGAGGATTCATGGAGTCATATGTCTTTCAGTGCACATATTAAACAAATATGTACCACTGCTTTTTTTATTTGTGTAATATCTCTTAAATTAGAAACATCCTGTCTCAGCCTGATGCTGAAAAACTAGTTCATGTATTTATTACTTCTAAGCTGGACTATTGTAATTCATTATTATCAGGATGTCCTACAAACTCCTTGAAAAGCTTCCAGTTGACAAGGACTAGAAAGAGAGACCGCATTTATCCCATATTGGCTTCTCTTCAATAACTTCCTGTTAAATCCAGAACTGAATTTAAAATCCATCCCTTCACATACAAAGTCCTGAATTATCAGGCCCCATCTTATCTTCATAGTATCGTGTCAACACATTAGGGCACTTCGATCTCAGACTGCAGGCTTACTTGTTGTTTCAAGGTATTTAAAAGTAGAATGGGAGGCTTTCAGGCCCCTCTTCTGTGGAATAATCCCCCAGTTTAGATTCAAGAGACAGACACCCTCTTCTTTCAAAAATAGACTTAAAACTTTATTTTTGATAAAGCTTGTAGTTAGGGCCTGTGTTCTACCTTAGTTATGCTGTAATAGGCCGAGTCTGCTGGGGCTGGAGTGTTTCTTCTTCACTCACCTCTTTTCACTCTCTGTGTGTTTATAGTCCATTCTGCATTTAATCATTAGTTAATATTAAACTCTTGCTCTCTTCCACAGCGTGTCTCTTGTTCTGTTTTCCTCCCCTCACACCAAACCGACAGATGGCTGCCCCTTGCTGAGCCTGGTTCTGCTTGGGGTTTCTTCCTGTTAAAAGTGAGATTTTCTTCCAACTGTTGCCTAGTGCTTGTTCATGGGATTGTCTGATTGTTGGGTTTTCCTCTCTATTATTGGAGGGCCTTGACCTTACAATATAAAGTGCCTTGAGGCAACTGTTGTTGTAATTTGGCACTATATAAATAAAGTTAATCTGAACTGAACTGACGAGATCACGCATGCCCAGGGTGGTATGGCAGTAGTGGTGCAGTGGTTAGCCTCACAGCAAGAAACTTCTGGGTTTGAATCTACTTTCTGTAGTTTGCACGGTGTCCTCATATCTGAATGCGTTCTCACTGGGTAATTTGGCTTCCTCCCACAGTTCAAAGCCATGCAGATAGGTTTAGGTTAATTGGTCATTCTAAATTGCTCATAGGTGTGAATGTGAGTGTGAATGGTTCTCTGTCTCTTTGTGTTAGCCCTGTGACAGACTGGCAGCCTGTTCTAGGTGTACCCTGCCTCTCTCCCTGTGGTAACTGGGATAGGCTCCAGATTCCCCACAACCCTGAATTGGATAAGTGGACTGAATTGATTTGAATTGAATTGAATAGAGTCGCATTAAAAATGAAGCTGATGTCGTGTAGACAAGCCAAGAAAATTCTAAAGAACACCTTATACTGTACATAGGCTCGACTTTACCTACAGTGCAGCTCATTCTGTCTTGTTTGCTCATGCTGTTGACATTCCCCTCTTGCCAGGCAGCTCTGACAAATATAAGCTAACTGATGCAATAGAAAAACCTTTTAAGGTTGTTTTTTTTCCCTTTCTCTTTTTCCTTCCTTTCATGCAGTTACACACTAATGGATCTATTTTCCAGCTAAGAGCATATCTTACCTAATGTCTTATACGGGATTAATAAACAATTTATGACTATCAGTCTTTAAAAAAAAATGATAGGCAGGTTTTCCTACAGAATGTAAGTGCAGAGTTGTTGCGCGTTTGTGTTTGCATGTGTTTGGTTTTATTTATTAAATTATAAAAACACATGTCAGGTAATGCTTGCAATGCCGTGGTCCATAAACTGACAAGATTTTTTTTTCTGTATACATATATGCACATCTTGCTAATCTTAAACAAATCAAGTGGCATTGCATTTATAAATAAATCCCCAATTACCTTTGCAAATGTCTTTTATGAGAAGATAAATTCTTTGAAATTGGATGTGGGATTCCTCCAGCGATGGAAGCTAGCCATGTTTGCAAATAGTTAATAAAATGTTCTGGTGGTTTAAAAGCCTACAGGGCATAGCGTTGGAGCGCTCATAATTTCTGAAGATTCCTATCTGCGAAATAACCATATTATTGATACTCTTTAATATCTCTCAGACGTGGCGATAACAGATCCAGCAGGAAGCTCGTGGAGAGAGGGAGCAGAGATTAAATCTCAGCTGGCAGCCCCCTGTGCAACTTTTACACACAATCGGCTGACTGGATCACCGCCAAGATGCTGCAAAGAATCGAGCAGAATTGGAAAGTGGTGAAACATTTGGTGCTGGAGTGTGTCTTGTGTGTGTCCGTGTGTGAGACTCTAGGTGTGTGCAGAGGATGCATGTGATCTTCCCATTTCTGGAGGATGATTTCTGTTTTTGTGACTCCCACTTTCCCCAGCCATCTGTTGCTCTGTTCCTTCTCTCATCTATATGGATAACAAGACATGCATTAGAATACCTAATACTACAGGCCTCAGATGGTGACTGTGCACTAACAAGGTGGTACAGATTGCAGGGAGGTCCGTCGAGGTTACGCTCTGCTGAGGTTAAAGGCCATGCCTTGGACTGCTGAGCTACAGCAGCATGGTGGACTTGTGATGTGCCGCTCTTGTGGGAGGTCATATTTTATATGCTCCAGACTGAAGACCTGCAAATAGCTCATGTTTGACCTGTTTTTGCAAACAGTAAATATGGCCACCTTTTAAACAGGTCAACTATGAGGTCACACTGTTAGTGGCTGTTTGGTGAAGACTCTAGAGAGGCAGGCCAAGCCATGAGGGGAGGATGTGGTAGCAATGCTTCAAAAAAGAGCAAGATAGATGGAAAATAAAGAATGGGAGATGAAATGTTGTTGAGGGAATATTCCTCAGTGGAGCCTCCAGTGGTAAAATAGAATGAGAGGCCAAGGGGTGGGCTGAGAGAAGCAGTCTCCCAGGATGCTATGCTAAAATGGAGAAGTGCTCTTGTATGTCCTGAGGGAAAGGCTGTCCACATCCAGATGTTGTGAGGCACAGTTGATGTCTGACGCCTGGAGGGAGAGTAGCGACCGTAGACGATGTGTAAGCACATACACAAGCGCACACTTAATGTCTGTATGTGTTAGTCACAGATTCACGCTAAATATTTCAAAGGGCCAAGAGAGAAAACAAAGGGAAAATGGGTATCAGAATCTGGAGCAGCAGTCCCACAAGAGACACCGAAGGAGCCCCCTTCTCCCAGTTACAACAGAAATAAAAATCGTTTGATCTCTGCCGCTCCTGCTTCCATTGTTATCTCCTGCAAAACCTCCACCCGCCCAACTCTAATCATCGTAGCACTGTGAATGTGGTGAGGCCAACAGATACGCGCAGATAAATAGGCAGAATTAAGAAACGTTTTCTTTTTTTTCCCCTCTCGTGCAACCTGCAAAATTCTTGATACCACTGGGACACAGCTAATTTGTAGCATTTTTAAACACCTTCCCACTTTAATTAGCACTTTCTGGAGAACAACCTCACCCCAGCACGGCAGCTGCACCTGATTCAGTCTAGCTTGGCAAATCGTAGCCACGTCATCCTCCCCACGGGAATCTCGTTAAGCCAAACAAACCTATTATAAGGTAAATAAATGTGTGGTGTTTCTCATGTTCACGATGCAGCTTTGATGGTGTTTGTGAACAAGCTGCAGCTGGATAAAGATCCACTGTATTGTTCCACATGACAAAACATAACAGATTTTGAGAGGCAGAGCAAACCGAAGCTTTTTCTTTTTTATTCTTTCTTTTTTTTTTTTAAGTACAATCTGTCCATGTTGGATGAGACTAAGAAGTGTGAAAGTTGACATAAAACTAAGGCTTTTCCAAACATGTTTTGTTTGGCTCTTTCAATTCTAACTCTGGTATGAGTTCATATTTATTTTATTTTATTGGTTGAATGGTTGATTTATTCATTTTGTTTCATTCCAATACACATCACAAACCAACAAAATATCACAGACACGTTTAGAACTATTTGAAACTTTTAAGTGCTCCTTATCCCAGGATAAGGAGCACTTAAAAGTAATCATAAAGATCCATTTTTGGACCTTTTTCTGAAACATTTTTTGATAAGAAAACATGCCAAGCAACAGCAAGGTAAATTAGCCACATTCCTCAATTTGCTAAGTAATTCTTTACATCTTAACTGTAAACATATACTTGGATGGAATATTTATTATATTATATTTTAAATTTTGTAGCACTGCATCTAAGTTTTGTGGTTTTGCCCTTGAAATAACATATGACATATTTATTATTGCTCTATTGTTATTATCAAAAGTTATGTAACAAAAGCTTCTTTTTTGTTTAGCTTTTTTTGAGCTTTTTTTGAGCCAATTCCTAACACATTCTGGAGACGATTTAAATTCAACATCCTTAAGAGTTTTGTTCCAGTAACTATTAGAGTAGAATCATCTGCATAAAGAAAAGAAACAAGAAACAGCCTGAGATATATTAATATACATAGAAAAAGTAAAGGACCTAAAATAGATCCTTGTGGTACACCAAAAGTAACGCTGTAGAATTATTGTTTAATTCCATATACTGCTTTCCTTCTTCCAGATGAGACTTAAAGCACATTAAACATATATCATCTAAGTCAATATCTTCCAGGTTTGTTTCTAACATAGAATGTATAGAATGGTCTACAATATGAAAAGGACTTTTGAAGCTCAATCAATACAGCACCAGTGTTATGTTTTTATCGGAAACTAATAATAATCTGCATCAGCTGAAACATTTCAACCACAGCAAACCAGTCAAAGTCACTTAATCAATGCAACACTCTAGATATTGACCGGGCCTTTAGTTTAGACTGCTTCCTAATGGGTCTGGACACCTGTGTTTGCTGTACTTTGCAACACTGCTGTTGTCCTTCCTTGATGCCAAACATCCTTATTGGTTTCTGGTCACACACAGATACTCACACACACACTCTGCAGCATCCTCTTTAGCTGGTCATTTCCTTATCACCACAAAGCTTGAACCAACCCATTCATTAGCATCGATTTCCTTTTGAATGACCACAAAATGGTCCTCTGTCCATCCCTTCACCCACTTATCTCTTTATTCTCTGTTCCCATTTTCCTCCTGGTTCTCTCCTGGCCTTAACTGCTCTATTTCTCCTCTGGCTCAAAAGGGCTCTTTTCCTTCCTGACTCTATACAGTAGAGGCAAAGTCTTCTTAATTGCTCACAGCACTTGGAGGTTATCAGCTGACCAGCAGTGAAGGTCTGAATAATAGGCTGAGCTAAACAAAGCTGTTGTGGAAAAAACTTTATCCAGGAGTGGAACTGCTGCTTTCTTTGCAGAGAGGATGAAGACGGAGGCGGGGAGATTAGATGAAGTGGTTGCAGGTTTAGAGGTGACTCATAAATAGGGTAAATAGGAGCAAAGGCAGTTGGCAGGCTGATTACGGTCTCTAAAAGGTTGCCCTAAGCATGCCTCTGGCTGCCCTTTTTATGGTGATTCCAGCATTTCCATAACATAACGTCTCTCTCACACACATGCACTTCCAGCTTGACTACACACAAAGCTCAAAGTTAGATCTGCACTGGATGGTGCGTCAATGAGTGTATTGATTTTTTCTTTTTTTTTTAAGCAGCATGTTTTTTTTCCAAGTGACCTTGCCTTTGCAGGCAGATATTTTGCAGACAGGAACCTTTAAACATTTTTTGCAGGAAATACTTATTATGTGCAGTGTTGGAGACACGAGAAGTATAAACCCCTGTTTCAAAATCCCCACCAAAATCATTATAGATTTCAATTCATGATTTCAAATTCAGATATCATCAATCACTGCGACCGCCGTGGAAAAATATTTAAAGTACACTTAAGGATTAGTGAACTAGGTTTTTCCTCTTTTTTCTGTTGCAGTTGTAGCCTCCTTTCACACATGCACACAGCCCTTTAAGTCCACATGTTATTGCCTGCAGCTACACTAACTTGGAGCCTGAACTTATTATGCCTTCTCCCTTCTCTGAATTTTGGTGCACTCAGCCTGTGAATGGAGAGGGGGAATGAGCTCATTCTACCTGCGTCAGCACAAGGAACGGTTATGCTGCAGACGGCTCGGTGAAGAAAGTGTAATAAGGAAGCCCGGGTCTTTCTGTGGCGGAGGTGGCCGCCTGCTCTCAAGCAAGGTTTCACCCTGTCGACCAAACGAGAGTGATGTGATTTAAGCCCGTCGCCGTCACTGCAGGTGAACTCTGCAAGAACAGAATTATATTGTTTAACTTTTCTTTTTTTTCCCTGTAAAACTGCTCCAGGGCACTTTGTCCTCTCTCAAACCAAAAGAAGCAAAACTGCTGCACATCTCTCTCTTGTCTCTTCTATTTTTTTAATCTTCCCTTCATTCTGCTCACTGAAAAGCACCGAGCTTAAATTCAGGCTCTGGATCTGGAAAAATGTGGCTATGTTGCTCTACAGATATAAGATAAAAATAAAAAACTAAAAAAGCTCTGGGTTTTCTTTTTGCAAGATTTTTGACAAGTGCAGAAGAAATATATAATGTGACAGTTCAGTTTTCTGAGGAATGGGCTTTGTGTGTTGCACCGGTTGTGACATAGGGGGCAAAAGAGAAGGGAGAGAATAGGCAAAAGATGACAAGATATGGTGTTTTTCTGATCCTTGAGAGAGGATGGGTTTCATTACCTGAGGGACTTCAGCAGGGGATGTCTTCTTTTTTCTTTTTTTTTTCTTTTTTGCTGCTTGTCAGTGTTGTGGCGCCGCTATGCACTCCTGTGTTTTCAGCCACTCTGGGATTTCTGTAGAACCAGCAGGAGCCAAGGCAGCCCAGAAATCAGCTGTGACGGATAGCCATGTCTCTCTGAGAGGATGGAGGGGTCTCCGGGGTTTGCAGCAGTGATAGAGACACTTCCCTGCTCCAGCCCCTGTGACTTCTTTAATTAACCTCTTTGGGAGGACCAGCCTAGGTAATCACAGCCTAGAAAGTCCAACAATTAGGACCCTTCTGACCTTTGAGTGTCCAGTAGTGTGTCCAGTTTCTTTGTCTGCCTGTTCCCTACCTCTACCCCCTCCCACCCTCAATCAATGCTGTAATGGCACTGCCACACAGGGAAGAAGACAACAGCAGACACAGGCTGCAGAATTCTTGGAACTGTAGCTCTGTAGTTTTCATTTTCCGTAACCCCTGTTTCCTTGTTCACACAGAGTTATCTGTTCTCTCTCTCTCTCCTAAACTCTCCAGTTCTTGTGGCTATAATTTGTTTTCTTTCAGCGATTCAGTTTAATGGCAAATTAGAAATGGCACCCGTTGCCACGTCCTTCTGTGCTTTTTTTTCCTCCTTCTTTTTCCCCCCCTCTCTTCGCTCTTGTACCGTGGACCTTGTGGCCTCATTACATACAAACAGTCAAGAAGCATGGACAGAAATAAAAATTTATCTTATTTTTCACATTAGACTTCTAAGGGACAAATAGGCCTCTACGCTTCTCCGGGGGGAGGGCTTTGAGTGACGCCCTAGAACAAGCAGATCAAACGCCTCTTCGGCCAGCTCCTCAGCTTTCTTCCTCTATCTCGCTCTATTTTGGTTGCTTTCTTTCATTCATGTTGGGGAACAGTGGCTTAAGTGGCTCTATTGGAGCTCTCTCATGGGCTCTCAAATGAAGCCTGCGTGAGCTTCGGGGAAATAAATTGGTTTGTTCTGAGGCGTTGTCTCTTGTGGCGCCCCCTGCTGTTCAAGCTCTGATCTGTGCTTGTCCGATGGAGGAATTGAAAGGGTTGGGTGGAGTGGCGGGGATGAGCAAAACAAAATACACAAGCCAGCAGTGGGAGAGGTCAAAGAAAAAAAAAGCTGGGGTGGGAATGAGATGAGTCATGTGTTGGAACATTTACATTTCATTTTAGTCGAGAGTTTTATACAAGCAAGATGAGCGCTTTGCATTTGATTTATTCACAGTGGAAGTAGAGGAGGCGACAAGGACCCTGTAGATGCATGAATCCACAACTCCCCCATGTGGGCATCCTGTACAAAACTGCTTCTTTTTCTCTTTTTCTTTTTTTGGGAAAAAAAGTATATAAATCTTTTTACTGATTTGTATCAGCGGCATCTTGTCAGTGCCTAATATTAAATTTATGCCCCGCAGACAAATTTAGTGTCATGCAGACGTAATTTCCTTTCTGTTTTTTCTATTTATAAACTGTTTCCACCAGACTTGGCAGTTTCACATGCCAACTGAAGTTTTTTTTCCCCCCTTGTTTTCTGCATATGTTATGTGAGGCGTTGCTCACTCGCATATTCTGTGAAGCCGCGCGGTACCCGTATCCCCGTCTGCATGTCTGCGTGTGAGTGAGTCACAAACATGTAAGATTAGGATTTCTTTGGCACAGCATTTTTGTTTGTGTCTGTGTTTTGTAAGTACTGATTATTTTCTAAGAAGATGAAAATGTGCAATGTGAAATAAATGTGCTTGTTTATCACCACATGCCACTGAACGCAACGGACTGTCAGGCTGCTGGTATACTTTATACATTAAAAAGCATTTGTTGGTGCTCGTTTAGCTCCACAAACACAATCCCGTGGCTGGAACACAGTGGCCTGGGTCCAAACCCAACCTGTGGCTCACTACTGCATTTCCTATCCTTCTATACCTTCTATCCAAAAAAAGAAAAAGTATTTGCCTTAAAGGTGTCTTTGGCATTTTAACATCTGAGCACTAGTTTCGATTCTTTAAAGTTGAGTGCAGGGGGTTGTTTAGAGGTGTGATGCTGATGGTTTTATTGTTTTTTACTGCCTTGTTAATATTATATGTGGACAGTTTGTTGTCATATTGATTTTATTTTTAAATCAGCCGTAAAACTTCTAGGTATTAGGAATAGGAACCAAGATATTTCTTGGTTGTGTTTTTTGTTTTGTTTTTTGTTAGTAGAGGTTTTTTGGCAGAACTTCATCTCCTTTCAAGGTGCATGAAAAAAAACTCTGAAGAGGTTAAGCTGTAGCAGCACTTGCAGTATAGAGAAAAACTTTAATGCTTGACAGGATTCAGAGTCATCATATGGTCTGCGATGATAAGCCGAAATGCGTCAGTCGAGGAGGAAAGTTGTTCTTTATGCTGCAAGTGTTGCTGAAGATTTAACCTCGTCTGACCTTTTTTAACCACATGCATGTAGAAAAGCACTATGGCAACCAAATGTTCAGTTTGCACCATTGGCAGGTGATAATGTAGAGAACCTAAACAGAGCAGTTTAAGGTAAACAGTAAATATGCTGGTACTTATAGATCACTTTTCTACTGTAGCCGAGAACTTAAAGAGCCTTCTTCAGACAATCACGCAGCACTTTCATGATATGTCTTTAACAGTTTTGTTTATGAAAAGCACTCACAGTGATATTTGTTCGAGCAGCATTTCAGTGTTGCCACAAATCAAGGTACTCTATAGTCAACAACTTTACATGACATATTATTGCACAGTTTATGATGCAAAATATGTTGCAAAATGTATCATATTTTACAAGATAATACAAGGCAAGGGCTTAATCAGAAAACAAACTGAATGACAGAGTTGTCATGTAAAGATCCTTACTTTTTTTTTTATCTTTTCTCAACACTATGCCAGGATAGTTGATGCTCAGTAAGGATGTTTATACAATGCTACGAAAATCTGCTTGTTTGTTTTTTGCATATTTGTCACACTAATTAACAAACTACTTTAATATTACACAGAGATAAAGTGAGTCAATACAAAATGCAGTTTTTAAATGATCATTTCATTTATTAAGAAGAAAAAGCTATGCAAACCTTACTCGGCTCTGTGTCGAAAAAGTAATTGTCTCCTAAACCTAATGACTGGTTGTGCCACCCTTAGCAGCAAGAACTGCAATCAAGTATTTGCGATATCTGGCAATGAGGCTTTCGCTGTGGAGGAACTCTGGCCAATTCCTACTTGCAGAATGGTTTTTATCCAGCTACAATGGAGGCTTTTTGAGCATGAACGATCTGTTTAAGGTCCCGCTAAAGAATCTCAATTGGATTTCAGTCTGACAAGGTCACTCCAAAACCATCATTTTAGCCATTATTTTTTCATTAATTACAGCAGGTAGCCTAGCTAACAAAGCAGAAATCTTTAGTCCACAGGATATTTTCCCAAAAGTCCTGGGGATTATCAAGATTTTTTTGGCAAACGTGAGATGAGCCTTTGTCAGCAGAGGTTTTCATCTTGGAACTCTGGAGTAATTTTAATATGCCAGCCACTCCTGGGAAGTTTCACCACTGTTCTAAGATTTGTGAATAATGACTTTCACCACGGTTCACTGGAGTCCCAACGCCATAGAAATAGCTTTATAACCCTGTCCAGACCAATAGAGGTCAATGATTTGAGTTTCTTGAGATTGTGGCAGGCTGCGGGTTTGGGGCTGCAGCCCCTGTGTCTTCTACACCATGGCTGCTGGGTGCAGAAGGTACCCCTCAGCTCTTGGTGGGTGGCACAATTGTCCCTGCAATGATCCTCCTTGGGCTCTCGTGCCTCTGGATGTCTGGGAGCCAGATCTAGCTCCCTACACTCACTATTATACATTTACATGAAAAAATCCTATGAATACAAGCACACACAGGTGTGCAAACAGATGTACAAACAGGTATGCACAGGCGCTCTTTAGAGGCTGCTGCCTCTAAACATATCATGTAATCCTGGTACTGTGTGCTGCTCAGTAACATTCAATATATTTATTACTTACTGTTCCTTTTGCATATGTTGTTTGTTGCTGTGGTTTCCCTGCTGTGTTGTTTTTGTTTTGTTTTTGTTTGCTGTTTTCTTTTCAGCAGTTGGTGATTCAGATTTTCAGTCTTTCCTCTCTCTATCCCTCTTCTCTATTTTTCTCTCCCTCTCCTTCTGTTAACTTTCTTTCTAAATGTTTCTTTCCCTTTTCTTACTCTTTCCAGTCCCCAGTTCTGTCTGTTATGATTATAATAACTAAAAATAAAATAAAACCTCTAATAAAAATCTAATAAACTATGACTATCAAGTGGAGGGGTATAGCAAAAGGCGTAAAGCTCCACTTGGGAAAGTAAATGTGCGGGGCATTTTTCTTGGCCTTTAGACAATAAAGGGGGTATTTTTTCCACACAAAGGTAAGGTAGGTTTTTTCCCTAATACATGAAATAATAATTTTTAAAACTGCACTTATAAACTCATTATATCTTAACATTCAGATTTGTTTGATGAGCTGAAAGGTACAAGTGGGACTAAAGAACAACAACTATGAAACCAGGAAGTAATAGAACAGGTTTTTCACAGCTCTGCAGACTTTGTGGGTGATTGTTTTTTGGAGTTTTTTTTGTTTTTGTTTTGTTTTGTTTTTGAATACTTGTGCATAGTTGACTTTGTTACACATCTTGAATATGTACTTTTATTTTAACAAGTCATCTTTTGTCCTGCGAGATCAGTGATTTTGTGCATGGTGCCTGACAAATAAATAGTACACTAAGTCAAAATGTCCCAAAATGGATAGGGTAATATAAAAACAAGCCTATAAGCTTGATGTATATAAAACGTCATATATTTTCGGGGGTTGTGGATAAGAGGGCATTATAGGAGATTAAATAAGAAAAAAGGTCTTCTGACAAAAGGACTTTATTTTTCTATTTCAGCTTGAAATAAATTAAAGTAAAGATTTATGGATTTATCATAGTGTTTTAAGTAAAATCCATGGGAGACGTGTTTATCTAGCAAGATAAAGCCGATTATGCTCCAGGCCCGGAGGCAGCGCACTGGACGTGAACTAGCAATTTTATTGGTCGCCGGCGTGGCAGGAAGTCATAGGCAACCAATGAAAAGGGGCAGAGATTCGTCACTGTATTTCTCCATTCAACCTACCTGTCAACTTTACTGTATACGCTTCTTATTTAACGTTAGCAACTATTTAGCGTGTTTTCACTCACTAAACTCGTATTAAACAGGACTGACAAAGTTCTAAAAAATAATGTCGTAACACTAGTTACAACGAGTGAAAGTGTTAGCGGTTTAAATGGGCGAAGTTCAGCACAGTTAGTCCCCCCCGCACTGTCTAAACTGGCCGGTCTCCGGAGGAGTATATTAGTCAGAGCCCGCAGGATGGAGTGGCTCTTCCAGCGATGCTATAAAGAGGTCGTCTTGAGCTTTCGCTCGGTACTGCTCGTGTCGTGTTTGGTGAGATACTGTTTTTGTGGAATTACATGAACGTTTCTGTTTTCGAAAAGTCTCGTAAAAGTTGTGACTTGCCCTGGTGACAGCTGGTGCTTTAATGTTGGCCGCTAATTTAAAATTATAAAAATAAAAAAAACTGCCTGCTTTACAATGACTTGTTTGGGGGGAGGTGGAGGATTTTACGTGCATCTGTGCCGGGCTGTGAAGCAGCGCTATACGGAGAAGTAGGGCAGCTTATAAATTGGTCACTGTATCCAAGCCAAGTCCAATACTAATTTATCTGTGACAGACAGTGCCAAATAATAAGAGGATAAATACTGAATCCAATCCAAACATGGCAATCCCTACAGAGGCCAGTGGATAATTAAATTGAGTTATAAGTTTCCTTCATCCCAGCATAAAAAAAGAGGGGAAAAAGACGTTTGACATCTAAATGTGATAATAATTATAGACAGGCTTTATAAACATTACCCAGCTCTTGCAGTGTCTTGAGATGTCAGCATTTGACAGCCCTGTCCTATTGCACTCACAAATCCCCTTCTAGTTCTTGATCCTGCTGGCGTGCCTGTTCCCCGGGCTGTGGTCCATTGGGGTCCAGCTTCATTCTGTATGCACAGGGAGCTATGTACCAGGGCACTACTCTGTCCTTGTCATCAACACTCCCAATGAGCAAACAGCAAAGGACGTTGGCAGGTATGGTGCTTTTTTTTTTTTTTTGTCTTTTTAAACACTTGCATTGCATTTTGCAGTCTCCTAAGGTGTCATACACCGTTGTTGTTTTTTTCAGTGTTTCCACAAAGTGAAAGAATATTTATGCCTTTTCTTGTTCAGCTGAAAACATTATTATCACCCTTGTTTGGCATGCGCAGTAATTATAAAAGTGCCAGCAGCCAGTTAGCTAAGAAATTGGAAACACCTCTAACACTTATTAATTAGCACTTTTGCTCACATTTTCTTGTTTAATTATTAGTTTTGTTTAGTTTTTATAAAACTGTGCAACAACAGAAGTTTCATTTGCTGCCAGGCAACAAGAAGTTCCAAATAGCTTCACATTTATTAAACAGAGCCTTTCCAATCTTCCCATCTGATTTAAGAAAAATACTTTTCTAATTGTAAAAAGAATAAAATAACTGAGTATTGATGCTCATCTCCTTTTTGGCGTGTGACTTGTGGTTTGTGAAAGATTTGAAGTGACTGAAGTGATTTCCCCTGACATAAGTTTGACTTTTCTGCTCGGAGAAGAGATACAATTCTGTCAAACCAACAAGTGGAGCAGAGCACTGTGTTTCCACTCTCATCTCCCTTTGTTGGCATTTTAGCTGCATGCAGATGAGATTCCATCTATTAACCACGTGTCAAGGAAAATAGCCACAGTGCGCTTTCCATATATGTAAATCACCTCCTTCACAGCTCCTCGCTCAGGGAAGGGGGGCAATGCAAAGGTGGTAATAAAATTTAGTTTACCGTCTTTTTTTCTTTTCTTGAATTCCCATCAGATGTCCTTCCCCTTCAGCTTGCTTCGTGAGTCTTGACAATGAAGGGCCCAGTTTTAATAGACAAACAGCTGTTGGCTTGTGTTTGATTTTTTTTTCTCTTTTCCCTCTTAGCCCCCTTCATTTCATTTCCACCAATACATCCAACCGTTCTCGCCATTCTCTCTTTTGTTTTTTTCTTTCAGGGCAATCATGGAAAGGCGGTTGGCGGCCAGCGTTAACATTCTCTCCAAGACCTCCACAATGTAAATTACACCTGACCTCCATTTTTGAAACGCCTCTCTACCCAGGCGGCACACAATCACAAAAGCTCCCGTTAGTTACCGTGTCCATCACATGTATGCGCTCATAAATACAATGAATGCACATGCTTCTTTGTTCACAAAGGGGAAGCTGTTTTCTTCACAAACCACAAAGCAAATGGGCTTCACCTGAATTTATTTGTTTAGCCTTATTGGAAGGCTACTGGAAACTTGAATGGCAGTTAGCCTTCAAAGTAGGCGTGTTTTTGCATGCATGGATTAGCTTTCCTGTCAATGCATAACAGCACAAAGGCGGGGGGTGGGGGGCGATTAGGTTGGGGGCAGGGGGAGGAAGCTGAACTTTGGACAAATAAGAGTAACTGAATAGAAATGTCAGTGTTAACACCTGTTTACAAAATAGAGGTGAAAATACAGGTTTGGCTTGGACTTGGCGTGGTGTGTTATTGCAGGTATGCCGTGAGCTTTCGGTTATCTTCGTATCTTAAATGTCAGCATAAAACTTGTTGACATTCCCGTGCTTTAAAACCACTTTTTAAACAAAGAGGGGGTTTTGCACCTGACACCACAGGAGCATATCAAGAACAGTCCGACAGCCACTGTAGGGTGTAATAAACTATTATTAGTTCTTTGCATGAAAGCTCTTATTTTGTTAAATTTGAAGGCTCCATTTGTCTGCTTGTACTTTCCGGTCAGTAGCCCTGCGGTGCTTCAGTTCCAATACTTTCTGTCATTTTAGGTTCTATTGGAAAGGAGAAATCCAGGATGCAAATGAAATCCTGATGGTAAGCTCTCGGAGACAATTCCTTCTGTGATCAGCATGCACTCGGGCATGTCGAAATACAAGACTGGTGAGATGAGATGTGTTTGTTGTTGCAGCTGGTGAAAACAAAGACTTCCAGGATCCAGAAGGTGGTGGACTACGTGAGGTAAGAGGCTTGTCACGTTGTCAAACTCACACTGGACACTGTGCCTTGTGCTCTGTGAAGAAGAGTTATTAAAGGGAGAAAAAAGCCAGGTTCGTGGCTTCAGTCTGAACATTATTTTCAGTTCAAACGTTCACATTCAAACACTGATACTTTCATGTTTGGACAAAAAACTAGAAGTAATAGATAATGAGGTTTTTCTTGTCAGCTTCTGCAATTCTGCATCAATATTTCACACTATTTATAATTAGAGATTGGCTCATTCTACATGACAATTCACGTTTTCGGGCTATTCAGTATTAGAGCGTTAAAAACACTGCATAATTGCAATATATGCACACATCTTCAGTGTACTGTCAGCATTTTGAGGCTTTTAAAGCACTGCAGTGCTTTTAGTCCTAGGTGATGGGAAGAAATTGAATCAAGAACCACTTTATACAGATTTGAGTTTATACGAACATGTTCTTTGTGTGCCTTTAGGTCTATACATCCCTACGGGAACCCAGAAGTCCTCAGTCTTGCAGTAGATGACGGCAGCTTGGCGTACATGAAATGGATGGACGAAGCCATTCCAGATGACTGATATTTCGTTAAGGCCAAAACTAATCTCAGCGAGGACTGCCGTCAAACAAGGAAACTGAGCCATGTGTGTTTGTTGCTCTTAACTTTTTTTT
>NW_005187403.1:4465498-4479679 GCF_000239375.1 Pundamilia nyererei | reverse complement strand
GTATTAGTTTTCCCAGTTTAGTTATAGTCTAGTCACGCCATCCCTGCTTTGTTTGTACACTTTGTTTTCAGCCATAATAAAGGCTCGCTTTTGTTTTACTCCACTCCTGCATCCTCGCTTGTGTTCGCACCTGGGTCCACCATACACATTCCCGCACGGTCTGCCTCCGCAGACCGCGACATAACGTTTAATACAAGGAAGTTTTGTTGGCCTGACCTTCTTAACCGGAAGTGTACTG
This sequence comes from Pundamilia nyererei, assembly GCF_000239375.1. Taxonomy (NCBI): domain Eukaryota; kingdom Metazoa; phylum Chordata; class Actinopteri; order Cichliformes; family Cichlidae; genus Pundamilia; species Pundamilia nyererei. Next base: position 4,479,441 of record NW_005187403.1, on the reverse strand, counting down.
CAGAGATTGGATTTCAAACACTGCTTGTAAAAAGAAAAAAAATTACATGAAAGAGTCAAAGTTCCACTCAGGTAATCTGTTGTAAGGAAATGGACAAGAACTCTTATGGTGCTTTTAAGCATATCAGTTCTTTTTTATGGTATGTTACCAGATCATTCTCTCCAGTTTAAAAAAACAAAAAAAGACTTTTTGAGTATAGTATGTGGCAAGTCACATAACCAAGATGTAATAATAATAATATGAATAATCAATCAATAATCAAGACCTATAATGTGATAAAAGTCATAAAAAGTACAGTCATATTGCCCCTTATTTCCACTTTGCCTTAACTCACCTACATGGTAAAGGCCTTGCGTATATGCTTTACTGCTATTGTCATATAGGAAGTGAAAAAAAAAGTGAATTTTATGGAACCACAGTCTGCAGCACTTCTCTTTATGCCCACCAGTCCAGTAGGGCCAGGAATTAAACACACTGGAATGTAGCCTGTGTGCATTTACATAATTTGTCTCAACTTTTAGAGAGTTTTTGAGTTGACCCCTGTATTTTGTTAGACCCAATTTTTTCTATTTTGCATCTGCAAAAGGCTTCAAGGAGAGACCAGCTGAATGTCAATAATGTAGAAGGCCACTGAGTTTCACCCTATTTTGGGTGAATGCATAAAGAAAACCCTCTATGCAAGGTTAAACTTCACACTCGCTGTAAACCTATTGGCTCATCTCTCGTCTGTAATAAATGCATCTATATTTTATACTATTCCGCTGTATCTCTTGAATTATTTTTTCCGCTCGAGGACAAACCTTTTCTCTCCAATATTTCCATACCTGTCATACATACATATGCTGTGTATAATGAAATAATGGTAAAATACAGGTTTAATAACCTATTTCTTAACTTAATGTAATTTATGTGCATTAAGAAATGTTTAAACAGCTCAGTACCAAAGTAATTAGTAAATCACTGTCACCTAGATAACATACCATGGCCCACGGTGAAATATTACCCTATAATATATTTATTGTTATGAGTTATGTATTTTTAAAGCCCTTCCCAAAAGCATAGGCACACTGAGAAATCTGTGCATGCAGCAAGACAGGGTATCAGAGCAATCTGTGTGTACCCACAGTTTATAGATTATCTGTCAGGCTCTAGAGTAACACTTGTCCACATGCGCACATCCTTTATTAGTGTGAACTGAAACACAACAAAGAACAGCACGCCTACATGTTGCATAAGTGTCCCAGATTAGCTCTGCCTGTGTTAATACAACATCTACTACCAATTAGCACAACCTCATCTAAAGATAAAAATATGTCTTTTTTATCTAACTTACTATGGGTAAGTTCATCTATTTGATTGTTATATCAGTTTTCCACTTTTAGCACTCCTTCCTAATTCTAAAAGCTGAAAGAACTGCTGCTGATCTGTCCTTGATCTTCATAGATGAGTCCAAAAGGTTTTTTTATTTAATTTTCTAATAAACGGCACTTGCACATTATGTGAACAGACCAGGTAAGAGTCTTGTTGCCCTTATAAATTTTACAAAGTGTACATGAGCAAATATGCTGCCTGTAACCTTTCAGATACTATTAAAATTTAACTTCATTCAATTTCAAAACCAGGTAATTTTAGCTAATCTGATAGGTGTACCACCCCACATTTGCACTTTTGCAAAAATTTGTCAGCCGTGCAAGCTTACTCATTAAACCGAAGTATGCACTAAGCCTGAGTGTGCATAAAGTGTTTCCGGCATGAGGCCTCAACAAAGGAACTGCAGACATGGTTTAGTTTGGTGTTGTGTCTGTGGAGCCAAAATAATCCTGCCTGTCAGGTCCAGAGTTTAGGCCATTTGGTGGTAGTGTGCAAGTGTGGCTGTTAATTCAATGAATTTCCTCTTGTTCAACTGTAATTACACCCACACCAATGCATAGGTATACATCCCATGTTTTTTAGTAAGCCACATTCATACTTATGCATGTGTATACAGTGTTTGCCTTGGCTGGTAAATATGGTTGTGCAATGACAAAAGATGCTATATAAAATATAAACTGCAGTTCATGTTGTGACAAAAAATAATAATTATCATGCAGTTTGATTAAATGTTCACTAGATGGCAGTGTTTTAATACACAAACAGACTCGACATCATTCTTAAACAATCACATGTGAGTCATACTGAATGAATGCCTGTAGTTTTTGCAGTGATAGAGCTCAAATATAATCTATTCATTTCCAGTCAGTGTAATTCTTATTAGTTAAAGAGTCTGGCCCCAGTATTAGTCAGTGCTACTTTAAGTATTTTGACATAAAGTTCAATAATGAGCCCTCTTGCACAGTGTGCTCATTATAAGACACATTCAACAAAGTGTTTAATATAGCTGTCCCACGTAATGATATCATTATTATTATAATGTACTGAGACACTATAAAATCTCTGCTATTAATATTTAATACATGTGACTATTAAGAGTTATCCTTTAACTAATTGACAACTGAAGAAGCACCATTTATATCCTTGCACGAATATTGTCATAAATTGTGTCAACACAGAGACATATGGCTGGCTGTTTTTCCTTCCTGTGCTTGATTAAGTTCTCTATTGGATGCAGAGCTCAGAACATGATAATTAAAAGTAATCTGTAAGAAACAGACGCTTCTAACATGACGCTCCTGCTGAGAAATTCAATAAACTGAGGATAGCACACATGCAGAGACAACAAGATGTCCAAGTAGTCAGCATTTTCCCAAATTTTGATTTATTTATTTATTTTTTGCTATGTTGATTAGTACCTTATAGCTGATATGTTATTAAATTGAGTATTTTTACTAATTATTGTAATTGTTTGTATTATTATATAGTATATCACAGTGGTTTCAAAGTTTAGTATAAAGGTAGGTTTCTCTTATGTATTGTTTCACAGCTGATAAGCGACAAGATCAACTGTATTTAGATGACAATACTGCGCATAACATTTTATATACTATATTATTTATTTGAGATTTTTGGTCTGAGTGTAATCTTTTTTTGTATGTAACCCACACTATAATCTTTTCCTGACTCTAACCAAACAGCAATACCTAATATATAATTATATATAATAATATATATAATTGCTAATACAGCAATAAACCTAATCAAACAGTTAGTGAAAGTAAAAGTAAACAAAAAGTAAAATAAGACCAAACAGTGAGTGAAACGGACAATTCCTCCACCCTCCTTTCTATCTTATGAGTTTTGATGCATCATCATCCAGGTAAGTAAATCCCCAAAAGTTGATTCTGTTCATCTTGATGTAGCGTTTTCAGTGGGAGAAACGTTTCGTCACTCACCCAAGTGACTTCTTCAGTCTCAGCTGACTGCAGGTTTCCCCAACCATAACAGTACATTTAAACAGCACATTTGCATGATGACTGAAACTAGTACCACTGAGGGAACAATGGACTGGTTCCTTGATCATTAATATGTAAATAATATGCCAATCATGACAACAACCACTGATCAATGGCCATGAGTACCATTCACAGAGAGTTGGGGAATAGCTGCAATCACACCATTGTAAGATGGTGAAAGATGTACCCTCGGGCCCCCTCCTCGATGACTCCCCGCTCAAACCAGTGTTCCTCCCTGTCCAGGATGTGTACATCCTCATCAGGCGCAGGTGTGAATAGACTGCAGAGTTCTGGCCTGACGAGGTAGCTCTTCTGTGTTGTGCCATCCATTTAGCCAGAGGTTGTTTGGTTTCCCCGATGTATAAATCATGGCAATTATCCTGGCACTTTACAGAGTACACTATATTATTTTGTTTGTGTCGGGGATCACTTCAGGTTTTCACTTAAGCTCCAGCTGTCCGCTGATCAAGGAACTGACCTCCCAGCCCATTGTTCCCTCAGTGGTGTTAGTTTCAGTCATCATGCAAATGTACTGTTTATAAGGTTGAAACCATGCTGAGGCTTCAAGAACCCTTTCTCATCGCTTCATTGTATGGCTGATCAACTTTATCCTTCTGTGGTCACTCCAGCCCTGCTCTTAAAGATTGGTACCAGTGCACTTATCTCTACTCACTTGCCAAGACCGTTGGTTAAAAAGTCCACTGCCTTCTCTACTAGACATCAACATACCGCCGCAGCTATGTCATGTGGACCAACTGCCTTTCAAGTCCACATCCTCTTCATAGCCGCCCTGACTTCCGCCTTACTAATCCTCTACACGCCCTTATTTATCTTTTCTTCTATCTGTCCTCAGCACTCTCACATTTTTCTTCATTCGTCCTGTCCTCTAAGTATTTCCATCTTTGCAGCCTCTCTTTGAACTGCAAACTACTCAAAGTATATTTTAGTACATATGAAAATAAGAAAAGGAACCACCAGCCACTTATGTAACCTATACCATTATCGTAAAATAACAAAAAAAATGTATAACTCACCTGCTTTAAACCTTTAAACTTGCTTCTGTAGCCAGCCTTAAATGGCAGTAGTAGGAACTGCAGCCCTGGAAGTCACTACCTACAGTAACCACTCTAGGTCTGTGGGGAATCTGTGGGAAAAACCCCACTTATAAATTAGTTATTAAACATTTTCAACTGCAGACAACAAAGCTGCTTTCTTATGAAATTGGCAAATTTCACACCACATAGTGTCAATATGTCAATATGATGTTGCTTTTACACAAGTGGTCCACTGGTGTTTCCAAACCCATACAAGTTAGAAAACTCAAACACATTATACACTCGCCTGATATATTTTTTTATATGGTTTTCAAACACTGACACTGGCTGTGTTTGTGCCAGTAGTCTGCTCAGTTCATCGGTCTGCCATTCACGGGGGTAGATTAAAGAAACAGGCTCAGCCCTGAGGCTATATATAACCTATGGAGAGATGACAGTGAGCAAAATGGCATGCAGTGACATTCACAGAATTTAACATTTACCACTAATAGCACATCATCTTCAATTTTTTTAGATGCCTGGATCCTCGGCATGGTAAGCACCACATTTTTTGGTGCATATTTATTGATAAAAATGAGAATTTTAATTTTAATATATTCTGAGATAAAAGTTTCTCATCAGTTGTGGGGAAAATGGGCTATTTATGTTGTTCTTTGCCTGATTTTAAATCCCCTGGAGGAGCACTGTACTGTATCTGCATTAACCTGCAATAAAATCCATTTGGACTCTCTGAGCCTGTATATGTTTCCCAGAACATGTTTAAATGAAGTCATTTCTTTTGACCCTGTTATATGTATACTATCGTGGCACATTCTAATCAGGGTGAAGGAGTCGGGTGAATGCATCGTAGGTAGGAGGAATATATTAGTCACACGCACTTTAGTAATGGGATGGGAGGGAGAACTCCAGATCTGCTTCCCAGAGCAGAAAGTCTGCTCTTAATTTAGAATAATGCATTCACATTAAAATTCTTTCTGTAAAGCTTTGCTTTAAGAAAATCTAAATGTTTTATTAATGTTGTATTAAATTATATCCTATCACAGTGGACCAAGATGGAACTTTTAGAAAGGCTGAGCTTTTATATTTCATAACCGTAGCACATAAAGTAACATGAATCCAGTTGTCAAATTCAACCCAATTTTTTGGGCTTTTTACTTTTTACCGAGGAAGAGGAACTTTGCACGTATTTCCCAAAGCTAAATAAATCTGGAAGAGGAAAAAAAAAACTTCCAGTTCTGTGGCAAATAAAAAACAAAAGCATGATAAATAGTGATGTGGGGGTGGGAAAAAAGCAAACCTTACATAGATTTGTGAAAAGAAAAATATATATTCATTTCCAACTCCCTGCTCTTGAGCAGCAAATGATGCAAAGCTGGTTATACTTTCTCTTTATTCTTTCTTTAAAACTTTTACATAAACTTTTATTTAACAGTTATTGGAAGGTCAACAACATATGGTAGCTAACTGAAATGTATCAGCTTATTTCAACAAAATATCTTTACCTACAAACTTACCTGAGGCTTGACAAGAGGTCAGGCTGCTGGCCTTTCAGTACAGTGGTATAAAGCCTGAAAGCATGAAGGAGTCAAAAACATCTCTCTTACACTGAGTGAAATGCAATGTTAGTCCAACTGAAATGAGGAAATACAGTAAGGGAGCATCATCATCAACAATGACGAAAGAAAGGTCACACACACACGCACATAGGAATTACAAGAAATACACACACACATCCGCTGAGAAGCCCCTAGTGATACTGCACAGGATGTTTTGAGTTGAATGTTATGAGACAAGAGTTGAGCACTTTGATGGCATTTGGACAGAGGCTTTTCTGTAGTCTGGAGCCGCAGTCTTTTATTGATCTGTAGCATCCTTCAGAGGGCAAGTGAGAAGATAAGAAGAGTCCTTGATGATGTTCGGGGTCTGACATGAGCACCGGGCTTCTGTAGATCTCCTCAAGTGCAGTGTGAGTGAGTGTTGTTGGTTGTCTGTGCCGATTGGATGGTTTTCTTAAGAGCCTTGTTGTCAGCCTCATTGCAGCGGGAATGCCACACCAAAACTCCATAGCTGAGTGCACTTTACACTGAGCTACGGCAGAAGGACACCAGCAGCTGTTTGGACACTTTGGCTTTCATAAACATCCTTAAGAAGCTGAGCCACCTCTGAGCCTTCTTTACCAGAGAGGCTGTATTTATATTCTATGTGACATCCTGAAGGGATGTGTGTGTGCCTTGGACACTCTCTCCACAGTGTCTCCACCCATGTGTAATGTGACAAGTTTCTCCTTCTGTCTCCTTAAGCTCAGGATCAGCTTTTTTCTTTTAGAGGTACTGAGTGCCGGGTAATTGATGGAGCACCATACTGACAGTTCATTCCTGTAAGCAAACTCATCAGCCTTGTGTATTAATCTCACCACATCATCTATAAACTGACCGTGTTAGTGATGAAACTCATTTTTCGTTTAAAAAAACAATTTGAGGTGATTTGAGTACCAAGAGAGCCACACCATTCCACCACCAGTAGCAGCCTGAACCATTGCTACAGGGCGCGATGGCGCTTTCATGTTGTTTATACCAAATTCTGAGCCTATTATCCAAATGTCACAGCAGAAATCAAGACTCAATAGACCAAGCAACATTTTTCCAGTTGTGTCAGAACTGTACCCCTGATATAATGTCCTTAGTTGACAGGGGAGCCAGCACTGTGGTCTTCTGCTCCTGTAGCCCATCTGCATCAAGTTTCAATATGTTATGGATTCAGGGATGCTCTTCTGCATATCTTGGAAGTAACAAGTGGTTATTTGAGTTTCTGTTGACTTCAGCTTGCTGCAGTCTGGCCATTTTTCATCTGACCTCCGACACCAACAAGGCATTTTTACCCAAAGAACTGTCAAGAACAAACTGATTTTCTGTAAACTCTACAGATGGTTGTGTGGGAAAATCCCAGGAGATCAGCAGTTTTTAAAATATTTAGACCCGCCTGGCACCAACAAGCACGCCTCGTTAAAAGTCACTTAAATGACCCATTCTGATTTTCAGTTTATAATTTAGCAGCTCATGCCTACATGCCTGGACTGAGTTACTGTCATGTTTTTTGCTTATTAGATATTTGCATTAATGAGCAGTTGAACAGATGTACCTAACAAAGTCACCGGTGAGCATAGACACACGTGTCTCCTGTTGTTAGACATTTGGAGGCAAATAGTCTAAACTATGTATGTTTGTGTTTTTTAAAGAACAATTAAATCACATTTTTTGGTCAGTTTTGACAGCCTTAATGCATAATAACAGGTATGTTCGCAGGTGCAAATAAATCCCGCAGTGTTTCAGAAACATGGCGTATTCCTGGAATTGTAGAGTCAGTGCACATCTGATGTCATCTAATGGTTACGCCTTTTTTTAATCAAGTGAAAGCGAAAAGTCATTCATCCTACAAGCCGCCAAGGTTGTTAAGAATTTCAGTTCTAATCTCGCTTCATTTATTTATACTGGAGACAGAGTTTGAACAACAGAACATTAACCGACCTGTCTCAATACAAACATCAGCTTAAGACAACAGAACAAAGCTTTCTGCACTTGCGGCTCTTCTTTGTGCACTATACTAAGCTCCCCAAGCCTTAAGAATGTGCATGTGGATTTCCTACGTGCCCTCATGTAGACATGCTGGTATTATACCATTTAGACTGCAGTTTCACTAAAGATTGGATCTGTCACACACAGCCAAAGTGATGCAGTACATGTAAGCTGTGAACTGGCTTAGCGCTCTGCGTTGCAAGGTTACACAGAGGAGAGGAAAGAATAATGTCTCAGTGCCTGACTGAGTAAGCCCACACTAGCAGGTGATTGCTTTCTTCCTCTCCTCAGCACCTCCTCTTCTTCAACTCCTCTCTCTCTTCGTGCTCCTCCCATTTCCCTGCCCCGGTGTACCTCATAAATCTTCATCTGCAGTACACGTGCTCCGTGTAAGTCCAACACATCCACTTTCGCAGCAAGCGAGAGCAGGAATGAGAGAAAGTCAGAATGAGATTGGAGACACTTGACGAGGCAATAAAAGCAGCTCATTTCTTCTCCCGCACCTTTCTCCTGGCTCTGTTTGCTCGCTCACTCCTCGCTCGCTCACTCCTCGCTCGCTCACTCCCCGAGCTGCTACACAGTCATCAAAACACACAGTGAGGCGTGTTGGCTCGCTCACTCTACAGCCACACAATCTGGATCAAGCGTTCAAGATGCAGCAGCAGCAGCAGGGAAAGATGTCTTCTGATTCCCTGTCAGGTAAAGGCAAGAATAAGATCTGTGTTTCTCTGCCTTCCTTCCCACTTCTTGTCATCACTATTCATCCTGTTTCCTCTCCTTACTTCAGTGTTAGAATTCTGGTTTCTGTTTGTGTAATTCTTTGCTTCGTATGCAAGCCCATGAGTGCAAGTGTTGCGTTAAAAGAGGTGATAACCATGGTGATTGTAATTGTAAATTACATAGTGTGTGTGTATGTGTTGTATTTTTTCCATATGGCAGTGCTAAAAGAGTACATTAAGGTGGAGTTGCTCGTGCTACTATGACTACCTCACTTCACAGCTTAGAAAGTGGATATGGACTAGAAAACATTGCATTCTTCTGACCTAGATATACTGACAAGGCTTGTGCTGCTTTTTCCTTCAACTTACTGTGTTTAATAGGTTGCGGCTGATTGCCAGAAAGTGTTGTTTGGGCTTGCTCCTATAGAGTGACAACATAATTTGCATGCAGGTCGTATGTGAATTTTAAACCACGAAAGATCAAAGCAAGTAGCTCGGGCTGAGGAAGAGTGCATTTACATTTGCTGTGCTCGGTCTGTGGAGGTTGATAGCTGTCCTCTGTGATGAGGATGCTCCTGCTGGGTATTGAGTTGGGAACTAGACTGTTTGCACTCATTGGCTGTTTGTTGTGTAATCCATTTGATTAGAGCCAGAGGGATAGATTCGTCCTCAGTGAAGCCTACTTTGATTTATTGTACAATGAAAGGTTTGATAATTCTGTTAATGTGTCGTGGGAATCTCAGCATCAACTTAATTAAGGCTACTTAGTGAGAACAAGAAGTTTGAAAAAAAACTTGGCGAGGTGTAGAGAACAAATTGAAACTGTAAATGTAAAGAGGACCAAGTTAAAATATATATATATATGGATAAACCAAAAGTGCACCAAAAACAAATATAATTTGGCACTGATTAAATTAAGAAACGTAACAAGATGATTTAGTTTAATTAGCATTAGTATTTTTTACAGTACTGAGTGTTGTTTTCTCTGTTCTTTGAGCTACATTAGCTCAGCACCTTACTCTATCAGTCTCCTGACTCATTTCTGTCTTGAGCTTTTCTTGACCAACTAATAGGTACAAAGCTGAACCTATGACAGTCCCATCATTTGCCTACTGAAGAAAATAAAGAAAAGCTAAATCTGGGAATTATTAGAAAAGAGGAATACAAGTAATGGAAAATTGACAAGTCCATGTTACATTTTAAAAACAAATCCTCGTCTATTTATTTATTTATTTATTTATTTATTTTTAACACATTGATAAAATGTAACTGTCTTTCTTTCTTAGTTGGCAGTTTTGATCCTCCACAGGTCTTAAGTAGTCTTAAGTAGGATGTGAAGACTTCTTCATACACTGAAAATGATTATGTGCAAGTTAATAGAGCCTGACCTGTTTGTCACATGTTATTATCGGCCGATATTACCTATCTGCTAATATATTGGTATTGGCATTTATAACAGCTGATTAATGACAATAAAAAAGCAACGTAGAGCTGGGAGAAACACCCATATTCAACAATTATGAATATTGGTGTTCCATAGTTTATCCTCGTCCCTGATGGCAACACACGTGTTTGAACACCACAAATGCAACTTGCTAAGCAGTCGAGCAGAGTATAAACGAGTGAATATATAATACACGTAACAAATGAAAGGAAAATCTGTTTATTTCCTTTTATTTGATATTTTTATTTAAAAAAATATCCACCAAAATATTGGAATATTGGCTTTTTCAATAACCAAATATTGGTATTAGTCTTAAAAATCCCATATCAGTCGAGCTGCATAACATAGTTCTTGACTGATGTATTTATAGTTTGTTTTTTTTAATCACCAAGTACATAAAAAACCTATCAATAAAATATTGATAAGTTGTCTCTAAGTGTTAAATAAGGGTTTTGATGCCTTTTCCCATCTACCTATGTTTAACTTGTTTGATCTTAGCATTTAGTCCATTATTTTGGTTAATGTGGGCAAGGGGGACTTTTATGATTAAGAGGATGCATGGCAAAAAAACAAGAAATCAAGAAGGGGGAAATATTTTTTCACAGCACTTTGAGTTACAGTTAAGTAGTGAATATCTCCATTGCACTCTTAAAACAGTGACTTTGCAGTTGGCGTTTGTTTAAATAGCTAACATTGCTGTATTGTGCATTATGGCAGTTGGAAGACAAAATAAAAGTGGCTCCCGCGGTGTTCTTCATTACTTACTGACACATTGCTCCTGTTCTGACATGACACCTGTCACCCATCGCAAATTTAATTCAGGCTCCAAGTGAAATCCCTCTCATCTCCTTTGCTGCTCTTCGTCTGTGAGCAAGACAACAGCAGAAAACACAGCTGTGTACTTCCCATAGACGAAAGGCTGTTATTAGTAGAGCCATCCTTATATGAACAAGAAAAGCAGAATCTACTCTGTGTGTTGTATTGGAACCTCAGCACTGACAATAATAGCTGGTCAGAAGGGTTACATAATCTGTGTGAGTGCAAGAGAGAAGTGTGAAGGTTCACAGGAAGCTAAATGCAAGTGGAGAAAAAAGGTAAACATCAGCAAAACCATTTATTCAATATAGAAATAAAGTAAAGAATCGTCCCTGTCAGCCTCTTTGCATTTCAGCTGCATGCCGCTGTGGTTTCCCTTTTTTGACAGCAGTACTTTTTTTCTGATTGCCTTGGCACAGATTCTACAACAGTTTGAATGTGAAAAAAACTCTTAATCAAAGAACCAAACTGTACTGAAAGCAGCTGGCAGCAAGCACTTCACTGAAACAAACTCCATTTTCACAAAAGACTCTGACCATCTTTGTATGTCACAGGAAATGAAAACAGTGTACTCAATAAAATCAGCAATAATAACGACGCACATAAAGAACAATTTTCTCCTCTTCCCCTTGAAGAGGGAAAACATTTTCCCCTTGATTTAATATATTTCGTACGCAAGTACGTGTATTCTCAAACACAGCAGCAACAAACCAGAGAAACCATCAAATATGTAACATGGTTAAAAAAAAAACAGGGTCCTCAAAGTACAAGCCAATAGCAGACCATTTAATGTGACCAAGGACAGTGTGCACTATTTTACATTTTATTCATCAAAAGTTCATGTTATACAAAATGAGACCAAAGCTGAACGTCTCTTAACCCTCAGCCCATTCGTTGTAACTATCAATGCAGACTAAAATTTTTCCTAAGAGCTAAAATAAAATGTAACAGCCACTTCAAATACAGTGAAAATATTTCCAACATAAATCTCCACCGTCTGATACGACACGTTCACTAATGTGTCTGTCCGCCTGCGTGGCCGCCTAAATTTGCACGTAGTCATAAAACCCCTTTTTTGGTAAAAAGATACCATTCTTAATCAGGATTGGGCTTCATAAAGGGTTAAACGGAGCTGTAATTTGTGCTTAACTTTCCTCATGCATGCTAGGCCACAATTATCAAACGAATGTCCATCAGCAAAAAATCCACAGAATGATATGTAGGGTTACAAAACTCGTGGAGCAAATTATTGATACAAATCGCCAACCTAGGCAAAAAGTTTCGCACCATTTCCTTTCAATTATGTGGTAAACTCAGTCTGAAACATATGGCAGTTTTTCTTCTTTTTGGTTTTTTCGGATTTGAGGTGTAACATTTCAATCCAGTGGCAAATCTTAATTCAACGTCAGTGCAAACACACGCCAGTTCTAAACAGCTGCTTGAGTTTTGAGGCTGGGGAGCTGTTGTTATTCATGCATAAACAAGAGCCGCTGCAACAAATAGAAGAAAAGCCTGAAAGAAGTGCAACGCTGTCTTCCACAGAGAAGAAGCAGAAAAGTACGTTTGAAGAAGCGCAATAGGGAGAAGCAAAAGGAAAAGATGTGGTAGGGTAAAATTGCATCAGTTGTCCTGTCCTACATAAGAACAGTACATAATCAAGAAAGCAACTGACCCTGAACACAGCTTCTTTCTTTCCACTAAAACATCCCCACTCTCTAAATGGCCTTAGCTAACTCAACGTCTGCATCTTAGGCTGGTTATAAATGGCAATGCTACATGAACTGACCTTATATTGGAGCCAAGCAAGTGCCAGCAATTACGCCTGACTGCCTGAAGGGAGAGAGAGCCAACCTACTGACACCTTAGCCAGGATTACAAGTTGTTGTGAATTAATTAGGGAATGGGTCCAGAAAGGATAGCTTTGGACGTATTTGTGTCCAGGTCTGTGGTGAAGCAGAGCAAACACACTTCCAAGTTACATGATTGGCTTTCTTTTTCACCCCACTATTCCAAATAACACATGCTGCCTGGCTTCAGCCTCGTATCTCTTCCTTGAGCTGCCTTGTTTCAAAAAGTTTGCTTTTCTCGCCTCGTCCATAATTGTTCTTGACTGTCATCTGCACTGGCTTTATATAAGAGGAAATCACAAGCCCAACAATAAATTTCAGTCTTTTCGTCTTTTCATACCTTTGGGTTTGTCTGATGTTTGTATGACAAGAAGGAACAGCCTCATCTAAGTCACAGTCTGCAGATAATCACGGTAGCGCCACCTACTGTTCAAAGTTTGCAAGAGACAGCAAATCAGAAGAAAGTTATCCACTTATAAGGATAGTGGCTTTATTGTAATTAATTACTATCAGGTTGCTCTAAAACCTCCCTGATTGATCCATGATGCTTCAGCGAAAGGGACTAGAAAGACAGCAAAGAATATTTCTCCCATTTTGGCTTCTCTTCATTTTCCCCATATTTGATCCAGAATTGAATTTAAAATCTTTCTCCTCACATACAAGGTCTTGGATAATTAGACCCCATTTTATCTTAAAGACTTCATAGTACCTTATCATCCATTTAGAGAACTTCATTCTCAGACTGCTGGCTTACTTGTGGCTCTTTCAATATTTTAAATTACAATGGGAGACAGAACGTTCAGCTTTCAGGCCCCTTTTCTGTGGAACCAGCTCCCAGTTTAGATTCAGGGCACAGATATCATCTGTACATTTAAGATTAGACTTAAAACTTTCCTTTTTGATAAAGTGCATAGTTGATATAAACTCTGTTAGGGAAATATTCTGAAACACTTCTTCAGTAAAGACTCAGAGAAGAGAAACACACAGAGTTCTTGCTAGCAAGGGCAGTCTCAGAGACTCGCGCTGAGCTTTGCCCTGGTCTTTATTTATACTTCAGTGGTGTGTGTGTGTGTGTGTGTGTGTGTGTGTGTGTGTGTGTGT
>NW_005187403.1:4417994-4460104 GCF_000239375.1 Pundamilia nyererei | reverse complement strand
TGAATTGAATTGAATTGGATTGAATTGAATTGAATTGAATTGAATTGAATTGAGGGAGGGAGGGAAGAATTTCTTATTTTAAACCAAAGATGAAGCCTAGTATAAAATAAATGAGGTTTATTTTGAATATTTTATCAAAAGAATAGAAATATGGAGCTGGAAATGAGTACTGCATGTCTATTTTAAGCATGTTTTTAATGCTTGGCATTCCTCTGAGTGTAAGCACAGTACACTGTTTTATGCATGCATGTTCAAGTGAAGAAAGTCAATAATATGTTAAATCTTGCGACAGAGTATGTGATTTCATCTCGCGCACTTCGGATTGTGGTTTGATCCTCGACTGCTCACAATCCGAAGCACGAGCAGTCGAGCAGTCGCCTCTACTTTTTTCAGTATACCAAAAAAAGGACATTGGGTGGTTGTTACATTTACAAAAGTCTAACTTGTAATTTGAACAAAATTTGTTCATGTTTCTATGGTGAACGTAATGAAACCATGTAAGATCTGTATGAAATTCAGCAATTTAATTTGTTCTTGTTCAGATGACATTATACAATCTAGTAAGAGCTGTCAAGGGTGTACCCCACCTCTTAACCTATCACTTCGGGGTTATGCCCCAGCCCCACTGCAATTCAGATGATGATAAGAGGATGTTGTAAATCCATTCAGCTTTTATGTTAACTCTAGACTTTGTTGAACATTATGTAATAGAAGACAACATTTATTATTTAAGTGACCAAGTAGTATTGGGATACAAGTTAATGAATAGTGTTGGAATAAAATGACAAAATTGTGAAGGATTAAAATATTCCAAGAGCTCAACTTACTTCATCTAAACACGTTTCAATCACGTTTTATCAACACAACATGCACAAGTTTATTGAATATGAATAAGTTGTGTTGATTTAACTCAGTTGTTTAAGTTTCTGCCAAAGCAAAACAATTGTTTGCAACTAAAGTCCACTATTGATTTAAGTAAATCCAACATGCTCTTTTTTTCCGTGCATGGGGAATGATCTTGCAGCTTAGTTTCACAAACTTTTTTAAAAGGGCCTCCAGGTTTCTGAATTACCTCCAGCAGGTATAGTTGCTCCACAACTTTAAGTATTTACATTAGTGGAATAAAAGGATTGACTTTAGGAAATAAGAATAAAGAGCTTCCTGTGCATTTAGACATCATTAATTCAGATGCTCAGATGAAGCAGGTCAGTTAAGAGGTTCAGTGTCCAGAAATAAACATTAACAACATTTCCTTTTTGACTGAGGGGCAGACAAATGATGCTTAAACAGTAGCTACCGAGGAAGTACAAAGTCTGGATCGGTGAAAAAAAAAAACAAACATCCTCCATTAATGTCAAGTGTAGCACTGCCTACACAACTCCTACTCACCAGCCAAGAGAGATGGCTCAAAATCTACTCTATTGTTTATTGGAGGGGGGTTGCATTCAAGTATGATCCATAATTGGTTTATAGGCGTTTTTTTGTTTGTTTATTTCTTCTTTGTCATCACATACAAGCTCACAGGGACACGATGTTACTTGTGCACACACAGGGTTTTTTTCCACATATAGTTTTCACAGTCCAGTTGTTCCTCAGAGAACAAGAGAACTGTTGACAAGTTGGGCCACATTGCTTTTTCAAACATTGCTTTTTCAATAAAAGCCAGCTAGAATGGCAAAAATGACTGCTCATTTTTCCCAAGGAGCAATGAAAGACAAAGTGTGAGTGTACTAACAGGACGGTCATCCTGAATTGAAACAGATGTGCCAGCAGACACAGCAGGAGGTACCAGCTCACCTTCCTCCTTCCGATAAACAAACAACCATCCAAACCATCAGCAATAACAACGTGTGAGACTTTCAGGTCTTTTCTTCTCTCCATGCGCATAAATCAGATCATAGAGAAAAGGTCCACAGTTTTATCCGTCTCTTGATAAGAGACTGATTACCAGTGGTTACATACTTATAAAATTTTAGAAAACACATGCACAACCACTTCACTTAAGTGCCATGTGCTCAAAAATATGAATATACTTGTCTCTATTTATCATTTGTTTTTCAATTTTTTTCTTCATTTAACCTCTGAAAGTCTAAGACAAACAAACAATAAAAGCACCTTGCTGTAGGAAAATGAGCAACTGCTAGACCAGAGGGGTTTCCTATGACCCAAATTTAAAATAACTACTTTCTTTGTGTGAGCTAGCTCAACAAAAGCTAAAACGCCAGCCAGAGACCATGGCTAGTACAATGGTTGCGGCAGATGGCCGCCCCTCCTTGAGCCTGGTTCTGCTGAAGGTTTCTTCCTGTTAAAAGAGAGTTTTTCCATCCCACTGTAACCAGAGTGCTCGCTCAAAGGGGCTCATGTAATTGTTGGGGTTTTCTCTGTTATCTCTGATTTATTGTAGGGTCTTTACCTTAGAATACATAGTGCCTTGAGGCAACTGTTGCTGTGATTTTGTGCTATATAAATCATACTGAATTGACTGAATTGAATTGAACAAAGCTTTCTGTGTGCTTACAGAGAAGGAGGCTTGCAACACCTCCCTTCTGCACAAAATGGACTGATCCAGTGCCACCTGGAGGAGAATTGGAGAGTTGAGATGTATCTGTAAAAATACATTACAGCAAAAACAGCTACAAAGTGCAACCACGGAATATTGCTATTCTGGTAAATTCATGAGTTGATGTCATTAATTTGAAGCACATAATTATGCAATCATAATAATGTCATGGTTGCACACCAGAGCTCCAAAACATTAAATTGTACCAGTGAAAAGCATGACACTCAAGAAGAGAATTTAGTTCTGATGTAAGCCCATAACGAAGTTTTTGTTTTTTTTTTAACAAATCAAGGTTAAATTAATTCATAAATACAAATATCTCGTAATATTAATCCATCTGCTCTTCTTTTTTTGAAATTCTGAAAGTATTAAAAAAAATACAGACCTCCAGACTTCCACTACTTTTTTAACTGCATCAACTCTTTCATTGACATTCATGCTTCAACGACACTGTCATGGAAAGGTTTTTGTGTGATTGCGATGCTTTATCTTTCAAACCGAAGCTTCGGGTTATGTGTGGAAAACACGTTATCATGGCGAACTAGGCAGTTTAAAAAAGAACAACCCTTCTTCTACACTCCTATATGAAGATTTGTGATGAAGAGTTTGAATCTACAAAGCATCTAGAAGCAACAGTGCTGGCTGCTATATTGTTTTGTGCACTCACCAGTCATGTTGTCACACCTCTTCAACTGCTCTTTACCACGATTTACAGAAAGAAAAAAAAAAGAAAATATCTAATTAGTGGCAGTTCTCCAGGTTAAAATATCTTTTTTATGCTTGAGGTCAAAGCAAAATGACCAGACTGCTTCAGGGTTATAAGAATGCAACAGTAACTGTGTTGCCATTTACATTTGAATGCCTTGTATTAGTGGTTCAAGCTGGTTAAGGTGGTGCAATGGTGTGAGGGAGTTAACTACTAACTGAGCATTGTTTAAACATCATAGCTTACATAACTATTGTTGCTGACCATGTCCATTCTTTTTAATGATCATATTGTACTGATTTTCTAAAGGCTGCTTTCAGTTACCAGGGTTGTATCTGTCTGTTTTTGCCAAGCGTAGTGACCGTTCTTCAAAGATGCTTGAACACTGTCACACGTAGAAGATTTGTGATCGTTTTCTCACTTGTCAGAACTGTACATTACATTTTAACTGATGCCCCATAGTCACAAAATTGCTCAAGCCTAATGTATACCATGTGGAAAGAAAGAGCTGCACATACTTCACTTCTTTCCGTGAGCTTTGCACCAACACCATGTGGTTTACACAGCAATTCTAGCCTTATGCCAGTAGTAACTTCATATTGCTTAAGTGCCTTTAGTATGGCTTCATCTTTGAGTCTGTTGACAGCAAAAATGAGGAGTTGTCAAGAGTATCGTGACAGAGCTACAAATGACGCCTGTAAAGTTCTCCAAACCATGTGGGAATAAGACTAAAACGTTATTTATTTGTGTGCTTTCTTCATGTCTGTCACTTCTTTTTAAGTTGTGATTGGTGGCAGTGCGCAGCTTTAAGTCACAGGCAGGCCCGTGACATTTATATGCTTGCATGGCATTTCTGAAAAGCTCTGAGAGGAGGTTCAATCACCGTCTCTGCATGTGGCCTTAACTTGTGGCCTTTGCTATGTAGCTTTGTATGAGCAGAAAAGAAGATGAAGCTTTCGATCACAAGTGGAGCCAATCCAGCAGCTCTAAATCTCTCTTACTGCTGCATTAGGGCAAAGGTACTTGTGTAGCCAGCAGCATGTAGACAGGCGGGATTTATTGCTTACTACTCAAAAGGATGCATCTCTTCTTAAGTGCTTCTTCAGTAGTTTATGATGAATGCGTATTACCTTGTAATATCCCATTCCCAAGTCAGTTTCCATCTTTGAAACTTTAAACATTCTGCAAGCTTTGTGTGTAGTGGGATATGCAGAATTTGTTACATAAATCAAGGCTGCACTCCCAGTTTTTGGTATCTGAAACTATACCACATTCTAATTAGTCAGGACATGCAAAAGCAAGGTCTGAATGCAACACAGCCCAACTAATGTCACTAGTTTCACCTGAGTTTGTTTTATCAGTTTGAGCAAAGATACAATCTTACCAGAATGTCCTTATTCCCTCTATATTGTACTGCTCAAAAAAAAAAAAAATTAAAGGAACACTGTTTAATCAGAGTATAGCATCAAGTCAGTTAAACTTCTGGGATATTGATCTGGTCAGTTAAGTAGCAGATGGGGTTATAAATCAGTTTCAGCTGCTTTGGCGTTAATTAAACTAATAAAAGGTACAGTAGAGGAGCAACAATAAGACAACCCCTAAACAGTAATGCTTTTACAGGTAGAGACCACTGACCTTTTCCTGCTAAGATTGGAACATTAATTTGTGCCATTACCAGAATGTTTGCTGTGTGTCCTAGCACAGTCTCAAAAGTAGGAGGATGAGGAAATTCCAGGAGAAGAAGATACTCTAGGAGAGCAGGACACAGCTATAGAAGGTCCTTTACCGATCAGGAAGGCCGATATCTGATTCTGGAGGACCAAAATGACCTCCAGCAGTGTTACGTTTCCCTAAAAGGGGTCCAGGCGATGAGGGGAAGTAACAAAAAGTGTCCGGGTCAGAAAAAGGAGACAGAGGCAAAATGGTTAAATTAAGGAGTTTTATTACGGTTTCTAATAAAACTTTGTTTTTATGTGGGGTGTAACAAGCAGGAAACTGGTGTGAATATCTTACCAAACAAACAGGTGGCCCGAGGGCCTGGCATCCACTAGTGCCACTCCTCAGCATTGTAAAGTGTGATTGGTATTTGTCATTGAATTCCAGAATTGGCAGGCTCCACCACTGGCACCCTTTGCTCTTCACAGGTTCCCCCTGAGCACATGTGACAAATGCTTCTGGAGAAGCCATGGAGAACACTATGCTGCCTGTGACATCATTCAGCATGACCAGGTGGTGGTGAGTTTGATAGTCTGGGGAAGCAAATCCATGGAGGCACGCACAGACCTCTACAACATAGGCAACAGCGCCCTGACTGCCATTAGGGATTAGGATAAAATTTTGAGCAGTCTAAAGACGCGATCATATGAAGAAGATATGTGGGTCTTGATACACTATAGCAACACTGGGAAACATAAACAAATGAAGCAAGCTAAAAGATGGGTCTTATTTATACGTCTGGAACTGGATATTATCCAAACTTTGTAAGACTCTTGTAAGAGTTTTATTTGGATGAGCTGGCAGGTTAAAAATCCATAACATGTAGGAGTTGTAGGTGCAGTGACTGTTCTCTCATGGCAATTCAATAGTAACCTCAAACAAAACGGAGAACATCTACAAAAAAGGAAGTTAAATTTAAGACCTCGCTGTAAAGTTTCGTCAGATTAGATTCCAGCCAGAGTTGGCATGACATTTCCACCACTCAGCCTAAACACCTGTTTTTGCTTCCAATCTCTCAGTTTCGGCCATCACTCACTACGCTGTTCACAGAAGAACATTTCAAACTGAAATTATTGATTTAAAACCATTTCATATTCGTTTTGCCAATACACCATGGCGGAAGGCCTCTGTAGCAACGAGTCGTTTTTATCGGATTGCTAAGCGCCGCTATTGATGCAGGGGTAATAAATGCTAATCTTCTGCCCTTATTGATCTACTCAGTCAGCCAGTAATATGTAAAATACATGAGGGAGCAACACAGCATGGCCATAAATATATGCAAATCCAATGTGGCCAAGCATGTGTCATCTGGGTTAGATTTAAGCATATATCTGCTATCCGACTGGAGCACTCCTTATCTTTAACACCCAGAGTGAAACACACTCATCTGTGACACTGGACTTTCATGGACATACAAATATCAATGCACACAAGCCCAATGAATATGTTATCTACTGTCTCTCGATGCTCCTGTTCATTTGAAAAACATGCTTTATTACATAACTGTGGCACAATGGAAGGTAACACTTCACAAAGAACCAGTGTGAATGTGCCACTTCTCATTCAAAAAAGCACTTTGTGGCTTCAGGATGGACACAGCACATGGGGAACCAATGCTGTGTGTGTAATCAAGTGACCTATTTAGACCTAATGGTTCACTGTAATGTCGTAGGTATTTTATATTGATGGAAATGTTATGTAAATGATGTGAGGTGCAAAGTGTAAATAACATAAAATGGATGGTTACATTTTTATATCTACAAACGCGTCTCAAAAAAAGTAAAATGGTGAGAAAAGTTTGTTTATCTTCAAAAATTTGATTAAAAAACAAAGTTCGCATAATTTGGATTCACTGCATGTAAAGTGAAACATTTCAAACTTTCATGTTTTATTTCCAATAGTTATGATGTATAGCTGATGAGAATATGAAATCCAGTATCTCAAGTTATTAATAGTTCTAACAATCAATTAAAACACTAATACAATACAGAAATGTCCAACTTTTGAAACATATGTTCATTTACAAATTCTGTACTTGTTCTTAGGTCATTTAATATAAATCGAAGTGATTGGATCGTGTCACTGCTGAGGTGTTATTAAAGCCCAGGCTGCTTTGACAGTGGCCTCCAGCTTGTCTGCTTTTGGGTCAGGTGTTTCCCATCTTCCTTGTGACAATATCTCACTGGGTTCCAGTCGGGCGAGTTGGCTGGCCTGTCGAGCAGGGTAATAGAATGATCTGTAAATCATTTGGCAAAGCTTTTGGCACTGTGGGGAGATGCTACGTCCTGTTGAAAAAGGAAGTCAGCATCTCCATAAAACTTGTGAGCAACGAAGTGCTCTGAAATCTCCTGTGTTGATGTCACATTTGATATAACACAGTGGACCAGCCACCAACAACAGCAGCATGTCAGACTGCAGAGATTTATGCTGAACTCGAGACACCTTGAATTAAATCCCTCTACACTCATCCTACAGACTCTAGTTCCTTGATTTCCAACTGAGATGTGTCTGTAGAAATCTGTAAAAGACTGCCTACAAGTGCTGACAGGGTGAGGAAATAGTCTTCCTGTGGTGCTGTAGGACGCCCACTTCAAGGCCTGTCTCTGACTTGGCCTTCAATTTGGAGACGGTACTAGGGCTCTGGTCATAATAATGCTGGGACACCAGCTTGAAGTTGCCCTGTGGCACAGGATCTAGTCTGCTGTATTTGTTTTTCCTTCTGTGATGAAATATTGTTTTCGTGTTGGGTGGCTGTTTCTTTGAGTGCTGCTTGACTAAAACTCCATATGTAAATCCATATATTCTCCACTACCCAGATTTTTTACCAGGAGATAGCAGTACTCACTCTTCTAACTTTGTCTATTATGACATAGTGTGCACAAAGTTATTTATGCATGCAAATTATCAAAGTATGTTATTTATACTCAAAAGAACCTAGCAAAATTAGCCTAACTTGCTAACTTTCCCTAGGGTATGCCATAAGGCTTGTTTATGTGTTGAATGATGATTTTTCTTTTTTCCTGATACTAGTAAAGTTTGATAAGTATGTGGTTAATGGTTAATTATCAGCAAGTAATGTATTGGTTGCTGATACTTAGACTTTGCTAGTTTTCTTTTACATGTAACAGTGTATGTGTGGGAGCTTGTACTATAACTTCTGGTTAATATGGCTTTTGAAGAAAAAAAAACAATTATCTGTTTTCCCACAAAAAGATAAGAGCCTTCTGCCAGGTTGTATCTGTGTTGTGCATTGTCACAGTTCCTTCAGTCTCTTCATGTATTCCCAGAATGATTCAGTGATGTTGTTATCAGTGTTTTGTGTGGACCATACCATCTGTTACAGGGATGCTTGTGCTTATTAGTTTGGGATTGTTAGCATGCAGCAGAATGATTTTTTGAATAAATTGGATTCCTTCCTGGTTGTGTTGTGATGGGTAACAATCTAAAGTAATCATTCTCAGAACCAAACCACGTCTCCAACTCCTTTTGGAGAAATACGGGTCCAAATCTGCCAGGAAGTGCTTCACTGTTGCCTGCAGACATTCATTCTTGTGGCATTCACCAGGTGATAAACAAATTGTTTTCTTTCAGAGCCGCAACTGTGTTGAACTCAATTTCATTAAAGTAACACTGAGAAAGGATGATCACACTGAGTGTCACAGGGGGGTTAATTTGATAGAAAAAGTCAAATGTTCACAGTTATGTTACTGTGTGTTGCAAATAATCTTCTCATATACAGTTTGGTTCACGTGGCCCTCGACAAGTCACCAAAAGTAAACAAGCTGCTGTGGCACATGTGAAAGCCAGCTCACAAAAGCCCGATGTGTCAGATATAGGTAGGTAGTGTGAGGCATTTAGTAACCAGCACCATGCAGTAGTGCTGTCCCATACTGCAAATTTTTGATTAGATCCAATACCAAGTACATACAGGGCCGGTATTGCTAATACTTTTAACCTATAAAGTCAGCTTATGTAGGGGATGGTTTACACATTTATCAGCTTTCTTATGTATCTTGAAACTGGGCTTTTTGAACCACTGGAATGTAAATGCCTGTCTCTAAAGTACTTTGGCTCAACTTCTGTTGTTTAAAGGTACTAGAGACTATAAAAATAGATGTTATAGTCAACAATAAAGGTCCTATCCTGCTTGTATTACTCTGATACAAATACCAGCATTGGTCTCGATATTATGGATAATTTGGATCAATCCACCCACCTCTACCATGCAGCCTGGCCCTCTCTAGAACCTGGCTGGACATAAAAACCCACAAACACCGAATCTGCATTTCCCCATCTCTGAACGACCTGCCAGACTCATCCTTTTCCTCTACTATAATGAAACTTGTCATTACAGCTCCATCACTTTGAGGTTTGGTGCAGAGACAATTTTTGGCCTCTTTTAGTTGAGCAGCTCACATAAAGCCTCCGCACGCTGCACAAGGCTCCATATCTCTGCTGGTGTTAGGATTCGAAATGACAACACAGAGAATCTGAGATCATCTTGTGGAAAATGGATTCACGGGATTCACTTTACACTCAGGAAAAAGAGGGGAAAAAAAGTCCCGGTTTACTTTTTATCTTAAAATCGTCTGTTTTCCTGTATTGTGTCAGTCTGTGTTAACGAGCTGGTACTTCTGAGGTGCGGCCATCTGTTCAGTTTGTGACTGAGCTGCTTTTGGTTGCTGCCTTTTTCCAAAAGGGATCACCACAGCAGTTACAGCCACATGTTTGAGTTGGCAGATTTTTACACCAGATGCCCTTCCTGAAACAACCCCACAGGAATTTTTGTGCCCTGCTGGGACTGAACCGGGGAGCGTTGAGTTTAACAGGTGACTGGGTAAACCTCTACACTATGGAGCCACTGACAGTTTTGGCTTTGACACATGTTAGATTCACACTCACTGGACCAAACATATGCTACCATTTTTATTGACTCATTTGGGGGAATGCCTTGCCAGTCTATCAAAAAGACACTTTATTTGGTTCATATTGTATGGTTCTTATATAATTATGTCCTCATGCAGTAGACATCCTATGCCTATAGAGTTTTTTTGTGTGTGTATCAATTATTTTAATTTGGGCTTTGTTTTGTGTTTCCGAAGCATGAATTTTTAAAAATACTACCCAGTTGGTGTTTCCCATCCACAGACACCACTGTCTCTTGTCCCACTGTTGGACAGATTTTTACTTTCACTGTTACGAACTGCTGCTGGTGACAGAAGTCTTTATTTGCAAGTGAGAGGGTCACTCTAACCCCAGCAGGTGAAGAACAGGCTAATGTGCCACTACACAGAGTTCCCTGAGGCCACAGAGTAGAGCAAGGACTCCGGTCGCCCGCTGCTCTTCAGGAAGGAAAGGAGTCAATCTGTTGGATGACAGACACACTGAAGAGACAGTTAATTACTGTTCTTTTATTTTTTACAAAATATATATTGATTGTGGATGCACCTCGTGTTGCACTTGTGCTTATGGACTACAGTATACTCCTCTGAGGAAAATGCAGTATGTGCATGTCAGCTGAGGCTTTCACCTGAGGAAGCAGTGCTGTACTGACTGACAGCAGAATATGTACCCGTCATAAGCCTGGAAAAAATCAGGCGGGCCATAAAAAAAAAATTAAATCTATATTTATATCAGTGAGTTGGCCTTGGATCTGTCTGTTTACACAAAGTCAGTAGGTTGTCTTGAAGATCTTTTTTAGAAATGTGGTGCACTTTTATAGCTTTGAAAAGGATGTGTGGGCCTTTTATTTCTGTCCTTATTTTCTGTTGGGTTACATACTGAAAAGCAGTGTTTAGGAGATTTAAACTGTTAGTCTTAAACACTTGGAGCACTTCCGCTTCACACGAGCTCTGCCTTACCCTCTTTGCTCAGTTGAAGGAAATGAAGGTAGACACACTTAGCAATGTCCTATCACTCAGAAGACTTCCTTCACTTTGATCTTCTCTGCCGTTCTGTCTCTGTATCATAATTTAATCAGCACCGGGATTAGAAACCTGTCTCTTAAGAAGCTCTGGCTAATGGAAAACTATCTTTGACCTGGCCTGTCCACTGACTGTAAGCTGATCACGCAGTTGCCATATGCTGAAAGTGTATCTCTGTGTATGTTTGCACATTAATTTGTTTGTGCACTCGGGACTTACTCTCTAATTGCATACTTATGAGGCTATCTGGGATATGAGAGACACAACCATAAACCAGTAGGCAGTGTACACAAGCTCTAATTACACAATATTGCAACTGAGATTATTAAAAAATGAAATGCTAAAAACTTGTCATTGCATCGCAGTGCATTGAATATTCTCGTGACTCAGCATGACTGTAGAGTATTTGACAGCACTCTCTCAGTTTTACATTTCAAAGAGCAACAATGATAACCTCCAGTTTCAAGGATGCTACCTGGAAGCATAAACACATTTTTTTGTGTAAAAGAAACAAGACAGACCTCTGGCTTTTTCTTTTAAGTAAACTGAGACTTAGGTGTTTTTGTAATTACTTTTTAAATCAATTTTGCCTTTATAGATACTGCATGTTATATAGTTAGGTCCATAAGTATTTGTATGACTTTATTATTGCCTCTGTACAACACCACAGTAAATTTTAAAGGTGCTGTAGGGCCACTGAAACATGAAGGCGGAGGAGACGAGAACTTGAATTTGACTGCCATGGAGGGATATTTTAATTCGTTTCTGCAGACATTTCTATAATTATATGAATCATGATACCTACGTTGTATCTTCAGAGATGGGGTCCCTTTCACCAAAGAAGCAAAAACAAGAAGAAAAGAGACGAGCCGCCGGCATCTTAATAAATTCCTCTTTACCTCAAGCCTCATCTCCTGAACTGAAATCAGGGCTCTAACACACAAAAACATGCATACATGTTTATTTATTACTTATTGTTAGAAATACTTATTGTCAGTAGATTAGACATGTGACCCTCCTGTCCGGCGATTATTCACTAAGTTCAACAAAGTTACGTCCACTTCCAGGACAGTTTCACAGCAAAAAGCAACTAACAGAGACTAACAACAGCTAACAGAGACTAACAGAGGCTAACAACAGCTAACAGAGGCTAACAACAGCTAACAGAGGCTAACAACAGCTGTCAGAGGCTAACAAAAGCTAACAGAGACTAGCAACAGCAAAAAGCAACAGCAAAAACAGCAAAAAGCAACAGCAAAAACAGCAGTTTTACTGTCAGAAAAGTTCAGTCTATAGTCAACAGCTCACAAGTGAGCTGTTTTTTTCTAGAGAAAACGAACTAAAACTAACGAAAATATATCAGTACTACTGCCACCACTGTAGCTATGATTATGCACTTTTATTAGGAAGGATAAGAAGACCAGTAGGTTTAATAAAAATATTGCATTCACTGTTTGGGAATTAGACATTTTTATACATAGTTCCCCATTTTTGGAGGCTAAAAAGTCCTTAGACGATTGACTAACAAGCAGTTTTATAGCCTTGTGAGGAGATTAAGCAGATAAAACAAGTTTTTGAACTTATTTTCTGTAGCTTTTCACTCAAACTATCAATAAAAGTTTAAAGATCTGTTGATGCGAGTAACGTAGGCTTTCATTAGGCTGAAAGGTTGCAAATAAACCTGAAAAATAGCAAAAACATCAGATGTGGCTATATCAACAACCTAGTATGTTCTTAAAATGAAAGGAATACACTGGCAAGACAACTACATGATCAAGATTCTTTTCTTGGTCAAGAAAAACCCGTCTAACTAACGTGAGAGGAGATCCGTTAGTTCATGAATGAAAATGCAGAGTTTACAACTAGAACAGGAAGGCAAGATTAGGCTTTGCTTGTCATGTTTCGGCTGTGTGGCAGGCAGGAGAGGACCCAAACGCAAACTCACGGGGACAGAACTTGAACTCAAAAACACAGCTTTATTGCTGGGAAAACAGAACACAAGCAATACAAAACTAAACTGGAAAAAGCTAATTATAATGCATACCAGGAGACACGGGGAGAATCACACACAGCATGAGGGAGAAGGCGACACCGAACTGAGGGAGACGCAGACATAAATACACAGAGGGTTAGCGAGGGAAGTGGGAGCACACGGGGAACACAGGTGACACTGATAATCATAACAAGACACGGCAGGAGTGAACGCAACACTGACGGGAGACGGGCAAAGTAAAACAGGAAGTACAGAGGTTCAGACAGGAGGAGAGAGCACGGGGAGAACACAGACATAACAGGCTGGGGAAAACATGGAATAAAACACAAGGAGAGACGAGGGCTCACAAATACACAGAGGGGCACACAGGGGGTAAGAGTCACAAGGGGAAAACACTTAGGGAACAACGTAACAGGGCAACCCAGGAAGCATGGCCTAAATAAGGAACAAAATACAAAAATACATGAAACTAAGAATACTGGGCCAACATGGCCCAGGATCATGACATTGCTGGGAAACCACTAAAAGAGCCTGTGAGAAAAAAAATTAAACTGTTGTACAAATGAACTGATATGATTGAAATGATCAATAAAACCCATTCAAGATTAAGTGACACCAGAATGATGGGATGAGAAAAGTGTTGAGAACTAAAAGAGCATTAAACATGAAGAAGGGAATGTTTTGTTATGGACATGTATGGCTGCCAGTGGAACTGGGTCACCAGTGTTTACTGATGACTTGACTGCTGCTAGAAGAAGCAGGATGAATTCTAAAATGTACAGAGCTACACTCTCTGCTGAGATTCAACCAAATGCAGTGAAACTGATTGAAAGGTGCTTCACAGTGCAAACGGATAATGACCCAGAGCATACTGCAAAACCAACACGAGAGAGATTGTTTTGCGTGAATCCTCTAAAGCAGGGGTGGGCAACTCCAGGCCTCAAGGGCCGGTGTCCTGCAGGTTTTAGATGTGTCCTTGATCCAACACAGCTGATTCAAATGGCTAAATGACCTCCTCAACATGCCTTGCAGTTCTCCAGAGGCCTGGTAATGAACTAATCATTTGATTCAGGTGTGCTGACCCAGAGCGATATCTAAAACCTGCAGGACACCGGCCCTCAAGGCCTGGAATTGCCCAACCCTGCTCTAAAGGAAGAGGACACAGTGTGTTGAGTGATGCAACAACATTTATTACACAGCATCCCTGCATGTAGCTACCTGGTTTGGTGAAAGCGTGGGAATATACAGTAACATTGGAGTAGCACACCCTGACCCATATGCTGCATTCACTTGCCTCTGGCTGACATTCACACAACACAGCAGGTGATTGTTACTATCAGTGAAATGTTGTGGTGGATGCTAGCCATGCAGTGTGCAGGGAGTACAGCTGAGAAGCTTAAGTGGGTTTTTTTTTTACATTTTAATCACTCAAGTGAAGTCGAATAAAGGTCTTTCAATGTGCTCAGTGTTGATTGACGTAGTGTAACGGTAATACAGAGTGCGGGGCTTGATGAATTACATATGCAGTGCCTTTCTGAGATTTATGTCAGATGTTAGAGAATCCAATTTACGCATGTCTCAGTTTCTTTTTTAATGGGTTCTTTCTTCACCTGACATCCACAGAATGATTGAAGTGGAAAAAAAAGTGGAGAGCGTGCGGTAGTCATTACCTCTCCGGTGGCATTTGTGATTAAGGAGAGTTTGGACGTTTGCTCAGCAAAACAGTTATTTGGACAAGTTCTTCTCCCAGAGATGTGGGGCCCATTAAATCTGAATCCTCCTCTTTTCAGCTTAATTCATCACTTTTTAAAGAATATAATTATGATATCTTATTCTGCTCTATTATCAAGAGCACAAATACTAAATACACAATGCCTCTTCTGCGCCTTTATAATTGATATCTTTCTTTGTTGCTGTGCTTTGTCTCTTCTTTCCCTCTTCAGACACGCGGTGTCCGCTGAGACACCGGATGGCACGTGGTCATTCCTATGAAGAGCGAAGTGTGTGGAACCCAAAGTACTGTGTGGTTGCTGACTGTCAGATGCTGCTTCTGAATGAAGAGGAGGTGGTGAGAGCAGACTTTACAGTCCAGTCTCTTGTCTGTCATCTTTCTGTGTCGCTATTGTTTTTCTTCTTCTTCCTTTTTTCGCCCTTTTTACAAATTTAGTTTCTTACATTAATTTGTCTCCACATAGATTTATTGCATCTCCAAATTTGCAAGTTTTTTTAGAATGTTCGGGCAAACCAAACATTCTAAGTGAAACCTGAAGTAACACATCTTCGTGCAGGGTCTGTAAGTAGCTGGGTGAGCTGGCTCTTTGCCTCCATTGTTTTTATTAGTGTCACGCCGGATTATGCAAGTCTCGGTAAGATTGGAGGTCCGGTTCAGCAGAGATCAGGAGTCAACACGCTAATCTAAATTGCACTGTCCACTCAGCAATAACCTGTCCTTGTGAAGCAACTTTTTGTAAGCCTGTAATCAAAGTGTCCACATACCCACAACAAAGCACATTTAATGGTTTTTAAGCTGCTTTGGTGTCTTCATCACATTCAATGCATACATCCCTAGATGTAGCAGGGATTGGACAATATACTGCCAAAAGTATTCCCTCGTCTGCCTTCACACAAATAGGAACTTGAGTGACAGCCCATCGTTAATCCACAGGGTTTAATATGATGTCAGCTCACCCTTTGTAGCTAATATAGCTTCAACTTTTCTGGGAAGGCTTTCCACAAGGTTTAGGAGTGTTTATGGGAATTTTTAACCATTCTTCCATAAGCGCACATGTGAGGACAGACACTAATGTTGTCCTTGTTGACCATGAAGGAGAGGTCAGACGTCAAATTATACATGATGTTTTAAAATTTTATAGAGTACTTTCTATATGTTGACAATACACACCACACTTGTAAGAATCATAGTTTCCCCACTTTCCGCTCCCACAAAGTTTTATCAGAATTCACTCAAAATCTTTTAAGCTATCATGTTTACAGACAGAGAGAATGACACGCAGACAAATGCTACGTATAACATAACCTCCTTGGCAGAGATAATATTGTAATATTCAAGGCCTGTGATACTACCGACCTACGCAGCCAGTTTAATATTAATGGTAAAAAAACACTACTGTCTAATTGTTTGCTCAAAGTAAATGATTATTTACACAGAGTAACATGTTTTCAATAATTTATTATGATCAGACTGACCTTACAATGCATGGATTTGCATGTGTGTGCATGTGTGTGTGTGTGTGTGTTTTGCAGTACCAGATTGAGCCACAGTGCGGCTCGGCTCACTTTCTGCATAAAGCAGCTATAGATAAAATGATATGATGATTACAGTTGAGGCTGAGGCTGATTCAAGCCTGCAATGAATGGCACAAAAAAATCACATTATATAAGACCCCTTTTAAATGAATAAATACTGGAATAAATTACTCAAACTGGGACTTCTGAAAAAGTAATTGAATATACAGGATGCTCAGAACATCTCCTTTGTCCTCATAGAGCTGTCTTTTACTGCAGTGGTGTCTTAGGGATAATGTTGCCAGGCAGCTCATGTTTCAGTTTCAACAGATGCTTTGATCTAAGAGCCAGCAGCAGCAGCCTGCAACATCCCCTATCGAAGGGACTACAGGAACCTTTGCATTAACTTTTAAAATAGTGATGGCCAAACGCACAAAAACAAGACATGGCTATTGGATTTACCAAACCTTTTAATATAACAGTGTGGCTACCGAAACTGGGAAGAACAGCATGGCTTCAGTGTTTCTTTGTATGCAATTACCCGGCTATGCCACACTGAAACAGAGCAATAATTGCAGGGAGGAGTAATTTCAATCGACCCACTGGCAGTCTTTCCTCCATAGTGCTTTTTGTTTCTCAACAACAAAAGGACAACAGCTTTTAAATGCATCCATCTAGAGACCCAGCCTTGAAAAGGTTATCTCTTAGCACGGCTGGATTTCTGTCATGTCAGCAACCCGTAACGGTGTGATGACCTGGCTTTGACAGCTAAACAAGCTTACGTCTAGTGAACAAGCAATCATAAATTCAGGGTCAAACCATTATATACACTTAATGGACATTTATGTAATGGCAACTATTTTAGTAACATTTTCTTCTGAGGTGAGGATTATACTTAGTCACAAAGTGAGTGGTTTGACTAAATAACAAGAAGACAATAGCTTAATTAATGCTCATTTAGCATGCATTCCTGTAGAGATTGCTCTTTGTATGAGTATTTTATGATGTTTATGTGCAGATGCATGTAATGATGTTGATAGATCTGGAAAGAACTGGAAAGCAAGAAAAAAAAGCAGTTCAGTCTGTTATTATTGACACTCTACACACAAATGTACTGGACTACATGTTGCACTTAGAGGAGCTGCTCTGTCATGGAAACCCAGGCTACGAAGCTCCTGGCACACTACTATTCATGCTGATGTTAATGCCAGAGAAAACTGGAACTGCAGCTGCTAAGTCAGCAGAGCATCTGGGACTTAAAAGCACTATGCTCCTGAGCATTTGCTAACCCACACTCTGTAACTTTATGGAGTTTCTGTGGTTGTTAAACATTTATACATTGCAATAATACTGCTTACAGCTGATCGTGGAGTATCCTATTATAGTGCCACACCTAAACAGAATGACCTGTTCTTTTACAAATGTTTGTAAAAGCAGACTGCATAGCTCGATGCTTGATTTTTAGTCACCTGCGTCAATGGGACTGAGCACTTGAATTCAAAAATTAGAAGGCGTAGCCCATATAGTGTGTCTGCTAAATGTGATAGATATACAACAAGCAGGTTCTGTCCACATATTAATTACTTTTCATAGCATTCATCAACATTGTTTCAGGCCTCTGTTTTTCAACATTGATATGGTGGTTTGTTCAGACTGTGGATGTCCTATTTGTCTTTTGGCCACTATGGCGGCCCTGAAAGGTCAAACATGCTGCAACTTAAGAAAACAACAGCAAATAGAAAAAAATTTAAATGCTACAAAAGCAAAAAATAAATAAATACAAAAGACGTTGAATAAAACAAAATCTCATAAAACACCACGCAAGTGTATTTGGCGAAAAGATGATGTGGAATGATAACTATGGAGGTGACAGAAATATAAATGTGCAAATGATTGCACAGAGAGAGAAAGGTACATGTTTGCTATTAGCCGTTTAATATTAGCTTGTCACTTTAGCAGCTCTACTGTCACGTTGCTGTCACCCCACAAACACTTCACCTGTATTCTGTAAGTTTTTGGTATTTTTTATGAGCCTTTGCTCTGTTTTGTGTGTGTGTGTGTGTGTGTGTGTGTGTGTGCTTTTTATTCTTTGTTGCATTCAGTTAGCTTTAGCCAAGCATTATGCTACTAAAAACTATTGTTAGCAAATCGACATCAGCAATGTAAATTTGGCTAAAAGCTAAATCTAACTTGATAATGTATTCAATATATTATCAGTTGAAATACTTAACATTTTTATATTTTATATGAACAAAAGAAGCACTGCATGATGTTCTTTGGGCATACAGGGTTACATATACCTTCAGCTCAGACCAGGATGGTCCAGCATGGTATTTAGCTGGTCAGGCCTACAATCGTGATGTGTGCCCTGATACTGAAGCTCAGAGGTGAGCAAGTGGAAAAACAAAGCAATTCAAATTGAAGGAATGAAAAAAAACTGTCCAGTTTCTTCATTCTCCGTGTTCAAAAATAAAAAGTGACATAAGAAGATTAGAAGAAAACATGACTTCAACCTCAGTAAAAGGTTTACAGCTCCATTTATTGTGGGCTTGTCTTTTTTAAAGTAAATTAAGTCTTAAGCTGTAATTGTGCTGTATAATTTTTCTGTGTTCATCCTTTAGCTTTGCTACCAAAGTGAAAAAAAAATGTGGAAGTGAAAAGAAAAAAAGTAATCAATGCGTAGAAGTACAGCGAGACTCAGTCTTTGAACAAAAGTTTTGATTGCTTTCTTTGCTGTGATGATGTTTGCTGTAGGGCTTTTGGTAAATACTCGCTTTTCTTTATTGTTTTTGTTCCTGACTTTTCGTTTCATCTTTTGTCGTATTCTGTTTTTCTGTCTTGTTCGGTTCACTTAATCTCTGCTTTCATCAGTCCTGTCTTTTTACGCCTGTTCCTCTTCCTTATTTGTGCGTTGCAAACCGTTAAGAGAAAGATGTGAAAAACATAGCGTGACGACAGCCGATGCTCGCGTAATCCATGCAAGTCCTTTGTGATTTGTAAAGCCAATTTGTTTCTTCCTTAACACATGACAAATTAGAAACAAACAGCAGGCAAAAAGAGGCAAAGCTGAGTGGATACCAGTCTTAAATTTGTCAGGCGTTTAAAATTTTTGAGGGCTGCACTGCGAACTGTAGGTGATAAAACTGAAATGAAGATGTGATATCTGAAGGTTTTCTACAGTCTATACTATCCAAGCTTGTTGTGAAGCCTTCCTTGGGTCTATAGAGCACACTGTGATCCACTCAGTCATTACACTAAATCTGCACAATGATTGCACCGTGCTCATAAAGACATGGGCACGGTCAGTAATAGTACAGCTGTGATGCTTTCCATTTCTCTCCATTTCACAGGAATTGCACCCAGTGTGGTCTTCTGCAGCAGAAGCGTATTCAGAGATGCTCTTCTGCATACCTTTGTTGTAGAGAGTGGTTATTTGAGTTAACTGTTGCCATTCTATCAGCTTGAAAGAGTCTTGCCATTCTCCTCTGGTACCAACACGACATTTCCAGCCAGAGAACTGCTGCTTACTGGACATTTAGTCTTTTCTGGACTATTCCCTATGAACTCTAGAGATGGTTGTGTGGGAAAATACCAGCAGATAAGCAGTTTGTCAAATACTCAGACCAGCCTTCACGCCACATTCGGTCACTTTTCTTCCCCATTCTGATCATCAGTTTAAACTTCAGCAGGTTGCCTTGACCGTGTCTACATACCGGTACCTAAATCCACAGAGTTGCTGCCTAAATGCATGTAACTGGTCAATTAGACATTTGCATTACCAAGCGATCAAACAGGTGTACCTATAGAAGTGGCTGTGAGTGTATAATTCTAAGCTGCACAGTACTGCCCATAAAAGGGGTTCTCAATTAATAACAATGAGAACTTTTATACTGGTATAAAAAATGTTAAAAAAAAAAAGCCCAAGACACAAATTCAACAAGTTAGCATGGTTTTGTCAGGGGGGGAGGGGGGTTACGGCTGTAACCAAATTAGTGCTCGCAGTGCTTTATTAGCATTTCTTACACTGATTTCCCTGTTTAATCAGGTGACCTTTTATGCTTCTGTGCCATCACTAGCCATTAGCTACGAGATCTGTAATTGAATTTACTCAATTGACTGGGGGGACAAAATACCTCAATTGGGAGAGTGCGTTTCAGGTTAAGACCTTAATAGAGCAAAGGAAGCACAGGTTATGTAAAATCTCATCTCTAGTCTTTCAATATTTTAGGCATCCGAATGCAGAGTACGCTCACTCTTCAGATAAATTATTACACTGTCACTGAGCTTGAAAAATTAATAGCTTGATGAGAGGGTGATTAAGATGATTTAAATAATTGATTATCACAACAAAGCCGCAGATTTTACTCCAGTCGCTGCTTAAAACCGGTGTTCTAGAATCTGCAGTACTGTAGCACAAGTAAGACTGCAGACTGTGTCAGAGAAACGTGCTTCAAGTTACAGCCAATATTGCAAAGTCATTACTGCCACCAGACACTATCACTGATGCTGTCAGTTCGAGCTGTCCTTAAAACTCGAGTCCCACGAGGCAAAGAGAGGGAGAGACTCAGAGAGGAACTCGGAGAGAGAAAGAGAGATAAACAGATGGACATGAAACACGGGAACAGAAAAGCAGACAGACAGGGTGCTGCATTGAGTTGAGAGGTGTGAGGATGTTCGATAAGCCATTATCACTCCACTTCGAGGACAACAGGTCCTTTCTGTCTCTCTTGTTTTCTTTTTCTTCCCACAGCTCACCACTTTTCTCACCGCAACCATTCTTTTCTTCCTTTGTCTGACTAATTGTTTGGAGCCAAACATTTGGTATGCAAGCAGTCGGATGATATGATCAGACACTGACTGATGTGCCACTAATGCCTGCTCTGTTTTAGTCAATGACTGCTAATTTATCAGGACTGCTACAGCTATTGTGTGCTGATGACTTAGCACGACATTAAAGATGGTGACCAGAATATCCACAACAACAGATAAGGAGACTCAGTGACGCCTGTCTGTGTAATTCATTAGTTTTTTGGTTTTGTTTTCTAACACCACCATTTATTTAACCATTCTTCTGTGTTATCTACTTTGCGCTTTTTATTTTATTGATTTTTTTTCACTTGAATTTATTGAGGATTGTATCTGTCTTGAATTGTTTGCTCTGCCTCTGTGTCCCCTTGAACCACTCTTATTCTCAGCTAGATGCATTTCTTGCTTTTGCAGCAGAGGCGCTCTGCGTCATCCAGGGGACATCTCCTGCGTCGCACCATCAGCGTCCCGGTGGAAACACAGTTTCCAGAATTCCACAGCCAGCTGTCCACCGAGAGCGGTGAGTTGCCCGAGGATACACACATATGCTTTCATAAACATGCACTTATAAGTAATACTCCTGTTGCTTTCTAAAATGCATTCACTTAAAGTAGAGTGATTGATAATTCTGTTAATATGTTAAGAATAGAGACTTTTGATGAGGTTTTTTTTATTTAGATTCAGTCCTCTGTCTCCAAAGCTGCAGAATTTTGGTGCTCAACTTATCTTGAGAAGTGCTTTCTTTGTGATATAAACAGTCGCATAACTAAATGAGGCAACTGGGTCTTGTGCTGCTTACATGCCTGGGTGAGACTTAGAAAATTCTTTTCTTCCACTGTATATCCACTAGATGGAGAGCTTGCTGCTTTGTAGCACTTCTCTGCACTTGTGCCGTCTCATGTTAACGGCTAAGAGAGATAGGGAAAAATTCTTTCTAAGTGCTGCAGTTACACTGGACTTTTTCCTCTTGCTTTTATGACAATGTGATAATAGTGTGTTGAATTCTTTTTTAAAGGTACATGTGTAGACAGTTGTGTCACTGAAAGCTGTCAGAGTCTGTGGTTGTGTTGCGATCAGTCCAAATGAGACGCCACTATCAGCTTTCCAACCGATGCTGTGCCGGTGTGGAGCCAGCTCTGCTATGGTGCTTTTGGATGACAAGCTCCGACTCCATGATTGCTGCACATGCTTTATGCTCAAGTTTTTAGTTTATCTGTTTTAGTCTATCTGTTTTAGTTTTAGGGAAAGATTTAGAGATGTGTATTTTTACAAGTATTTACAACGACATCACAGTTACAAGATTGTGAGCAAGGGATGAGACCTCAAGAGACTGTTGCATATGCATTTTTGAGAGTTCCCTTCTTGAAGGTGAACTGATTTTATTATTTATTTATTTATTACACTTATTACTGAAATACATGTTTTAAAACAAACTTTTAAAAAAACATTTGCGGATTGCACTCACACGCTGGTGCACCCTGTTTAGTAAATCTGGCTGGAGTTTAAGGCTTGGTTGATTTGGAGTGGAATTTGCAGCTTTCACCAACCATCACCATCAGAGGGCGCCATTTAGCTCATTTTAACATCTAACTCTACTTTCCCAGACTAAGTCAGTTTTACATGGGCAAGGGTGGGCTGCAGATGAGTCAACATGTTGTCATTTTAGTAGTGAGTGGCTCTGGTTTACTTGTTTTATCAGCTTTTATGGATTTGTTTGGAAATTTGCCAATATCTCCACTTGGCTGATAGGAAACCTGCAACTGTTTGCATGTAGTAACTGTGCTCTCACATGTGTGTCGTGTTGTTCGAGTAGTATTGCTCACATTCTTTACTTTTTATAGTGGGACTGCATCAAATGTACACCCTAAACACCTGAAGCTTGTCTCCGTATCTATTGCGGACCTTTGTTTTTCCTCTGAAGAGATTATTCTATTTACATTACATTTTGTTTTGGTGAATATTACCTTGTTTATTTCCATCTTCTTTTTTTACCGCAGCTACTATGTTAGCACTGTTTCTTTCAGCATGCACTTGCTTTTATTTGTAGCAGCATTTCTTCTAAGCACTGAGTCACAAACAAAAATCTGGGTAGTTTTTTTTGCCGTGAGGTTTTTGAGAGAGTCTATTTCTATGTTTGTGAGTGAGTGTGTATTTCTGCTTATTTGGAATAAATGTGGCTGCTGTCTGTCAGCTTGTGAGCTGATACATATAGCTGGTACATATAGATTGAACCCAATTAGTGTGCTAAATATAAGCTTATGCTTATTTTTGTTAGGGGTCATAGAAACGACTGCACTGTTAAACCATCACTAGTGGAAACAACTTTAAAAAAGTACAAAAAAAAGCATGAATTACAAATGTTTTCATTTATTTTGTATTCTCAGCTAAAATGTCTTAAATATTTGACATTTTTCTTCCTTCTTGCATTCTGTTATTGACTCATATCGTTTACTTTACCGCCCAAGTAAGGCCGCATTATTGTTAGAATAATGAGAGCTAGATAATGTGACAAGCAGAAAGGTCTTTCTGTCTGTCTCAATGTTACGGCCACATTCATTCTAAATGAGCTGACAGCCCTGAATGCCATACACATATAATATTTTCTTCTGCAACATGTGTTTCCCTTTTTTTTGCCATCCATTCCGATTGATTCGAGCGATGACATGAAAATGGGAAATCAGCAGAAGACACTTGATTACACGGCATCTCTGTGATTAGGTTGATTTTGTTTGGGAAGAGATGGAGGCTAAACGAATAAATAGTCTGTCGACTTCTCCCATAGTTACAGGGTACCTTTGCAACTTTGCCAGTGACAATCACAAACATTTTCCATGATGATTATGTAACACAGTTTCAGAACTGCTGATTCGCATTTCCATAGTCACCATAATCTATTCTGAGTGTTAGGTAGAATACATTACAATACATTAATACTATATTAATGCAGCAGTTATTATATCAGAAGTTAAAATGTAGCCTCATTCTTTATAGTCTTCTTTTACCTTGAGTATGTAGGCAAATTCATCTTGTTATTCTTTAATAGAATTGCCATAATACACATAATTTGACTGTAAAGATAACTTGATACAGTTGGATCTATCCATTTTGAATGCAGACTGGAGCCTATCCTCGCTGTCACAGAGGCCAGGTACACAATTATTCACACCTATAGTCAATTTAGAGTCATCAGTTAACCTAACATGCATGTGTTTGGATTGTAGGAAAGAACAGCAGAGAGCTTTAAGCAGGCATGACTTGCAAACTCCACACAGAAAGCGAGCAGTTTCCAACTGTGAGCACAAACCACAACACCATGCTAGCTGAAACAATGTCATAGCCAATATTTTTTTTGTTTATATGCTGTCAAGTGTTTTGTAGTTTTTACATATTTGATTTAAGTTTAAGTGATTCCTCTGATGATTAGTGGATATCACTTATTAGACTTATTATAAAATCTTTAATAAGACTCCAGATGCTCTTTCTAGCAGTAGAAATAGTTATGTACATGTCATTACCAGTACTGACTTAATATACAATAATGTTATTGTTACATGTTGTTGATCTGCGTACGTGTGAGCGCCTGACTTTTTGTAGCTTGCGAGTTATGATAAAGTTAATATTAAGAGTGTAAACTAGGGGTATCCAACTCCAGGCCTCAAGGGTATCAAGAGGCTAAATGACCTCCTCAACATGTCTTGAGGTTGTCCAGAGGCCTGGTAATGAACTAATCATTTGATTCAGGTGTGTTGACCCAGGATGCTATCTAAAACCTGCAGGACACCGGTCCTTGAGGCCTGGAGTTGGACACCCCTGGTGTAAGTGTATAATTTAAATATAGATTGGTAATGGCGTGGCATTAATACATTAGCCAAACCATTTACACCAAAATAAATGACTAGCATTGCCCTCCTTTTCTTGACTAAATTTAGAGCATAGATGTGATTACTATATTCGGTCACGCTCAACTAATCTATTACTCTTGAAAATCCATTAGCTACCAGGGCCACTTGTCTTTTGGCCAGCATCTTTTCCAAGTCAGACATGTGCCCTGTCATCTGCAGGGCTATGTAGCATTTGTGTGTCTACTTTGTCAACAAGCCCTCTTGCAACTAGCAAGAGGTAGCATGTTTGCAACCATGTCAATCATTTTGTTACTATAAAAGTTGAAATGAACAGTTATAACCTCTCTTCCCTGAAGTAGAGGCATGAGAGCATATAGAGCATATAGTATCCGTGTCCATGATATCCTATATGGTATGTTGTATGTCTTAATTGAGTGAAAGGGAACAGATATACACAATGTGTCATTATGTCTGCTCTTATTAAAAAAAATGCCATTATTAGATTATTAATACTAATGAAACAGAGCATAGTATTAAAAATAAATCCATCGAAAGGCTACCATGAGGTACTCCTGAGCAAAGTACCGTTCCTACACACTGCTCCCCAGGCGCTGAATTGGTGCCTGCCCACTGCTTCTCTGAGTGAATTGGTTAAATGCAGAGAGTAATTGTACTGGCAATCAACTGCAATTTACATTTTAGATCGACAGCATAATTTTCATAACCCATTAAATGGCTACTACTGCAAAACCGATCTAAGTCTTTCAATCTAAGTCCAACGAGTCATGATAAAAAAAAACTTATGTTACCTTATCGAGTGCAGATTTGCAGCAGAAACATGATGGTCTCCAAAACTAAGTGAAAACTAATAGTAAATGACTCTTGTTCACTGGTACAGGAGCAAAAAGAAAAAATAAACTGATCACTTCAAAAACCTAAACTGACACAAGGGTTTCTAAATGTATTCCTAAAGCAAGTAGTAATACAGGGAGTGCAGAATTATTAGGCAAGTTGTATTTTTGAGGAATAATGTTATTATTGAACAACAACCATGTTCTCAATGAACCCAAAAAACTCATTAATATCAAAGCTGAATGTTTTTGGAAGTAGTTTCTAGTTTGTTTTTAGTTTTAGCTATTTTAGGGGGATATCTGTGTGTGCAGGTGACTATTACTGTGCATAATTATTAGGCAACTTAACAAAAACCAAATATATACCCATTTCAATTATTTATTTTTACCAGTGAAACCAATATAACATCTCCACATTCACAAATATACATTTCTGACATTCAAAAACAAAACAAAAACAAATCAGCGACCAATATAGCCACCTTTCTTTGCAAGGACACTCAAAAGCCTGCCATCCATGGATTCTGTCAGTGTTTTGATCTGTTCACCATCAACATTGCGTGCAGCAGCAACCACAGCCTCCCAGACACTGTTCAGAGAGGTGTACTGTTTTCCCTCCTTGGAAATCTCACATTTGATGATGGACCACAGGTTCTCAATGGGGTTCAGATCAGGTGAACAAGGAGGCCATGTCATTAGTTTTTCTTCTTTTATACCCTTTCTTGCCAGCCACGCTGTGGAGTACTTGGACGCGTGTGATGGAGCATTGTCCTGCATGAAAATCATGTTTTTCTTGAAGGATGCAGACTTCTTCCTGTACCACTGCTTGAAGAAGGTGTCTTCCAGAAACTGGCAGTAGGACTGGGAGTTGAGCTTGACTCCATCCTCAACCCGAAAAGGCCCCACAAGCTCATCTTTGATGATACCAGCCCAAACCAGTACTCCACCTCCACCTTGCTGGCGTCTGAGTCGGACTGGAGCTCTCTGCCCTTTACCAATCCAGCCACGGGCCCATCCATCTGGCCCATCAAGACTCACTCTCATTTCATCAGTCCATAAAACCTTAGAAAAACCAGTCTTGAGATATTTCTTGGCCCAGTCTTGACGTTTCAGCTTGTGTGTCTTGTTCAGTGGTGGTCGTCTTTCAGCCTTTCTTACCTTGGCCATGTCTCTGAGTATTGCACACCTTGTGCTTTTGGGCACTCCAGTGATGTTGCAGCTCTGAAATATGGCCAAACTGGTGGCAAGTGGCATCTTGGCAGCTGCACGCTTGACTTTTCTCAGTTCATGGGCAGTTATTTGGCGCCTTGGTTTTTCCACACACTTCTTGCGACCCTGTTGACTATTTTGAATGAAACACTTGATTGTTCGATGATCACGCTTCAGAAGCTTTGCAATTTTGAGACTGCTGCATCCCTCTGCAAGATATCTCACTATTTTTGACTTTTCTGAGCCTGTCAAGTCCTTCTTTTGACCCATTTTGCCAAAGGAAAGGACGTTGCCTAATAATTATGCACACCTGATATAGGGTGTTGATGTCATTAGACCACACCCCTTCTCATTACAGAGATGCACATCACCTAATATGCTTAATTGGTAGTAGGCTTTCAAGCCTATACAGCTTGGAGTAAGACAACATGCATGAAGGGGATGATGTGGACAAAATACTCATTTGCCTAATAATTCTGCACTCCCTGTATGTACTTTAATCAGTGTGTAACCTTTAAAGCTGGATTTTGTGTGTGTGTGTGTGTGTGTGTGTGTGTGTGTGTGTGTGTGCGTGTTTTGCACCTGTAGCATTTTCTAATCTTGATCCACATCACAACACTACAAACACTCTCACCGTCTATTTTTTGCTAAATTATTCATTGGCATAGGTCCCTACCTCTCTTGTCCTTGTGTGACACGAGCTCTAAACAAGCAGTGTGATGAATAAAAACTTCACTTTGATGAATAGGAATCTAACACAAATCAGAGAGCGGTCTCATCTCATCCTCAGACTGAATAGCGAGTGGCTGCCGCCTCTATTCTTTTGAACTCGTCGAGTTTTCTGCACAAACACCCATAAGAGCGAGAGCCTTCTTATGCTCCCACCAGAACAACTGAGCTTAATTTCATAGAGGTGAAAGTTTTAGCCTCAGAAGAGTTCTCAACTTTTGGTTCTTGGGCACATGCTGCCCTATTTTCCTCCTTTTTTCTTGCTGTAAGCTGTAACATTTAGATAGGATTAAGTAGAACCACATAACTGACCAAAGGCTGCTGAATGATTTATACAAGCCTTACAGCCCAAATACTGAATCACATGTGTTCTAAGTCCCTCAAGTCATTTTTCTTCACAGAGTGTCTAATTACAATTAGCTACTATTAACTAAAAGTGACAGTGTTCTTCACATTGTGCCACTTGACATTGGGCTGATTGGTATTTGATTATTTTGCCTTAAAATAAAAACCATCTGAAATATTGTGGAGATATAGCTCATCTTATTTTAGATCAGCTATATCTTTCTATATATTTTCTTAACCCATAGCTATATAAACTAGATAAACTCAAGTGCTGTATGTATAGAGATTAATGGCTCCATTTGGTTGAATTACTATGCTGAAAGGATTGAACAGAAACGATTGCAGTGTAGGTGCTGACTCATCCTGTTGCTGTACACTAACCTATTTCTGCAATAGAAATAGGTTCATGTACACTCAATGGCCACTTTGTACATCTGTTCATCTGCTTTGAAATGCAAATATAAAACCAGCCAATTGCATGCCAGCAACTCAGTGCATTTAGGCATGTAGACATGGTCAACACAAACTGCTGAATTGCAACTCGAGCATCACAATGAAAAATAAGGTGATTTAAGTGACTTTGAATCTGCCACGCTTGTTGGTGCCTGACGGGCTGGTCTGAGTATTTCAGGAACTGATGATCTACTGAAAGCATAGCTAGTGTGTGCAGAGAATGGTCCGGAAAAGAGAAAATATCCAGTGAGCACAGAATTTGCCTTGTTGATTCCAGAGGTCAGCTGACAGTTGCCAAACTGGTTCAACCTGGAAGGAAGACAACAGTAACCCAAATAACTACTCATTACAACCACAACCCTCACCCACCTCAAATTTCTTTATGTTTTTTTTTTTTTTTTGGATCAAGACTTTCTTGTAATTTCTTTTTAAAGTGGTCTTGACCAATCAGCCTGTCCAAAGTGTACCCCGCCTCTCACTCTATGGTAGCTGGGTTATGCTCCACACACCCCCGTGACCCTGAATTGGATTAACAGAAGAGGATGGATGATTCTCAAACAGCTGTTGTTTGTGCAAAAATATGGCATATCTCAGCATGGTGTGCAGTGAATTCTAAAAAAATTGAAGAAGCTGGACAACTAGAGGGCAAGAGAGGAAGTGGCAGACTTAAAAATCTATCTACAGGAGATGAACAGCATCTGAAAGTTCTTAAGAACTAGGACAAATCCAGCAAAGACGTGACACCGAACATGAGAGAGGTGGCTCAAGTGCGATATGTGTAGATCATTGAGAAAAATCATTATGATGATGCAAAGTAGATTTAATCAAACTAAACAGAACAGCAATAGGATTAAATATGTAAAACGGTGAAAACTGAATTTGGTTCTTATTCAAATAAAATACACTTGCAAAGTTGAGGTTGTAATATTAAATATATAAGGAGTTTTACAAATGCAAAATTCCAACTTTAGGTTGAAAAACCCCTAATGAGCAAACATCTTTAAAACCACTGATCATACAAACATTTTTATAATTTTACTGTCATGTGTGGAAAGAAGGAGATTGTTAGTTATGTAGAGGCAGTAATATTACACATAGTTCTGACACTTCTTGATTTTATTGGAATTTGAATGTTTGTAGGTCTTAAAGCAACGTTTAAAAACATTCAGTATGACTTTTTTAAATGGTGCAGGAACTCTGAACTTAAATGTGCTGCTTTGCGCCCACTCATAACTCCACAGTTATAAGCAAGTACTTTTTTCCAAAACTGATATTACAAACTTCTTGTTACTTTTTTAATGATGAGAGAAAATACATATAAAGTGTAATATTGATCAAAGTGGAAACACTACCAACACTCCCTCCACCCGTATCTCTCTCTCTCTCTCTCTCTCTCTCTCTCTCTCTGTGGAAACTGCTTCTTTCTCTCCTCCCTCCCATTCTGTGCTCTCTCTCTCTTTCTCTCTCTGCCTGCTCTCCAGAGAGGTTGCTCAGTCAGACAGATGTAACACAGCGGTGGAAGCCTGAGCTGAGCTGGCAGGCTGCAGGGGCCAGACCAGCGGCAGCAGCTCCGAATTGGGGGGGGAACGGCAGAGCAGAGACGGCACTGGCAGAGGAGATAAAACAGGACTTGCAGTTGTAGTTCCAGCGGTTGCAGCGGAGTTATCGAGTAAACTTTGCCTCAGGATATGGGTGTGTTGATCCGAGCGCTCATCGCTCTGTGAATTTAACATGGACACTGACACCAGCAATCTTCCAGAGGCACAGGATGGTAAGTGGGAGGAAAAAAGATGAGAAATGATGGAAGTGATACTTTAAGTGGAAAGAAGAAAGAAAGTTGAGGCACGTATGTAAAAGAGAGTTCGGTCACTTGCTTTTCCTGTCAGCTTTCTGTTATGACTAGGCTTTTCGCTTGGCTCTTGAGCTGTTGACTAGGGCCTCAGTGGTCAGTGATGAATAGGACTCCAGTCTATTCTTCTGAGTGAGGGGGTTAAGGGGTGAAGGGCGTTACATAGCAATGTGATGAAATGGGCTGCCTGCTAAAGACGCTACTTGTCTCAGCAGGATTAGTTTTTGGCTTTGTTGTATGTGAGCAAGTTCAAACCTCTGTGCTGTGCTGATACTCTCTGGGATTTGCCTTCAGTTGTTGACTGCGTTTTGGTATGAGCTTCATGCAGCTGGAAGCTCTCTTCTCGGTCTTTGAATAGAATAATTAAACGTGGAATATGTGAGGTCCGTGGGTGGACCAGTTAATTTTTTTTGGTGTTTTTTTTTTTTTATCTCAAATGCACCGAGATATTTCAATCTGAATATTTGAAGGCTGTATAGTGGTTGTACCATGTGGGTGTTTGTGTTAAAAACACAGAGCAGCAGGAACAAATGAAAGCAGGAGACAGAGGGAAAGAGAAGGGGGGGCAGAAAGAGAAAGAGTTATGTACACAAATAAATCCAGGGGGATCGAAACGGCACTGTAGGCCACTCTTTCTCTCTCTTCCCCCTCATTTTCCACTGCCTTTTCTTCCACCACTCCAAAATGTTAGAGCCTAAACTAGATAGTTAAAAAGAAAAGGGAGAAGGAAAAAAA
This sequence comes from Pundamilia nyererei, assembly GCF_000239375.1. Lineage (NCBI taxonomy): Eukaryota > Metazoa > Chordata > Actinopteri > Cichliformes > Cichlidae > Pundamilia > Pundamilia nyererei. The sequence continues at coordinate 4,429,140 of NW_005187403.1, read as the reverse complement.
TTGGTGTGTTATTAACTGGGCCAGAAAAGACGATGTTTTGTCTTCATGACCAACGGGGAAGGACTCTGCTGTGCTGCTGATGAAGAATGCGGTTAACAGAATGAGTCAACAGAGAGCATATTTCCAAGAGACCATAGTTTCCCTTTGCCAGCATCTAAGCCACATTGCTTTATGCACTGGGCTGTCTGCCACGACAGAGAAGGAAAAGACAAAGAAAAGGGGGAAAGAAAACTGTTAGATGAAACTTTGGCATTTTCATCCATCCCTTGAGACGCAAAACTTCTGGTAAAAGTTGAACCGAAATAAGTGCGAACACTGAGCTCTATCTTGAGATAAAACGCCAGCTTCATTGCTCTAACATCAACTGTCTCCTCTCAACCGCACTCTCCTCACATTCCTTTCAAAGGGTTTAATATACAAGGAAAAGTTGGTGTAGGAAAGGCAATAATCTGATATCGTCCAATTACATTCTCACTTCAGGCTTGCAAGCTACAGGAAGAATTCACACTTCCCGAGGTTTGCAGGCTTCAGTTCATCTGTCATGCACACACACTTTCACGCACACAACAAGTCTAAGAGTAGTATATTTATACAGTATAAGCTTATTATTTACATGTTGTACCCACTGCATTACGTATTTTACATTTAAAGTAGATGTAGAGTCCTTGTCTGCAACTGGCTGATTGTTATGGGACTGATCTGTGACTGAATCTACCTGTTTCCCATTTCTGTTGGCAGAAAGCAGAGAAATGCTGATGCTATGTATTACTTTATGAAATAGCACTGGGTGGAAGTGGGACTGCTACCAGACAAGCTAATAAAAAGAGATCAATAGTCAGACCTATTACTGTTATATACATATATATGAAAAAATGCAACTCTTTTTTTTCCATGGATTTCATATTTGTAGTTTCATCCCGTGCTTAAATTTACCCCAGTAAAGTTTTTGACCTTTTCAGCACTAAAGAAACCACTCTCAGAGTTTCCCCAGAGTTTCCATGTCGTTGCTTTGTCTCTGCCACCAGCTTATACTGAAGTCAGTATATACTTGTTTCTTTTCAGGTGCCTTACAATATCGGTCATGTTGAAAGTAAGTCTATGTATCCATCCTGTGACATGCCAGCACTGCAGAAGTGCACATAGCCAAAGGGCTGTCACTTTCCTGTGTCCCTGTGTATTTATCTTCTACCAAGGGCAGCTGTCATAAAGGAGAGTAGCTTTTTAAATATAGACAAAAAACACATTTATCTGTCATGATATGATGGGATAAGTCATAATACTGCTCCCGATCAGGTCGGCACATCTTTTAATTATAACACAATGTAAAGCATATGAGTATAAAGCAGCCTTGCCGTTTTAGGCATCCAAATAAATACATGCACTGTGCTAGTTTATAGCAGGGGCATGCGGTGAGGAGTGGAGGTCTCAGGAAGGGAAGTAAAGAGAGAGAGAGTCCTTATCCATGGCCTTCATTGACATGTAAATAGGTCTGCATGTTTTGTCCTAGATGAGAAAGGTTGAACGCCTGCTCATGTACTGGAGGACAAAATACAGCTTTAACCTGTCTCACATTAGATGGGGAGACTGGACCAGCTGAGCTTTTTGATATTCCTGAAAAACAGTGGGCTTTCTCTTTGTTTTCCATTTTGACCCCATAGTCTGACTAACATTCTAAATATACCATCCAGAGCTGTGGTTTTATGGTTTAAAGTGCTGTGGGCTTTGTCATTAAAAATGCTTGGCTTTAATAAAAGATTTATTCTTACTCCTATTGTCATGTGCTTAAACCTCGCTAGTAGACTGGAGCTGGGTGGTACAGCAGGAGCAAATTTAGGAACTGGGCTGTCAGCTTAACACTTGTAATCTGGTTTTAATAAATGAGACACTATCTTGAAAAAAGGCCAAAAACTGGTGGAAAGACAATATGCGGTCATTCTGTCCCACTTCCCAAAAGGGCTGTGTCAAAGTTTCAAGGACTCAGATTTAAGGTTGTGGGTAACGCTGTCCCAGAACACCGGACTTGCAGTAAACCTGTAGAGCTGTCACATAATTTTTCTCATGTGAATGATGAGAAAGTGGAGCTAGTGACTGAAACCTGACTGGAGAAACTGATCAAAAGGAGGTAATTTAATTGAAAAATGTTGATGACTGCGGTGAAGTAAATTTTTTCTTGATGAGAGTTTGGGGTTTGGCGGGTGTTTTTGGTGGTGGTGGGTTCGCACCTTTAGAGTCATCATGGTATTGCACTTTAATCGACTTTCTCTTTGGTTTCACTCAACTAAACCAATGGCATCTTCTACTTTTAAATACAGTTACTGTTGTGAACTAATTGAGTCTGATATAGCAAACTCATTTGAGCACAGTTGCTAATTGAAAAATTCAGTTCAACTGAATTGTATTCATATAGCACCACATCAAAACCAAAGTCACCTCAAGGTGCTTTATATTGTAAGGTAAAGACCCGACAATAATACAAAAGAACCCCAACAATCAGACGACCCCCTATGAGCTAACACTTGGAGACAGTGGGAAGGAAAAACTCACTTTTAACGGGAAGAAACCTCCAGCAGAACCAGGCTTAGGGAGGGGCAGCCGTCTGCTGCAACCATGTGGTTCACATAGTTGTAGCAGACTTGAGACAAGCTAGGTTTTTTCTAAACCTCAACTTTGACTGCTGTGGTTGTCCTTGTGCTTTATATGTTTCTCATGCTTATGCAGTAATGCCAAATAATATCATTGTATCTCACACACTTCATCTGTGAGGCCTGGTAGAGATCATAATCTCACCCGCTGTTTTTGTGAAATTCGGTTGTGAAGCCTCAAGCCATTTTCTTACCCCTCCCTTAACGCTCCCAATTCAAGGGAGAGTTAGTTGTCAACATGTGTCCATTGTGAAAGGAGTACAATACGAGTCAATGAGTCAGTGAAGCTCACTTCACAACCAGAAGTCTTTTTGCAACCATTAGGTATGCCCTTTTATGCTGCCTATATTAGGTAATAGCATTCTTTACCACCAACTTCTGCCTCGCTGATTCCATCCCACCAGTAGGGAATGATAATATTGTGACATAAATGATTAATTTTTATTACTTAATGATTATTAGAAGATTAAAAAATCGCATTTCTATATGGTACAAAAATACAAATTACATCATAATAGCAAATTAATAATTAATAATTAAACAATAATAACATTAAGAAGAAGAAGAATATTTATATCCTTATGTTTACAAGTATAATAATAAATGTTTTACCCTTTATTGTCATGGCAAATGATAACTGTTACAAATTATCCAGTGAAGTTACAAAGAGAGGCTTTAATGTTTAATACCATTACCCTTCTATTCAGGTAAGAACAAAGACTATGTCACATTGTGTACAAATGTCAGCTTTGATTTCTGGATATTGAGAATTTAACATGATGACCTCATACTATAATTTAGGGCAGCCAAATCTATTGGACAGCCTGTCATTAAGAGCCAAAGTATAAACAAAGGAGCACCTCTTCAACCTGCCACTGGATTAGCTGGCAAGGAAAAGAATATCAGGAGCAGTTTTCAAATGACAGGCTGCGTGTTGTGGCAAAGGCGTTTCTTAACTAAAGAGCCTCTGATGTTATTTTGAAATGAAAACCAGGCATTACCTTCAAATGTAGCCACAGTTGTCCACCTCTCATTGGTACTGGACTACATATGTATTTTTTTTTTTTAAAAAGAAGAAAAAAAAGAATATAGCTTTGTAACTTAAGACCTTGCGTCATCCAGATCCAGATTGTATCTATTCGAGCTGATTGCATTTCACACTTGGATTTAAAATTCTCCACGAATGCATTTCAATTGACTGCTTATGATGGGATTCTGCTTCCACACTTAATAGTATATTTGACTTTTTCTGTGGGGAATAGTGTGAATGTTTCTGAAGTGAAAAAAGAAACCATCACACACATTTGTAGCTGTGCAGCCACACAAGAAGATTGCTGTGGGTATTTGCATAATTGCATAATGGATAGTACAACATTAAAAAAAAGAAGGGAAAAAACCGAGCAACAAAAGACCTTGAAACCACAGAGAAGGCTGAGTCTTCTGAGCTTGAAAGTTTTTCAAGCTGTCTGTATAAAACTTAACTAGGTGGTGCTTTGTAAGAAGTCAGTGTCATGTTTGCTGTATTTCTTGCAAAAGGGGACACACTGTTCCAACATTTTAGGTTTGAATACCAATAAAAAGATCCAATACCAATACCTGTCCTTTGTCATCGTAAATGAATAAGCTGTAATCCTCACTGTAAGGAAGAGAGAAGAGAGGAAGAGCCTAAATCTTGCTTTCCAAATACAGAAATACTAGTACTGTGCAATACTCCAAAATTTGGCATTGATCTGGTACCAAATAAACACATGGCCAGTATTGATCTGATACCAATACTGATACAGATACTTTTAGCCTAATTTTCATAGAGCGTTTTTAGACTATGTTTTTATTTAAAACAATTCAGTGGGCTACAAATTGAACATCGAGGATAGAAACAAAGTATCAATCTGATACCAATACCAGCTTTGGATTCAGTGCTATCGATATTTGGATCTAGCCACCTCTTCAATGATAGTGAAATACAAATACATTGTAGTATACACATTAACTTAGTTAATCTGTTTTTAAAATAATGCATAACCACAGCACCAAGATAGAGAAATGAATTGTTTTATTTGCATTTGTGTTAATTCTGCTCAGTGGGAGTCTTTATGCACTCCTTCCTTTCTTTCCTCTGCTCTCAGTTTCACTGCATGTGCACAGGGAGTGGAGCAAAAATAACAGTAATCAAGTTGAGGACAGCTCATTATGTTAGTGAAGTGCTGAGACTTAGATACAGGAAGTGAGGGAAAGACTTGGAGCAACACTATGAATGGAGCTGTTTGGTTATCAAAATCACTTGCTGACTGTTATATCTGAAATTAGTGGAAACTTGAAATATATATATATGCATAAATGTAGAACGTGAAATACCTTCAGACTAGTGACCCTTTGCTGTTGGCTTTCTCATGGACTTCTGGTGACCGGCTGCTTGTTCAGTAAACTTAGTAAACAAAGCATACATAAATAGATTGGCACCATAGATTGAGGATAATCTATTCATTACTCACCAATAACAGATCTAGCTGTTTGAGCTGGTACTGGACTGGCCGGTGCCTTCCTAGCTGTAAATGTGAATACTGTTGTACAAACAGAGCAGGGCAGTCAGGTGTCCTCTGTGCTTTTTGAGATGATGCTGCTAATAATTTTCCTAAAAGACAATTCCATTTTTTTTCACTACAGTGAAATCCAAACTAATCACACGTTACAGCCGCCGTATGACTTTTATATGCACACTTTTTTTAAAAGTGTGATTTGCGATGCCGTGAGCAAGACGTTCAGCAGAAGACATGCCACAAACATTTGTTTCTTCTTCTGCTGCAGTGCACAGTTTGCCTCTTCATAGAATAGAACCACAGAGGACCATTTGGCAGATCTTTAACACTTGTATCCTCCCATTTGCTTTCTCTCTATCACGCTTGTTTTTAGACTCTTTAAGTCATTTTACATGTCATTAGTAACACCAAAGTAAAAATCTGTACGCTGATTCAAAATCATTACTGCGTCAGATATGCTCTGCAATCTCCCGGCCTTAAATGGCGTGTTTGTTGGTGGCTACAGGCCCAGTTAAAAAGTTCCACATTTGTCTGAAGCAGAAACTAAAATTTGAGATCGCTTTCTCTAAGACGTTACACACAACAGGTGGTAGATGGATGCTAGAAGCACTCCATTTGGTTAATGTGAGCGAGGGCACCCTAATGACGTTTGCCTGCTCTAGTCTTACATGGACATGGAAAGGTCAGGGCTGTGAGCCTCTAAAGTTCCTAAAAAGACCATCAGGGAAAAGAAGCTTTTATTTGGAATGTAAACAGCGGTAAAGGAATAGCTGCATAATACGTATACATATATATATATATAACTAGAGGTTAAGTGTTAACCAAACGTTTCAGAGTTATACACAGGAGATCACACATGAAAAGTTAATCAAACACTTAAACTAGTCTGGTGGTGTATATGGTGTATATAAATAACACTGTAAAAGCTGAGCTAAGCAATAACCTCAGAGAGCTGTCTTGTGGCCAGCAGCAACAGTGGCACGACTCCATCTGGCCCCATTTGTCAGAAAGCCTCCCTGATGGGATACTGTCAGTCAACAGAGCACTGCAACCAGAGGGAAAGCAGAGCTTGTCTGAGACAACAGAGGGTTAAAAAAAAAAGAAGGGAAAATTGGAACGCTAATGTAGAAATCTAGATGATGCCTTTGCAGCGTGTTGTGTAGATGACAAGTGTGTTGGTGTGGTTCGTGCGTACACGTGTGTGCGAATCTGTGGCGTGTTTTGCTTTTGAAGTGTGTGATGTGTGTCTAAGATGAAGTGACTGCAAGGACCAGGAACGGAGCCAAGTGCAGCCGTGAGCGCGTTACATGCTCACAACAAATTTATGTTGGTTGTATGCTTTTCATGTCTCTGTAAATCTTCTGTAAATGGAGCACACTGAGCAAAAGAGAAGCCGAGAGTGGCGAGGGAATGAGCCGAGGAAAGAGAAATGGAAAATACTGACTGAGTGACGGGAACAGTAACTGCTAAAGTAACAAGGAATGGCACACTTGGGCAACTCCCCTCCCACCCCCCCCCTATAATCAAAGTAGGATTCTCAAATTTTTCAGGTAAATTGATCTTAATTTGTGTTTATCCTTCCTTATTGTTTATTTGGTTTACTCAGTTACAGATTTGTCATGATCCACTGGAGCACGTGTTTCAGTGCCAGTGCTGGTGGGAAAATCCGATTATTTGAGCCTAAAATTAGACCTCTGGAGTAGCAGCAACATACAACTTAAGGTATTCGCTATAAATCCTTTGTTTTTATCTTTACATTCAAATCAAGTGAAGTGTCACAGGCTGTAAACTGTATGTAAAAGATCTAAGAGCAATCACGGGGACATTAAAAAAAAGATACGTTATAACAACAGTAACAATGTCTGAGATAATCAGTGTATATGATAAGTTCTTGGGAAATTCAGTTAGTAATGTCTCAAGTATTCCAAAGGGTTAATGAGGTTCTCTTTACAATGATGTTGAAGATTCTGTTATAAAAACTTTATGAATCTGTAAAGCTTCTTTTATAGTTCAGTTAAATTCAGATTCTTACAGCTCTCATTTGCCTTCTTGATAGTAATATACCATGTAAACAAAGTATACAAATAATAATAATGATTTGTAATATGTAATAGACTATAATTGCCTTTGGCTTTCTCATAGTGCTAACCCAATAGGTTCAATTTGTTCTGATTCGGTTTTTACAGCTCCTCTGCTTTGATAGTTTGAAGAAACAACACGGTAAAGAGGATTTTAGAATTTCATTCATTTTTCTTTTTCAGGAAAACAAAGGGTGGAAACGCACAACAGCAACTCAAGTGTTATTGCGCTGGCTGTAAAGTACTGCAAAATCACATTGCCTGTTTACAGTTACAGCACACAGCTGAGTAGTAGAGAAGTCTCAAAAGCTTGGCGTCTAGCTAGCGCTACAGAAGAGGAGCAGCACATGCTAACGGGAAATAAATTCAGATAGAAAACAAAAACATGCAAACAGCGAGAGATGTAGAAAGATATAAGAAAGAGAGGACGTGAATGGAAGATGAGAGATTATGTTCAAAGGTAAGGACTGCCCAGCGAGTAAATTTTTATAAACTGTAAACCTAAAACTAAGTGAATTATAACTAAGTGAATGATGCTAGGTATGCTAATTTTGTTTGAATGCACCAGGCAGCGTACTGCAGGCTAACCTGGTCAGTTTGAACTATTGTTTTAGGCTTTGCAGTGATTTCTGACAGATGCAAGGCCAGCTGTGGTGTTAGTAAACATCAAGAGTAAAAGACATCAATCGAAATCAAACATACAGCTCTCTGCTCAAACCTTGTTGAATGCAGTTTTCAAAATCCACAAAAAACAGTGAATATCAGTGTAGCAGCCCAGGCCAGCGGACCACAGCCTGTACAGGAAAATCTATTGGAACTCACAAAACCCTTTATTAACCCTGTGCCGATCCGATATTAGATGATTTAAAAAGCTGATATCGAAAAGCTGATATATATGAAACTTAAAATGATGTCTCCAAGCTTTGTTGTATGTTCTTATTTATTATTTTCCCCTATTCTGCTGAGATCAGCTGGTTGTGTTTGTGTGCCCAACAGTGAAGTTGTTTCACTTTCTGTCCCTCTGGTGGAAAAGCTACACACCCATAATATTGTTGAAGGATCTTTTCCCATCTGTTTTCTCCTTTTTTTCATTTGTATTTATCTTGTGTCATAAATGTCAATAGTGATTAATCAGAAAATACCTATTATCGGCCTCCGGATAAATCGGTTGGGCTCTAGCTAACAATAGTGTCAGAAACAGTTGGGGGGAGATGATTGACTTTGCTACTAATCAAAGTGAGGTCTGGATGTTATATGGTATGTATGTTTAACTGCTGGTGCACAAGTTGCTCCAGTTGAAGCCTTTGTAGGAGTTGAATTCCCTTTGGTATTTTCCTGCAAAAAGCACTTGCTGGCCCAGTGGACACGGTAGCAGCCTGACCCCACGTGTTCCACACAATTGCCTTTGTCCCTAAAATGGCAGATATTGGCATTCCTGGCCGTCCCACGTCCAGCTCTTCCTCCAGCTAAAAAAACACACACGTTGTCTCTTTTGTGCCGCTGTCGGCGAGAGGCAATCTTAACCCAGGCAAACTGATTTGAATTGATGTAAGCCGACTGCTTTATGTGATAATTTTGCTCTTACTCAGCTTCCCGAAGAGAGTAATGTCGGTTTTGTTTATGCATTAAGTTGTGCCTCAGCATTTTTTTTTTTAAAAGTACCAGAGCGTCGAATGGAATATGCAATGACAGAAGTAATACTTAAGGCTCATCTCTCCTCTTTATTTTGTTTTTCTCCATTGTTGCAGCTATTTTCTTCAGTCTGATTCAGCAGAATAATCCCTGTTGCTTTTCACTGTACTGCTGTGAACCCAACTTACACGTGGTGCTAAAAAAAATGTCAAAAATCTATTCATAGACTAAACAAAGACGCAGGTTTAAACACGGTCTTCACTGTTTATGCCCATAGCTTTTTACAAGTTCCTAGACAGACACACACACACACACACACACACATGGGAACATAAACAGAGTGACAGGGGCTGAGGGATTAAGGAGACAGAAAGGGAGACAAACAGGAAGATAAAAGGAGAGGTGTGTCCAAGTTGTCAATAGGAGTGGACTTCAGTGCTTCACTTTTTGTCCCTGGGTAACTCTATAGCCTACATACCAAAGTACTCACTGTGTCATTTCACCCTTTGGGTTTCTGTCTTTCCCGTTTGTACTCTCACCCCCACCCCACCCCTCTCATTTCACCCCCTGGTTTTTCCCGTTTGTTGCCTGACGAGTGGGAGATTAGACCTCATCAAAACATGCTCTACTTAAACATGCAAGCTTTAGCTAGAATTTCTTGGATACTGAAAGCTTAAAACCTGCAAATGCTTGTGAGACATTGCATGTAGCTTGCAAAAGTGGGGGCAATATGGATAAAAAGCACCACTAATTGTCAAAAACTGCTTTGGAAATTTGGAATTCATTAAGCAGCAAAAAACAACAACAAAAAAAGTTGCTACATGCCAAATGTGTCAAATAACTCATCAGCGTGCTTTTGTTCAGTACCAGCAAAGATGAGCTCAATGACATGAGGTCTTAGAGAGTTTTATCGTTGCACTGTGGAGGGCTAAGAAGGATGAAACATGTGAAAGTAATAGGCATATTTGTCACAGACTGCCCGGGCACCAGTGTACCAGACCAGTCAGCATCTTTCTGCATTTAGTGGAGCAAATATGCAGCAGTCTGTCATCACTGCATCCTAACCTGTTGACTTTAAAGTGTTTCTGTAATCCCGGGTGGCTTAGCTATTAATTTAACAGCAATTCAGTTGAGGAAACATCTTGTCACCGCAAATATGTGAAATCCTCAGCACAAATCGTTTTACCTCCCATCACAAAATAAACAAAAATATGGGTTTATTTTGCTGGGATACTGTAAAAAAAGAGAAAAAAGGAGCACAACCACAAATTTTGCACAGCATTCAGCAGCACAGAGGCGCTTTTGAAAGCCTCACATGATTTCTTTTTTCTTATTACACACCCCTAAGGCTTTAGTTAGTGTGACTAGATGTGGTGAGAGAAGAGTGAGGAAAGAAGGTAAAGTGGCCAGAAGAAGAAGTGTGAATATAAGGAGGGGGCTGGGAGTGGGAGTGGGGGGAATCTTCTGTTGTTTCTATGGACAAATGCCTGTCCAAGCACAAGAGCAGAAACATGAGAGTGCTGTTATTTAGTGGGGAAGGAGGGAGGGAGTTGTGGGTAGAGAGAGGGAAAATTTTTCAAAGTGGGGTTCTCGTATTTATAGTGAGTTGTGCTGCGTTTAGTTTGGCTGTGCCGACTAGTTTCTGAAAAGTTTATCTCCTGCAGAGAGGAAACAGATTTGACTTATTTGTAGATGTAAATGTATGCCATATGTGTTGGGAGTGGCTTTTATGCAATGTACAGATTTCTTGCCTGAACTATGCTTCAATATGGAAAAATATGACTTTTCCTGTGCATCCGACAGGGTAAAAAGTGTTGTTGTCATTATCGTCACCATCATCAGCAACACCTTTGCTGAGGTTTGCTGAGTGCCCAGCCAAACTTCAGCTAATGCTTTAAAGCTGGAGTGTGGTAGTGAGGCCCGGCCTGGCCCCGTGGTTTTTTGGTCAGCCACAACAAGGCCTCTGATTGGTTGGAGGTGGGGTAGGAATTTGGCTCTCCGAGCTCTAAACTCCACCTCCTCCTCCTCCTTCCCAGCCCCGGGTGTTGAGGCACAGCGGCATTCCCTGTGCACCAGTGTGCGCACACACCTAAACATTTCCATGTCACTTGCTTTCCCCTATGAAAGGGAGCTTCAGAGCAGGGAGTTACAGATATTTCAAGGAAAGTGAGAATAGGTGACAAAAGAAAGAGTACTCTCCTGCCCTGCGATTATGTGTGTGTGTGTGTGTGTGTGTGTGTGTGTGTGTGTGTGTGTG
>NW_005187403.1:4411384-4417974 GCF_000239375.1 Pundamilia nyererei | reverse complement strand
GCGCACACACCTAAACATTTCCATGTCACTTGCTTTCCCCTATGAAAGGGAGCTTCAGAGCAGGGAGTTACAGATATTTCAAGGAAAGTGAGAATGTGTGACAAAAGTTTGAGTACTCTCCTGCCCTGCGTGTATGTGTGTGTGTGTGTGTGTGTGTGTGTGTGTGTGTGTGTGTGTGTGTGTGTGAGTGTGCTTCTTTTCCTCCCTCTGTGAGTCTGGGAGAGAAGGGGGAGGACCTGAACCCTGCTAAGAAAGAGTCAATACCCCTGTAGGAGTCCACCAGACCATACACACTCTCACTCGCTGACACACACATACATGCACACACACACACAGACACACACACACGCATATACACACATCCATACACACACATGGCCACATACTTATTCAGTCCGCTGCAGGTACTGCAGCCTTAATAAGTTCAGAGCAGACGGACAAAACCCAGCAAGGAAGCGTGAAGTATAGAGTGAGAGAGGGGAGGAGGGATCTCTGGAGTTACTACTTGTTGCTCTTGGTTTTGCGAGTGGAGTGAAGATGATTTTCCTTCTGCTTTCCCAGCGGCTGTGGGACCTTGTCTGAGGTGAGCACCAGCGCCACGCTTTTTTCTTCTCCTTTCACTGCCTCATAATTGTGCTAGAAAGGAGAAATAAAAAAAGAACAGGGGGGTAGAGTTACCACTTTTGTGAGTGTGGGATTGCTCTCTTGGTGGAATGGCGCATGGTTGGAGGGTTGGAGTGGGGGGAGCTGAAGGAAAGGAGGTGTGTGGAGGGAAGCTTTTCACATGTCAGGCAAGGATCATTATCAGACTGATCTGTCAGAGAGAGAAGCAAAATATAGGTGGGAAAGGAAAGATTACGCTTTCTTTTTTTTTTGCGGTACTGCTGCAAAAGACCTGTAGCATGTGATTGCGAGCTGGGGTTCCAGCAGTGGGGCGACAGTAGATGAAAACAGGAAAAATCAGTTCAAATCTCAGCTTCTCCAGATTTTCTTTGTTCTGATTAACGGCTCCCTTTCTTTAGGCGTTTGTGCACGCCTCTTGGGGGCTGCTTTACCTGATAGAGCCGTGTAATATAAATTATACATTTATACACCACCTCTGTATGTGTCTGTATGTGTCTCTGTGTGTTTGTTCTGGAGGAATATTCTCATTCCACTACCACCTTGTGGCAAGGCACAGGGTGGTGTTTAACTACTTTAGCCATGTGTAGTCTTCATTTATCAGCTCCTGTGTGATTACAGTGTCCTAGTAAGATAGTAGCTTTACTTGAATGTGCAGCCTCATCATCATTCTTCCACCAACATGTGTTTACATGCTTCAGTCTTTTATCCACTTACATAAGGGCAGAATGTCAACACTTTAGATAGTTACACTTTTGAGGATAGATATTAACCATTTACTTTTATTTTGTTTGCATAAATAATTTTGCCTTTTTTTTTCAGAGCTTAATTTAGACTCAATTTTGTTGAGTGCCCCCCACCCCCCCGCTCTGAAGTAGTAGTGCAATGCTGTGTGTCCGGGTGTGCGGCGTTCATTGTTGTCCTATTATTAGAGCAAGCTGGGCCAGCCAGCAGCTGTGGGGAAGGAAGTAGGTTCAGAACAGCCGGAGGAGAGGGATTACTTGGAACACTGAGTTAAGAGTTATGGAGTGACTGCTAGAATGGCATTCCTAAGTTGGCAGAGTCGTTGGAGAGGGAGATGCGTGAAGCAGAGCACCAGACAAGGACCGGTGCAGATAATAAGAGGGACTGGAAAAACGTAAGAGGGTGGAGGTCAGCAGTGATGTGGACCAGTGCACTTGGCTGTATTTGTAGATCCTGTTTTTGTTGGACCGCTTGATTGCAGATTTGTTGACCTGAGTTTTTCAGGGCGTCAAATTTTCTCTAATTTCTTTCTGTATTTTATTTTATTTTTTACAAACACTCGAACAATCCAAAACAGACACAAAGCAGACATTTTCAGCAAAGAACACTTAAAACGTAAAATCTGTAGAATCTTTGCATTTAGTGGCCCAGGCTGGGAGCTGATTAAGTGTTCTTAAGAAGTGAAAGTGAAGGATGTTTGCAGATAGGGACTGACTGCTGTGATAAACTGCCACCGCTCTGGCTAAAGGCATAATAGAATTCCAGTATTGCTCAGTGTCTCTGCTATCTCTCCCTCTCTGACCTTCTAAATCTTTGGTGTGTATTCCAGTGAAGTGTGCCAGTCAGCAGTGGTGTTTGATAAACTTTGCTCCAGTGCTTGTTTTCTTGTAGCACGTAACTCTTTGCAGATTTCATTTTGAACTTTATTTTTATATGTATGACACATGCTGAGTTTTCTGTACGTTTGCGGGCTGTGACGTATTTACTGAAGAATGAACTGTTTGGTCAAAATGTGCCGTAATACAATTGTTTTCTCCAGATTTTCAGAGTCTTTTGATGATATGATGACTGAGCCTGTGCCCGTCTTTACTTCTGAATGATACAAAGCTGAAATAGTTGAGACCCTGTAATAAATGTAAATAAAAATAAGATACGTGGATTTACAAATTCATACATCAGTTGGCTTCCTAAATCCCAAACATCATGATTCAGAGAAGACTCAAGATAAACATCTTTTGTCTTGATCATACCTGTTTCGAAGCTCCGATCATTGTGAAATCAAACCACCTGCACCCATTTGTTGTTCTCTTTCCAGCTTTCCTTTACCTTTCCTACCCAGTCCTTGAAAAAAAAAAAAACTTGTGTAATTAGGAAGAGTCATAAATCACAGACAACAAAAGGGGTTTTTAGTACATGTTTGACAGCAGGATAAAGAGGTGGTTTCACTGTGTATGTGGCTTTTAGGTTTGGGGGCAGAAGAGGGTACAATTACGACATCCAATTACTGAACACATGTTTTGCAGGGCACACTCTGTGCATGTGCTGCGTGTGTCAGATTGTGTGTAATAATCTTCTCGGTGTGTTTCTGTGTATTTCAGATTACATGTTTGGACACGTGAGTACAGCTGTACTCTCACTGCACTCAATGCTCATTGTTATCAAACTCAATTAGCCATTTCAATGTTTGCCCGCTGGATGACTAATCACTACTATGTAATTTCTGAATTTAGGGCTACCCCCTAAAAACACACAAAAAACAAAAAAGCAATGAGTCTTTAAGCCTAAATTCTTTATATTGCTTTTGGCATTTTCTGCCATTATTTAACACTCCAGTACAGAGCGAGTGGGAGGAAATGGACGTGTAGAATAAACATACACTGTTTGCTAATTCAGTCATTTTCACAACTAATTCAGGAGTTTGTCTCAATCGTCATGGGAAGATGCATGTTATACCCTGTATAGCTTGCCAGCCTATTGCACAAGTTAACTCAGCTCAGTCTTTGGACTCCAGAGTACCAGCTAGAGTATCATTAAAGATGAATATAGCGTTCTTTAAAGGTAAAGCAGTGCAAAATACTCATTTGTGATCTTTGTGGTGTGCTCTAAGCCTTCTTTTTTTGTCAATATGTGGAGAGTAGTTTTAATAAACATATCAATACTAATCCATCACCCTCAACATTTGTACCACTAAGGAGTGGAGGTCATTTAAGTACCTCAGTTGCTCTTTACTTACATTTGTTTGTCTTGGACAAAAACAATTTTACATCAGACTTCGAACCACCCAAAAGTGTGGCTCTCTAGCTGGCGAATTGTAAACACACAATGCTGCACCACCTTTTAATCTGTAGTCTGTAATCTGAGGTCTGAACACTATGTGTACAAAAGTACTGGGTCACCTACACATTACTGACTCCTACACTAAAGGAAAAAAAAGTTACATGTAAATTTTCTGTGTAATTTTGTTGCACAAGTGCAATGTAAAATATGCGATTTAATGGAATCTGTCAAATTAAATTTACTTGATTGCTACACAGTCAGTTTATATCAAGCATATTTTCCTTAATGAGTAATTTTTTGAATAAATAAACTCAGATGATGCTGCCCTTGAACCACACCTTTATTATTGCCTATTAAACTGCCCGTGGAATAGACGCATGTGCTCTTTATTCGTCTGGTTTCATTCATGGTGGGTTTAAACTTGCTGTGTCATCATATGTGCAGTGTACCACCATGCTGCGTGCAGATGTTGGTACTGTAAACTCTGATATGTTCAGATAAAACTGGCCTTATTAGACTGTGGGCTGTGATTTTTTTTCTCTTTTTAATCTAGAACTTTATCCATAATTCATTTCCTCGTCTTCCTGGAAGCTGTCGTCATTACCGTCTGTCTCCCAGCTGGAAACCTAAAATGAGTCTCATTCAGATTTCATTCAAATGTTGAATGTTGCCGCTAAAATAAAGCTGCTAGACCCTGTACAGTTTGAAATACAAGTATTGCTACTGCAGTTCTTTGTGGGGAAAATCTGCTATATTGAGCCACAGCAATTTGGGGTCCACCTAAATTACACATGCTCCTTGGGAGACAGATTAATAGATTTTTAAAAAAGATTATACATCTGTGGGTGTTACCAGCTGTAGTGTTAGTTATGGGATAATGGTGCATTGGTTGGAACAATCACATCAAATCAGGCGAGACCTTTTCTGTACGGAGTTTGCATGATTTTTGGGGGGTGTTTTTAAATGAGATCTCCGATGTGCGGTGTGGAAGCGAGAGTGTGTCGGTCCGTTTCAGCCCCATTGATGGACTGGCAGCCAGTCTAGTGTGCAGCCAGCCTTTTGACCTACAGCTGCCGGGATCGGCTCCAGCCCCACAGTTGGTTAAGCAATTAGAAAACTGTAGTAATGTTTAAGAGACTTTCTAAAAACGCAGACTTTGAGAAATATTTTGCGCTCTTTGTTTATCAGTTCCCTTCCAAGGTTTATCTTACAGTTGTTCTCTCAGTTTATCGTTTACGTACGAGGACGTACACAGACCGGAGAAAGCACACGGGTGACGTAAGAATGCGGTCAAATATGCTGAGGCGAATCAGAAAACAGGAAATAGGGGAAAATGAACTCCCGCCACAGAGGTTCCCCATTCCCTGCAGTGCACCTCACTTCCTGTCACATAACTTCCCACCACTCATTTTGACTCTTTACACACAGACACGTACTTACACATTCCCACAGCTATTTTAATGACAAATAAGCCAAATATTAGTGATACTGATATAAAACCTGCTTTAACAATGAGCTACAGTTGAATGGCTTGTTAGTGTTTTTGTTTTTTTATATAGACCCAGCGGTGTGAGACTGCACTGTCCTAGATAGTTACACTCCTCCTGTGTCCTGCCCTCGATCTCTCTGAATAGCTCCACACACAGCAACGCCACACAGATGAAAGCGCGCCTGCTCAGTTAGGCGATTGAAGCTGTTCAAATACAGAACTCCAAATCCATCTGTTTCCTCCCTTTCTAACAAGTACCATTTCATCAGCGGAAGGATGCGCAAATACACCCACATGTGTGTGTGCTGGAGAGCAAGACTCGAGAGATCATTGTTTATAAGCTGGGATGTGGATTCCCACACAGAAATGGTGCTGATCAGTCGGATGCCAACGCTTTTATGGGCAAATTATGGGAAACATAATTTAAATGTCTGTTTCAGTGGGTTTTTTTGATTTTGCTTTTTGATTCATGTGTTTTCTTCCATGCATCTGTGTGTGTTTAGACTTGTTGACAGATTCCACTAGCTGTGTTGCCTACAGTGCGCCTCACTGAAAGTGACTGAGATCAGAAGGCACATTTTCTTTTTGGACAGCTCTCTTTCCACACAACAGGAAATTGAAAAGGTGATGCTCACGTTGATCAGCTGTTAAAGCTTTAAGGTTTTGCCCAACAAAAACAAACACTTTCCTTTGGTCTATCTGGTTTGTAGATTTCTTTTACAAGCTTGCTGTTACACTTGATTTTACAAACAGAACAGTTTCGTGCTGGTTTCTAAACTAAATATATAGCACAAGTTCAACTTTTATAGTGCCAGCAACTGTGAACACTTACTTCTCAGTAAATCTTTCTTTCATTCCAGGGACTTTTTATAAAATATATACTGCTGATCAAGTCATATGAACCAGGATTAACCACAATATCATAAATTACAAGTAAATCAAACCAGTATTCTTTCAAGTGCTCTTGGAAGTCTTCTTGTGTAGTGATTGTGTAATGAAAACAAAAACCTCCCAGTTGTTATGAATGGGAAACTTGCCATGGAGTCCACAGCTGTTTCTCTGTTCTAGGCTTATAAACATCTTAAGTTTAGGCATTTCAACATCAGAGTCTATGAGACCATGCAGCAATCTCTGGAGTTGAAAAAGACAAAGATTGGTATGGCGGTAGGGCTGGGCCATATCATACCGTTCACGATAATACCGGTATAATGTCGGGCAACGATAAGAAAATGAAATATCGTCATAAAATATGGGTAAAACGCGCATGCGCAGTGCCTTTGTTTTCATACGCAAACGGCGTAAAAAGCGTGCTGGCGACAGAGAATAAGAAGGGCGAAACCGGATCGTTGAATGAAACGGATGAACCGGAATTGGTTTTTAAAGATGCTGCAACTTCAGTGGTGTGGAACTGGTTTAGCTTTCGTCCGTCAGATACACAACAAAGCACTATTTTTGGTAG